>NW_022589731.1:20959604-21148786 GCF_004348235.1 Phoca vitulina
AAATATTTAAAAAATTTTTTTAAGATATTTAAAATATTTTTTAATCAGAAATGTCATCATTTATTATGTCTTTGATGCAACGAGTATTTGAGGGCTAATACTATGTGCCAGCACATCATACAACTCTAGGGGGCACCACTCATGTTGTGATGTCAAGAAGTGGTCCAGGTCTGTGTGAGGCTCTTGGGACACTGTTATGAACAGAGTGTTCGTGTCCTGCCCAAATTCATATGTTGAAACCTTAACACCCAGTGTGATAGTATTTGGAGGTGAGACCTCCGGGAGGTCATGAGGGTGGCGCCTCCACGATGGAGTTAGTGCCCTTAAAGAAAAGTAAGAGTGCAGAACAACCTCTCTCTGTCCCTGCCACGTGAGGACACAAGAAGACGGGGAAAAGAACTTTCACTAGGACCCAATCATGCTGACTTCCCAGCCTCCACAACTGTGGGAAATGCACGTTTAAGACATGCCAGGAAATTCCGTTAGAGTGGACTGAACTAAGACAGACACCATGGTGATAAGACAGTCCTTGTCCTCGGTGAGCGTACAGTAGAGTCAGGGAAGTGCCAGGTGTGACTCCTGGACCATTATAGCCACAGAGAGTCTTCAAAGATTCTCCAACAGAGAGGTTAAGGGATTTGTCCAGGCTAACCCGAGTGGCTTTCAAACTAGAGTCACGATTTACTGCTTGTCCAAATGTAGCACGCTTACAATCATGCATTAAAAGTTATGCAAGTTATTGGTGCCTTAAAAAAAAAAAAGCCTCATAAGAAAATATATTTGAGGCCATGCAATGATAAGAAACATTTGGCATGTTGAAGGGGAAAAAATTCAAGTGTGCCGTTGTAGAATTCTCCCCTATGAAAACATCTGACTTGGTGTGCTTGGCTGGAGGGAAGCAAGTTTGAAAGAACTCGGTGTGGAACCCCGGCCGGAGCCCCGCCTGCTTAGTGCAAACAGCGCATGTACTGCCAGAAAAGATTTCCGCCTCAGCACCTCGGACCCAGAAACACAGCTAAAGCCCCCACGACAGCTAATTCGTGATTGTGGCCTCCAATGTGGGCTAGTGGCCGTTGTGCAAAATCTTCCTTCAGCAAACCTTCAGAGGGGAAGGCTGAAGGCATGCTGCTTTAGGAACTGCCGCCTCTTGTCATAGACCATCTCTACCAACAAGGAACAGGAAAATGGGCTGGAAGGCTTCCTTCGGGGGAACTTTTCCCTGGTGATAATACCTGCATCTTCAGGTGCCGTACAGAAGCATTGAAAGGAGCAACCGTTCTGGAGGAAGCTTCTAGGAAGATCTTAGGGAAGTTATGCGTTGTACGCAGTCAGCAAGGGAGACCTCACACTGTTCTAGCATCTTTGTTTTCAAAGTCATTTTTAAAGATTGTCCTAGAACAAAAAGCAGGGCAGTAAAAAGTCATACTGGCTAGCTGTCTGCCGACTGTCTGCTTTTCTGGGCAGCAGGTGCACATGGCCAGGTGCATATGATCACAGGAGGTGGTCCACTGTCTCCTTCAGTCTTCACAGCGTCCTCTGGAGAGAAGCAGCAGTGTGGGTCCATCTCACAGATGGGAAAGCCGAGGTTCACAGAGGCTGCTGAGCTGCCCCAAGTCACATGACGTACATGTCCCAATTGGCAACCACCGAGCTCCATGCCCCCACCCGGTGGCTCTGGATTGGTGCTGGGCACACTGCCAGGGGGCCCGCCATCATCTTTTGATGACTCAGCACCGTGGGCTCGGGACTGGCTGTGGAACCGCGAGGAAGGGACCGGCGCTGCCCAGAGACAAGGAGCTCGGCACGTGGGGATGGTGAGAAGCACTCCAGGCGCCTGGCTACCTGGAGTTTAGAAGAAACGTTTTGAGAAGATAATTTGTAATCAGAAAACCCCAGGGTCTGAGAAGCCTGCTTCCTCATCTTTCTTGGAGAAATTGAGACGACTTTAAATTACCCGACAAATTAGTTCATTTTAATGTCAGAATGCATCGAGGGGGGAAGGGTTTCTAAGGTGAAAGACGAATAAGTGTAATTGCTTCTTTTTTCAAGATCACAATATTACTTTGTTCATTATGGAATAATGAAGCATTATTTAATCCCATTATGAAATAAATGAGATTGAGTAAATAGCACGTCTGCATCCATGCAGTGATATAAAGTCAGGAAATGTTTATCCCACTGACATTTAAAAATAGCAGCTCAATTTTTCTTAGTAATGAAATTGTAGGTGTTTCATTACAAAAATATATTTTATAAGAAATACAAATACGGCATTGTTAAATTAACTGTTAGGGAACCTCTCCGGCTGAACGCCTTCCTGGATGGTTGGGTTTTGAAATGTGGATTCGCTTCTTCAAAATGAAGCTGATCTGTGGGCTGTGATCAATATCAAACAAAATCATCAGTGAAATGCAAAAGAAAAAAAAAGTCAATATGAGTGAAGAAGGTTAAGTCCAAGGAGCCCTATTTCAGTATGAACACCTGCCCTCTTGTGGTGCTCATCTGTATGGTCGCCTACCGCGCACTTTTAAGACTATTAGAAATAGGGTATCCCAACTACTATCCTAAGTGGCTGTGTGTACGCCTCACCACAGAGCCCTGTCCCTAAATAGTTCCGATTCTTTTTCAACAAGCATGTACTAGAAACCTCCTCTGTTAGGGATTGAAACCCTCAAGGTGCGCTCGCATTTGGTGATAGCAATATCGGAGCAGAATCCATTTCACGATTTATTTTGCTCCAGCTACTAGGACTGCACCACAAATGACCCCAAAACATAATGATGCAAAACCACCATTCTGGGAATCAGGAACTCGGAAAGGGGATGGTTTGTCTGGGGCCTCACGTGGAGGACTTAAACATTTGAAGGCTCGTTCACTCTCTAGGGGGTGAGGCTGGCTGGAGGCTGGGGACCTCAGTTTCTTCTGCACATGGCGCTTCACGAAGGCCACTGTGGGCTTCTTCAGAGTATGGCGACTGTGTTCCAAGGGTGAGTGTTCCCAGGAGAGAGAATGACAGGCAGAAGCTCTGTGTTTATGACCCAGCCTTAGAATTCAGATATGGTCACCTCCACCATATTTTATTGATCACAAGGGGCCAGTCCTGATTCAGGATATTAGGGAACCAAATCAAGGCATGAATACAAGGAAGTATAGATCATTGGGGTCCATCTTGAAGACTGACTGCATACATTTTAATAATGCAACTATACTGTGTTCTATTTTTCATTAAGGTATGACTGCCTTCACCTTCTGCACTTGGCCCTAGCAGGCTCTCCATCAGACTGCAGGCCACCATGTAGGACTGAAGCCCCCTCTCCTTCCTGCGTGAGTGTCTCTGGGAGAACGATCGAGGGAGATGTCCCAAACAGAGTGAATCATCCCAGGGAAAAGGCGAGATCTTCCAGGATCTAGCTCTGGAGGGAAAAAAGGAGGGCAGAGGAGGGACGCTAGCAGGGATGGGTAGGAGGTGGTCAGTCTTGGGCGGGTGGGGGGAAGGGGGACTTCTGTCTTCTCTTTGGAGAAGTCTCCTTGCCAGACCCCCATCTACCCCCACCTCCACCTGCATGTTAAGAGATTCCATCAAGGACATCTGGGAGAAATACGAATGACTAATAAACGTTAAAGAAAAAACACCTCAATTTCACTAGTAACCCTGGAAACAGACATTGAAGCCACAGTCAGATACCCTAAAGGGATTTTTTTTAGGTAGGAAGGGTGGGGTCAGAATGCTTTCTCAATGAGTGGAACCTCATTGAATCTGAAAATGTACTGCTGCCTTTAATTATCTGAGTATAACTCAAGTCTTAATTCAGGTTTTCCATTTTTAAAAATATAAGTGTTTTTGGTTCTGAAAAAAATAGCTTCGTAGTCAGGAATACCAAACGCTGGTATCGGATCACTACCCACAAAGCTATCTCAGGGGACAGCTTTGTAGCTAGAAGCTGTCAAGGTGTGGCAGTTGAATATAGGACAGAGAACTCACCCTTGATCTGGAACATTCTGCACTGTGGTCAGAAAGGAGACGACCAAGGGCAGGGTTGGGGAGTGTGAGGATCCTGAAAACATGGCGTGGGGCCTGGACCTCGAACAACAGGTGAACAGGATCCAGGATGTCCTCTGTGGGGTGTGTGGGAGAGGGAACAGCATGAGCCAAGGGCCAGTGGTGTCAGCCAGAGCCACATGCTTGGGAGATGACAGGTACCAGTGTCCTGGTTGGTGGTATGTGGAAGTTGGCAGCGGAGTAGTTAAGGGCCATGACAGGGAGGCTGAACTCAATCCATTGATGTTAGTCTCCAGTGTTTTTCAGCAAGGGCACCAGCATTTGGGTAAATTTTGGAAGAATCACTCTGTGCAGGGTAGCCATCAAGGAGCAAGAGGGCCTGCCAAAAGATGACAGCAGGAAGCTGAGAGTCAGGGGCAGTGGAGGTGGGAAGAGAAAGAAGGAAATTATTAGAGAGACCTATCTAAAGCAGAATGGCAGGATGCAGGGGTGAGAGGCAGGGAGGCATTGGGGTGGGCCCCCAGGCTTTGGCCTTGGTGACGGGATAGATGGTGGTGTTCTTAACTGAACGTGGAACATGAGGAGGGGAAGAGTCAGTCCGGGAGAGACCTTGAGCTTGCAGTGGACTTGCCAAGGGTATGTGCTTCTAAGACCACCGGGGCCCAACTCTGGCTCTGCCTAGGGGCACGCATCTCGTTAAATCTTTCCTCCTCCCCGCTGCAACAGGCCTCCAAGAGGGACATGACTCTCCCTCCTATTGCATCTCTGGTGCTTAGCCTGGGGCTTCGGGGAGATTCGGCAAGCTTTGCTGAATACATGGTTGCGTTCGTAAGTGATGGGACAACAAAATGCATGCAAGACAGAGGAAAGGGAAGAGCACGGGAGGGGAAAGGGCCCGGAGGCACCCTGAGGACCGCCATCTGAGAAATAGTTGAAAAGCAGAAAGCCGGTGCAGGTGGTGGGAAAGAACAGGAGGGAGGGGCAAGAGACCAGCCCAGCTAATGTACTGTCCCCAGCTCTGCCCATGTCAGCAGACACAGCAACGGCCCGGCAATGAGCCCCTCGGACATGGTCCCTGGATGAACAGCTCGTGCTGACCGTGTGGACTGGAATGAGTGAGAACCGGTTCTGTCCATTTCCATGCAGAATCTGCTCTCTGCAGACCACAGGAATCAGCCAGCTGGTGTCCCCCCCACCCCCGCCCCTGGCCACTTTCTTCCTAGACATGGAATCACACACCCGCTTCGTTGTCTCATCTTTCCATATCATATTTACAGAGGGAAAGTTTCTTAAATATCATTAATTACCTTGAAGAATTCAGTAAGTGGAAAGACCTAATGAGGGATTACTTTTTATTAACGGTAGTAACTTGGGACATCTGTTTAGGAGCCAATAGCCCTCCAGAGGACAGTTAAGATATGGAGGCCTATGGCACTTGATTGAATTTTGTATTTGTGTCTACAAATGCAATTTATTGTGTTATACATTTGCCTATGATATACTGATATAAATTAGAATTTGTCATAACGATGCTCACAAAACCCTAAAGAAATGGCCGTGTTCAAAACATGAAAAACAAAAACAAAAACGTTTGCTTGACTTGGAAGCCTCACGCGATGATCTTGTTCTGAGTAACAGCATCTGTTAAACAATTAATTGTTTTGCTGATCCATTTAAATTTTTTGTCGTCAGACTCACATAGCAACAGAAAATTTAGAAAACAGGGAAACCGATCTCCCCGAATCCTGCCCCCATCACAGAGGTCTGATCGCGATTGTAGGGCTCCGTCCTTAGCCCTAAGCAGATAGTTTTTTTTTAGTTGTAAACACAGTGTACTTTGTATCCTGCTTTTTTTCACTTAACATTATCTGATTCTTTTTTATGAGCAATGAAATTTGATACGAGGTGGCTGCTCACATGGTTTTTTGAGAGACCATTGTTGGAAGGATTGGTGAGCATTTTCTAAGCCCCATCGACTTCAGGGAATCAGGAAATTAAACTTTTTATTTATTGGTCTTTGACTTTCCCATAAATGGACACAGTTCCACCTTGTTTGACTGCATTGTAAAAGCAAGACACTGGCTGAACAAAGGCACGCCGGTGAGTAATTAGGCATTAGGTGGAGGCGGGGAGGTGCTTTATGGGGCCATTAGTACTCACTCAGCTGCCTTTAAGGTTCGAGTCTGCTCCTTGCACATTAGTTACCATTAATTTCTTTGATTTCAAAAAACTGGGCTTTGGGTGGGGGGAAGGGTGTCCAAATGTTTAAAAACGATAAACTGGCCTTTGTACAGTCGTTTAAGGGAAGGGATAAAGGGTGTTTGTTACATACGTGCTTTTAAAAAAAAAACATTTTCTGAATCTGAGTTGCTTGGGCACTTATGGTATAGAAGGCACGGTCCACCCTGCAGAGCCCGGGGAAGCCGGCGCCCCGCTTTCCCACCCAACAGACGAGGGGGTGCGGCCCCCCTTGCCTCTGCAAGGTTTGCGACATCCTTGAGAGGCTATGCTCTTACCCCATGCTCCTCGGCCAGCCCACCGGGCTTGTGAGTCTTGACCAGTGTTCTGGGGGAAACGTGGTTTATGTTGCGTGCACTTTAACTTGCGAAATGCATTTCCTTATATATTTAGTTCAGAGCAAAAATTGTTTATCTTCTTTACCTGAGATCACAGCTATTAAATAAATAACTAAAGGGAATCCATCTTCAGAGGGGAAAGTTGGCGAGTTTTTTCCCACAAACGTGGCCTCGGGAGGACGTTGTCATCTTTGTAGTGCCATCTTTACTCACCTGCCGTAGCTTTGTAAAGCAGAATGATCTTTGTTGCTTCTAGCATGGAAAAAGTCCGTTTTGTTAAAAATCATAAGTTTAAAAAAAAAAAAACACTAGTTTTAGTGGTTGGCTGTTTGGAAACACTTCCTCGTTGATGAGCGCCGTACATCGTCAGTGAGGGTCAGTTAGTAAACTAAGCGCTGCACCAAGGTCAAGGTCAAAGGAATGGATGTGAGCTTGTCCCCAGGGTGCTTGCCACCTGGGAGAAGTGGATACTTAACTTACCAGTGGTCTCAGGGCTGTGAGGGAGCTGGGAGGAGAAAGAAGAAATGTTACTTCCCCTCCGGGGTGGGGGTGGGGGACCAGGTCGTCCCTTCACAAGGCAGGACGAGGGGTCAAGGTCACATCAGACCCATCGCCAACCCAGTATATTTTGGTTCTCCAGGAACTAATGCAATCCACTGCTGTCACAGGAGAATTGTAACTAGGGACCCAATCTGATGAAGAGTTAATGGCAAAGAGTCTTGATGAGAAGGGGGCGTCACCCCCGGGAGAGGAGATGGTTTCTCCCCAGAGCCTCCAGAAAGGAATGCAGCCCTGCCCACACCTGGATTTCCGTTGAGACCCATTTTGACTCTGACCTCCAAAACTGTAATAAATATGAGTTGTTTTAATCCCCCCCCAAAATCCTTCTGTTGACGCTCTTCCTCCATCAAGCTAGCACCCCATCTCCTCCCTGCATATCCGGTCCTCCTCCTGAGCTGAACCCCAGTGCCTAGCTATCTGCTGGAGGTTTCCTCTGCCTCCCCAGACACCTCGATGGGACCCCGCTGCCTCCACGGTCATTATCTCTTCCCCCCTCAGTGCCTCTGCCCTCTTCCCGCACAGCCGGCTCTAGGTGAACGGGGCAAGCACCGCAACTTCATGTCCCAACCATAAAGTGGGAAAACAGACCTCATTCCATCTGATGAATAAACCCCTAATCCCTTACCATTACCCTACTCTTGATTTTACCTATCATTAGGCTTTCAGCAAGTAAATAAACAAAACCAAAATAACTGCTTATATCCGTAAGTAATCAAAATGTATTTAGTGCTTTAGCAAATAGTTTGTTTTTCCAATTTTCCTTTAATTAGCAGGGAAAGAATTAAAATCAATTTCTCATCCAGCAGGTAAAAAATTAGACTCAGCTTCTGCCCTTACACAAATCCAAATTTTAATGTACGCAAGAAACACAAATTCATAATTGTTCTTTAATATCGTATGTATCCAATATTAAGCACATTTCTATGACATTTATCTTATCTCCCTGATCACAGCTTAATAAAATTATAATTATGACCTTTCAAAGTATTATTGCCTGATCCACACTTAATCGGCATTCTCCGCTTGAAACCTTGAGTCTTGCAAGGCGGCTGCTGCATTCCATTAACTGAGAGAGTCTTTGTGCACTAGGCGGGAGGGTGAGTCGGCGCCTGCTCCCCTCGTTCCCCAATGCCCAGAGCAGGGGCTTGAGAAACAGTCATTGAATGATGAGTAAACACGAGGTGTCGGGCATGTTTTACGTGTATTCACACTGGTACACGTGAAAATGTGACTACGCGAAGCCCAAAGGGAAGGGGGCACTTGGGGGGGGGGGTAGGGGACAGGGGTGGGGACAGGGCTGTATTAGGAATGAGCTAGAAATCAGCCCAGACTGAGTTGGCCAACATTATCTGCTTTAATCAGAACCGTCCCGATCGGCTGAAGACACTGAGCTCCTCAGCGACTGTGCTCGCGCTGAGCCAAATCCCTCCTTTTAAAAAGGATGCCAAATGTGACAGATGTCAGGCCTTGGTGCCTGTCTGTTCTCGGAGGAACGATCCGATTTCTCCCGTGGGATGATGCTGAGACTTGCCGTGTCCTCTTCTGGGACGGCGGCCGCGTCTGCTGAGGAAGGACTGCACACGCCAGTCGCGGCTGCTGAGAATCACGGAAGCTTAGACCAAGGTGATAAACAGCAGGAGATTATTTAAGACAGTTTCAATGCTTCTCCTTCGGGCCTAAGGAATAGCGGTGTGTTCTTGGGCAGGGAAGGCCAGATGCTACCGTGGTCACTAATGATCCCGTGAACAACGATACGACCCTGGGTGATTGTTCTTTCTGCGGGGGACTCGTGTTTTCCGTTACAAACGATGCGGCCAGACCAGCACCCAGTGTGGCCAAAATGATGCTTCTTGGATCTGACCTTCTGATGTGGCTCCTATCTGGGCAGGGGGAGGGAAAGATGGGAAGAAAATAGCATGTGTGCTCTTGTGCCTGTATGGCCCAATTTGGAAACTTGCAGATCTGTTTGATTTCGGCCGGGAGAGAGAATACAGCTTTTGAAGTTATTTTGATTATCCTGTGCAGAAATCACACGCTACACCTAACAAATTCAACAATTTCATAGAGCCGTAGTCAAGCGTGTGAGTTACAATTTTATTCATTCCATTTATTCAGTGAGTCAGGCTCTGACAGGGGGTTGATTTGTTGTTTAATATTTGGGGGGGTTTATTTTGGTATATTTGTAACGTGTTTACTTAAATACCGCGTGTGAAATGAGATGTTTTCATTTGTTTTGATAGGTACATAAAGGCAACGTACAGCATTTCACACTTACACAGCACTTTCTGAGTCCTCAACACGGCACCAGGACTCGAGAATGACTACCCCGCGTGCTTGGGAAGTGCCAGCCTCACTTTGCCCAGAGCAAAGCGGGGCCTGAGCCGTGCTGCCAAGCCCCCAGACCCAGAGCCCAGCTGAAGGGGCTCTTCCCCAATCTCAGGCTCCCACCATCACGTTAAGACCCAAGACTGTGGGCAGCAAAGAGCCCAGAGGAGGAAATTGATTCTTCTTGCTTGTTTTATGGTTCTTAGGGTGTTACCATAACAGCATGGATTCTTCCCTGAACTCAGCAGAACATATGGGAAACCTATACTTAGCTTGTCATTTCAAGCCCTTCCTCCCCCACACCCAGCTCTCCCCCCCAGAAGTCCTCAATATGGTATCAATTCTGTAGGTTAAAAAAGAAAATGTTCAATTGGGTGAAGGGTCCTTTGGTCTTGACCCATGGGAAGCAGCGATGTGTCCCGCACTTTGACTGGAGTTGCAGTTGACCACTAAAGTGCCAAGTGGACATTGTCCCTGGAATGGCTATCCTGTCGGCCACGGCGGGAGCAGCATAGGCAAGACAACTGAATCCGGCACAGCCACCAGAACAGAGACGGCTTTGGCCAAAGACAGCTACAGAATGTGCAAAACAAAGAGATGGCACAAGGCAATCTTTAAAAATAGTCATAAATGTCAAAACAGACCAAATGAGAATATGCTCCTCTGCCTAAAAATAGACAGTGTTTCAGAGTTGGCTTCATACAGGAAATCATCACTCTGCTCTTTTAACTCTCATATTTAAGGGTCTTAGATCTGACTTTTATAAAGGAGAAATCCAATAGTTATGCACATGCTTACAACATGCACAGTAAGTAACTGAATCTCCCCGGTATACTTCTAGAATGGATACTAGGCAGCATCTCTCCCAAAGAGGATTACTAAGCCATCAGCTGTTCTTTTAGTGTCTAAGTCATTTCTAGGATGGCACAAGTCCAAGTCTCATTCATTAAAACAGAAAAAATCTATAAACACCTGCATGTAATTGATTAGTAAGTTGGGGTTTCTTTAACTGGCTGTTTATTCCTCTGTTCAAAACAACACACTAAACAAAGAACCAACAATGGCAAGTCATTGACGTTGTGCCAAGTTATTAGAGACTTTTATTTTTGTAAAGTGGGTTATTGTATTTGGGGGGTCAACCTAAGTCCCTGAGGGCTCCCCTTCCATTCAAGTGCTGCGTCCTTTTGTTCTTGGTTCACTGGATTGAGAACAAATGGTGAGGTGGGAGGTCGTTGGACATTGGTGTTTACTTTTTATGTAGAAAACAATTAAAAAGAGAAGACTGGGTTTAAGGGCAAGTTATCTAATCTATGTTTCTGCAGATGATAAACATAGCCCCCACTCCTTAATCCCAAAGAGCAAAGGATGACTTCCCCCAACCCCTCATCCCTCCTTCACATAATTGCAGATTTAGTTCGGCATACCTTTTTGGTAATTTTGTGAATTTCATCCCCTAGGATGTTGAATTTTGGGTCACTCCTGTTGGAGATTGTTGGTGCTTGGGCAGAGATAGGTGAGGTGAGGCAGAGGTGAGGCAAGCGAGGGTTTGGGCAGACAGCGAAATGGGAGGGAATACACCTGTAAGTCAGAGAGTCAGAGACTGCTTTGCAAAGAACTCATCACATAACCCTGTGGGGGGGGGGGGTTACCTGAGAGCCGTGCCCTGGCCAATCCCCAAAATATTTCCAAGCATTCAAGTACTTGGAATGTCTGGATGAGGCAGAGGTGCCAAGAAGCAGGACTGGACACCAGAAGCAGCTCAGATGTCATCAAATCTGTTATAAGGCACTCTATTGAAACAAGCCAAAACCAAAACAAAGCATCTCTTTGAAACTGGGGACAGGAAGAAGCATTCACACAGTATCCCCCAAAAAAGGAAAGGTAAATAGAACCTCCCTGAGGACTGATTTAACGTGTATAAAATGTCACTGAGTAGTCTCTCCATTTTAGTGTGTCATTTTTAAAAAATTAATATTAGTGAATATAAAAAGAATTTGTAAATGCTGTGATAGGGATTAATAGGACTCCACTGTCTCCTTGCAATCTTTCTCCTAAGATCTGAAGGTCCTCAACAGAGAATTCTCCCTAAGGTGGGGCTGAGGATGAACCCAGTCCCCCAAGATGGGGAGTAATGACTATAACCTCAAGACCAACACAAAGGGTTGGGAATATTTCGTTGGCCAAACACAATGTGCTCTTCAGGGTAAGAAATTGTTATTCATGTGACTGCCCAGATGTGAAATCATATATCACAGAATAAAAGCCAACATTTAAGGTTTTAAGAATTACTCCTCACAAATTGCAATTGACATGCACTGAGTCCGCCTTCTACATGGTATCACTTGTACACACAGGACACGCGCACCGTGAAATGTGAGAGCAGAGACGCACGGGATGAGGGGGAGGGATGCCACTGGAATGGGCAGAGAGACCTAATCTTCCAGGGTCAGAAAAGAACTTTGAGGACATTCATTCCCAACCCTTAGTCCCTATTTCCTGAAGTGTGGAAGAAAGACACTTCTAGGTAGCTGAGAGAGGCAGCATTAAATAATATCGGCTTACATCTTAAGAAGTCGTTTCTTTTTCTATTTTAAGCCTTCTGTTTAGGTTGGGGAGAAAGCCTTGTTTGGTAACTACATGTCTAATGCCTCTGAGGGCAGACCTCAGACACGAAGTCTTGAGGGGGCAACGATCTTTGGCTGGAATTTAATCACATCAGATTGGGTTTTCTTTTTTCCCCTAATGTGATTACCTTTAGGTTACTTTGTACTTATGACAAATGATCCCGATTTTCTAAACGATGGAAGACGAGATCAAAGTGTGCACATCAGGGCTGCAAATGGGGTAACCAGTCCGAGGAGGCAGTGGGTTTGGGAAGAGGCGAGGCCCTGGGACAGTTGACAGGGTTCTTTATAGAGATTCTCTGCCAGAGTTGGTCACCAGCACATTCTCCGTGCCAGGCAGTGAACTGGATCTGTGTCTGGGTCAAGGCAAGGGAATGGGGAGCAGTTACCTGGGCCAGGGGTCGGGCAGTGCCCCAGGAAGATGGCAACAGACAAACTGGGAACCCTCCCCCAGAAGCAGAGCTGCTGCCACACCCTGGACAGTGCATCCTGCCACCCACCCATCTTCAGGCTGACGGTGTGAGGACACACACACTGCTCACAGATCCTCACAACATGAGCATAAAACTAAAAACCACCAAATGTTTGCACCATGCTAGAAAGGCAAACACATAGGGGCATCTGGGTGGCTCAGATGGTTAAGCGTCTGCCTTCGGCTCAGGTCATGATCCCAGGGTCCTGGGATCGAGTCCCGCATCGGGCTCCCTGCTCCTTGGGACCCTGCTTCTCCCTCTGCTTCTCTCTCTCTCTGTCTCTCATGAATAAATAAATAAAATCTTTAAAAAAAAAAAAAAGGCAAACGCATATAGCAATGCCTGAGAAACAAAACGAATGGACAAAAATAACAAGATATTGGAATAAGTAAAATTATTATCAGACAGAATTAAACATTCCATCCACTAATGAGACCCGAAAAGAGACTCTAGAAGTTAAAATGTTGTTTGGTTATAGGAAACCGTCAGTAGCTTGGCTAAATAACAGAATGGACTTGTTGAAGAGTCAGCTAGCAAACTAATGCAAATATACAAGCAGACAGAAAATATAAAGGAATACTTCAAAGTTGAGAAAGACAGGTCCAGATATTTTCGTACCCATCTAAGAAGTATTGTAGAAGAAAAGGAGAAAATGGAGTAGAGAAAATAATCAAAGAAATAATTAAAGAAAATTTTCTATGACCATTAAAAAAGTAAAAATTAAAAATTAAAAAAACCCAAGGATTCTAAAAGTGAAATAGCTCACCCAGTTCTCAAGGGTACATATCATGTAAATGCTAGACTTGCTGAGCCAGTTAACAAGGTAGATATAATCTATTTTTATTTTGTAGCTAGCAAAAGAGTCTACGCACATAGAAATACATACATACACACAGGCTTGCATGTACACAAGTGCATGTAAAACTGGTAAAATCTGAATAAAGTCTATAGATTTAACATCAGTTTCCTGCTTGTGCTATTTGTGGTGAACAGAAGTCTAGGATGACACCCTTGACCCTCACTCTTGTGTAATCTCCTGCCCTTTAGTGTGAACAGAACCTGTGAACGTGATTCAATATCACTCCCGTTATTGTGCTATGTTATTCAGAAAAAGGAACTTGTCCAGATGTAATTAAGGACCGAAATCAATTGACCTTAAGATACGGAGATTGTCCTTCTGCCACGTGAGCCCTCACCAAACGCTAAATCTGTCCCACCATGATCTTGGACTCCCCAGACCTCCAGAACTATGAGAAATAAAGGTTTGTTGTTAACAAGCAAAAAAACAAAAAAAAAAGATATGGATATTAAACTGGGTGGGTCTAGGGCACCTGGGTGGCTCAGTCGGTTAAGCGTCTGCCTTCGGCTCAGGTCATGATCCCAGGGTCCTGGGATCGAGCCCTGGTTCGTTTCGGGCTCCCTGCTCTGTGGGCAGTCTGCTTCTCCCTCTCCCTCTGCTGCTCCACCTGCTTGTGCTCTGTCAAATAAATAAATAAAATCTTAAAAAAAAAAAAAAAACAACTGGGGGGTCTGATCTAATTGTGTGATCCCATTAAAAACAACAAACAAACAAGAGTAACAGTATTTTCCTCGGGAGACAGATCACAAAATGTAAGAGAGATTTAAACTCCATTGCTGGCTTTGAAGCTGGATGAGGTGGTAACAGCAAGTTAAGCAGCACCTTCCAGGAGCTAAGAATGGCCCGTGGCTAACAGCCAACCGGGGAACAGGCATCTAGGTCCTGCAAGTACGAGGAACTGAGCTCTGCCACAACCACGTGGGCTTGAAAGAAGACCCCAGGCTTCAGGTGAGAGTGTAGTACAGACAACCCTGCATTTTAGCCCGTGAGACTCTGAGCAGAGAGCCCAGCCCCGTGTGCCCAGAACCACGAGCTAATACACGGGTGCTGTTTTAAGCCGCTACGTTTATGGCAATTTGCTACAAGCAACAGAAAACAAATACGCTGTTGTACTATAACTACGCCAGATATTAGCATTGGGGAAAATTGGGTGAAAGGGACACAGAACCTCTGTACTATTTTTGTTTTACAATTTTCCACAAATATATAGTTCTTTCAAAAGAATGTTTTTTTTAAGCTTTTATTTATTCATTTGAGAGAGAGACAGAGAGAGCACAAGCAGGGGGAGTGGCAGGGAGAGGGAGAAGCAGGCTCCCTGCTGAGCAAGGAGCCAGACTTGGGGCTCAATCCCAGGACCTGAGCTGAAGGCAGACGCTTAACCATCTGAGCCACCCAGGCGCCCCCAAAATAAAATTTTTTAAAAGAGTGATTACACATCCTTTTTGAATACCCCTAGAACATTTGCAAATATTGACCATGTGTTAAGCCACATTTTAAAATTTTCAGTAAGCAGAAATTATACAGATTTTAATTACTGACCACAATGCAAAAATTAATTAATAAAATATAGATGATGAAAACTAACAAAAGAATAAATTAGAAAATGTACTTCTTAATAATTCTTGGATTAAAAAAGAACATTACAAGCTACTTTAAAATGGATATTCTTTTGTGCTTTGTCAAAGCTTAATTGACCATATAGTTGTGGGTTTATTTCTGGGTTTTCTATTCTGTTCCATTGTTCTATGTGTCTGAGAGGGAAACTGACAAAAAGACTCTTTTTCTTTTTTTTAAGATTTTATTTATTTATTTATTTGAGAGACAGAGCTTGAGAGAGAGAGATCATGAGCAGTGGAGAGGGGTAGAGGGAGAAACAGACTCCCCGTTGAGCAGGAAGCCCAGGACCCTGGGATCATGACCTGAGCTGAAGACAGATGCTTAACTGACTGAGCCACCCAGGTGCCCCAAGAAACAGACTCTTAACTATAAAGAACATACTGATGGTTACCAGGGGGGAGGTCGGTGGGGGGACAGGGGAAATAGGTGATGGGTGTGAAGGAGGACTCTTGTGATGAGCACCAGGTGATGTATGGAATTGTTGAATCACTATATTGTACACCTGAAACTATTATTACACTACATGCGAACTAACTGGAATTTAAATAAAAACTTTTAAAAAAGAAAAAAAAGGTAAAAAATTAATAAAAATAAAATGAACAGTATGTAGAGAAGCATGATGTATCTACAGAGTGGCCTTTGAAAGAAACAGCCTTACCTTACTTTACCTTACCACAAGAAAACAGGAAAGGCTGCAAATAATTGAGTTATGCTTTCACCTTGAGAAGCCATAAAGAAATAAAAATAAGCCCAAGAACAGAATACATAAACATGAAAGCATAAATTAGTAAGATCAAAAGCAAACAACAGCAACAAAAATGTAGATTTAGTAAAGAGAGCAAAGACATGTGAACAACATTTAACATGTCAAAGGACAGGACATAACTTTAAAGATTAAAGAGAATAACTAAATGAAATACCCCAGATTCAAAAATCAATATAAAACAGATGATTTCCTCTACAAATAATAGTGACCAAAGTTAGATGGGGCACCTGGCTGACTCAGTCAGATGAGTGTGCAACTCTTGATCTCGGGGTTGTGAGTTTGAGTCCCATGGTGGTGTAGAGATTACTAAAAATATATATATAAATAAATAAACCAAAAAAAAGTGACCAAAATTCGAGAAAAAGAAAAAAAGAAATAGAAGATACAGACTAATTTTCATAAAATACATTGAGAAGATGTTCAAAGATCTGTACCTGAAAACTGCACCAGGTCCAGGAGATTTCATGGCAAATTCTATAGATATTTGCAATTTATACATGCAGTGTCAGGGCATAGTAAAAATAGATTTTAGAGGAGCACCTGGGTGGCTCAGTCGGTTGAGCCTCAGACTCTTGGTTTTGGCTCAGGTCGTGGTCTCCCAGTCATGAGATCAGACCCCTGCATCAGGCTCTGCACTCAGCTTGAAGTCTGCTTGTCCCTCTCCCTCCCCCTCTCCTCCTCCCCTTCCTCCTGTGGGCACGCGCGTGCACTCTCTCTCTCTTAAATAAACAAATAAATAAAATATTTTTTAAAATAGATTTTAGGGATCCCTGTGTGGCACAGTCAGTTGAGCATCCAAATCTTGGTTTCAGCTCAGGTTGTGATCTCAGGGTCATGAGATTGAGCCCCGCATCTGGCTCCGCGCTCAGCATGGAGTCTGCTTAAGACTCTCACTCCCTCTCCCTCTGCCCCTCCCCACTGTGCTCTCTCTCTAAAATAAATAAATGAATCTTTTTAAAAAACAGATTTTAAAATCCTTTAAAAATTTGCATATCAAATCAAGAGAATAATACATCAAAAGAATAATATCAAAAGAATAATAAGAATAATACATCATATCATAACCAACTAAAGTTTGTCCCTAAGAATGTTAGTATGGGTGAACATTAGAAAATCCATTAATATACCTTACTACATTCACAGATTAATACAGAAAATTTATATGATCATCTCAATAAGTGCCAAAACATCACCTATAATATCACCATACATTAACAATAATAACTACAACAGATTTTAGAATTATTTCATAATCTCAAACATAGGGGGTCCTAAGCAAGGCATGAGATCCAGAAGCCATTAAATAGGAGATTTATACATTTTACTACATGAAAATACACACAGAACTAAAAATATGGTGTATACCACACCTGTGTAAGATGTTAACAATAGGGGAAACCGTGGGGGGTGATGAGTGGGGGAGAGTGGGTATATGGAAAGTGGGTACCACCCATTCAGTTTCCCTGTAAACCTAAAACAGCTCTAAGAAATAAAGTCTATTAATTTAAAATATATATATGGTAACAAAGAGGGAATAACCAACATTTGATACAAAAGCCTTAATATCTTAATATATCAAGAAATCATGCAAATAATTGAAGAGTAAGACAAATGAACCAATGGAACAATTAGTGAAAGATACAGATAAATAGTTCACAGCAAGAGAAACACAAATGGCTTTTCAATAGCAACACACACAATGAAAGAGATATAAATTGATACCGTTTTTTAGCTAACAAACTGGTAAACATAAAAGAATTTGTTAATGCACGAGTGTGGGAAAATAGAAGCGCTCAGATCTCATATCCTATTGGCAAAGTTGTAAGCTGGAGACAGCCCCTTTCAGAAAATTTGATCTTAAAATTTTTAAAATTTAATATAAACTGAAATTGAAAATCCACGTATTCTTTGGTTGAACTAGTTTATTTTTATGAGTTTTACCATATAGAAATGCTCACAGATGTTTATAGGAGGAAAAGACAGAAACCTGCATAACTGGCCATCAGAAGATTCCAGGACCATGGCACACCTCCATGTAATGAAATACCAGGCAACTGTGTTTTCAAAAAAGAAGATTTATAAGTACTGATAAGGAACGACTTTGAAACTTCAAAGATGCATTCGTAAGGGTAGTTGGTAGTGGGGTAGCAGAAAAGCAACAGTGGAATGGTGTCTACCATTGGTGTTTGTTAAACGGTGTGTGTGCGTGTGTATGATAGAGAGAGAGAGAATGAATCCATACAGACTGCCTGGAAAAAGATGCACGTAAAAAAGTGTCAGTCAGTAGGGCTGGTGCTGGGAGAAAAAAATGGGGACTGGAGTTAGGGATAGCAGGGAAACCATTTTTCACTCTTTAATTTTCTTTTCTTTTTTTCCCGTGTACGTACATTACATGGACTTCACAAAATAACTTAGGCAGAGAAAAACAAGAAACAAAGAATTAGAGATCATTCTTAACTGGATCAAGATTACCTATCTAAAACCTAAACAAGAGTCAGACTTCAGAGAAACGCATTAGAAGCAGCCCTGTTACATTCAGAAATAAGGATATGAACCATCTGTGCCAATATTCAAATTGTACCTGATGCAATAAAATGAGGGTTTTCACAGTATAAATGTGAAAAATGATACAAGTGATCATTTTTGCAAATGATATAATCGTCTGCATAGCAAATCCAAAAAAAATCCACTGAAAAATTATTAGAACTTTATTTTTGTTTTTTTGGAATATTTAATTACTACAAGTTTAGCCAGGTGTCAAATACTAGATTCACATACAGAAATCAATAGCTTTTTTACACATCAGTCAAAATCAACCTAAAAGTGTAACTTAAAAAAGAATTCAAAATAGCCACAGATGTTCAAAATATGCAGGAATAAATATAGAAAAGAAACATGTCAGAACTATGTGAAGAAAACTATAAAACTTTACTGAAGAACATAAAACAAGATTTGAATAAATGGTGAGATTCACTGTGCCGTAAGAATATCAGTTCTCCTATAAATTATTTTCTAAATTTGGGGAAATTTCTATCAAATTACCAGTGGATGTACTTGACAAGCTTATTCTAAAATTCATCTTTAGGGAAAACATCCAAATACAAACAAGAAAGTGTTGGTATTGAGTGCTGGTGACACTGGTAAGTTTATAGGAGTGGGATACAAAGGACCATTGAGTGGGAAAAGACATTCAACTTTGACAATAATCAGAGAAATGCAAAATAAGAAAACAAGTAAAATTTTTGTCCTTACATATCCTTAAATATGTAGAAGATAATTTGAGGGGCACCTGGGTGGTTCAGTTGGTTAAACATCCTACTCTTGATTTCAGCTCAGGTTATGATCTCAGGGCTGTGAGATCAAGCCCTGCATTGGGCTCCGTGCTGGGCATGGAGCCTGCTTAAGATTCTCTCTCTCCCTCTGCCCCTCCTCACCCTCTCACTCTCTAAATAAATAAATAAATAAATAAATAAATAAATAAATAAAAATAATAATTTGAGGGGGGAGAAACTGAAATGCACAGATACCATTGGTAGGAGTTTAATTAGTCCAGTCTCTAAGGTAATTTGGGAGTATTTATGAAAACTTAAACTGTGAATACCATCCAATCTAGCACTAACAGGTGCATATAAACATCACCCAAAGAGGTTGATCAAAGGGTTCGTATAGCACCAGGTCTAACAGCAAAAAAGTAGAAGCAATTCAAATGCTCACTAATAAGGTAATTTCTAAAAACATGGTGCATCCATTTTAGGGAATACAGTGCAGCAGTTTAGAAAGCAAACCAGTCTATTCATACTGACATAGTAAGAACTCCCCAGATATATTGTTAGATATCAAAAGAAAGTTATAGAGCACCATGTGCTGTATAACAGTTTATGTTCAAAATTTATATGGAGTTATACATATGTATATGATTATAAGTGCACAGAATAAAAACAAATGGTTAACTTACTTCTGGGGACAGGACAAGGATTGGAGATGTGATGAAATCAAGGGGAACTCCTGCTACCTCTATATTGTGAACTTTCAGAATGAAAATGTAATCCTATATCAATTACATAATTTTTTTAAACTCCCCCCAAAGGTAATGTGGCAATTTTAAAGTTCATTTAAATACATTTTCATTTAAAGCACTTTCATTTAAAGTGTGTATATCTTCACATATCTTTATTTTATAAGGACTTGAATGTTTTTCAACCTTATTAAAAAACAAATATTTTAAAGTGGGGAGTGGTAACATAATGTGTAGCTTTTCTAGTTTCTCAATATAAAGACTTTAATCTCTGTGTTAACAAAGCAAGAATATTTCACCTCAGCATTAAGGCATGTGCAGTCTCTAATCTCTAATTTAAACAAATCCTATGTCAACTAGTATGGCTGAACCAGAAAACACATACTTTTAGAATGTTCAGTGCAATACTAATATTACAAAACTCAATAACCTTCTGGAAGGATTAGGGCTCCAGTGAAGAACCAACCTTCTTGTCAATAGCAAACCTTACTTTTGGAGTCTTTTTCAAAAACTCTGTATAGCTTCTCTGAGGAATAAATTTAAAAGACTTCCATATCTCATTATAATGTCTTGGGAAGCGTCTGAAAATTGGGACCACCACAACTTCTTGATAGACATATGATATTTGGTTATTTGAAAAGCCATCAAGACAAGATGGAACATAGTCACACGCCCAGAGATTGAAATTTCTTGAAACATGTTGCCGTCTCTCTGGGGAGATCTTCCTACGTCCCAGGCCCTGGGAAAGAATTATAAGAAGATTAGGAGAAAAATATTCAAGGTCACAGAATTCTGAGGTCTTTAGTAAAACCAGCTACATGGCATCCTATGTCTTAATGCAGAATATGGCAACCACTACAAGAGGTATCCTTCACCGACTTGCTAAAGGCTGTACATCAACACTCACAGTATGCTGGTGGTGTTTTGTTAGGATTCTTTCAGTCTTCCACTTACACCAATGGGGCTGGTCTTCTAGAGACACAGAGGGTGGAACCAGAGAGACCACAGCTGGAAACAGTCTATTAGCCGGCCTGGACTCTCTGGCACCCTGGGCAATTTCTCTGCACCCATGTGGCATCTCAGTGAATCTGCTGCTGGCTGCATCCCAGCATTCAATGGGATAGACAGTTCTCCCTCTAAGAAGTCCTCAGAGGCTGGATTCTTCCCATGAAGGAAGCAACACCTTTGGGGATCTGCCCACAGGCTTCCTTATTAACACTCGGAACCTCACACATGAACCTGAGAACGACTATGTATTCAGAATTGTGCTTTTGATCTGATCATAATGAGAAGACAACATTATGCTTAGACAAAAGACTAGGAGAAAAGAGACATTAGATTACACAGACTTTACATTACAGATCGTCACCAACTCACAATGGAGCAACATACCATAATCCCATGGTAAGGTGAAAAAAATCGTAAGTTAGGGACTCTCTGTAGCGAAGTGAGTTTGTCTTTTCATAAGGACCAGTATCATTCAGAGTGGCAGCAGGTGGCACATTCCAATGAAGGTAATTTGAAGAGAGTTTAGTAAAGGGACTATTTCGGGGGAACCCTATGGGGAAAGTGCAGAGGCTCCAGGTCCAAGGGCTTGAGGAGGAATGTAGTCCCCACAGATTGGCCCCTGGTGCCAGGGCAGAGAGAAAGGGGGAGACTGGCTCTGGAGGGAAGATGCTGCCCAAGCACCTTTCTAAAAATGTACCTGCAGATACTCCAGAAAAAAAATAAAAAACAGATAAAAGGAGACAAAATGAATAGGGAAAGAGCTACAAGGAAAGGAACAAGTAAAGCTTGTAATTAGGTCTAATTACTTACTGATAATGCTATGAAATATATTGAAACGTCACATAAGAATCTACAAAAAGAAAAGAAGGGAGGGGAGAGAGAGAAAGGCAGGAGGAGGGAGAGAGGGAGAGAAATCTGGAACTGAAATCCCAGGATTTCAACTTGACTGCTTTGAACCCCAAGAGGTGCCACTTGACATTATCCCATGAAAATGGCACCTTCTTGAGTTGGGAAAGCACATCCTGGCCCCCAACACAAGAATCCCTAGAGAGGAAAGTGAGGGAGGTCAGTACACTGAAGGACTTGCCTTATTCTTGGGGGAAAAGCTATAGATATTAAATTTTATATTAATAGAGTAATAGAGTGTCAATGTATTTCTTAAACATTTATACTTAAGGGTAACCACTATTAGACAAGAGAAGTCAGAGTGAGCAAATAAATTCTATCTAACAAAGTCAGGACAGCGAGGAAAAAAAAAAAAAGAAACAACATGCGAACATGGTAAACAGGAAACATAAAATGAGATAGCAGAAATAAAACCCAAAACACAAATCATAACAATGTGAATGGGTGAAATTCTTATACAAAGAAACAATGACTCTTGGATTTTTTTTAAACCATTCTCTATTTTATTTATGATTTAAAAAAAAAGAAAACCAACATGAAATGACTAAGAAGCATAAGGACAAAGGAATAAACCATAATAAAAGTAACGACTGTTATCAAAAAGAAAGTAATAGTGGCAAAGCTAATATTGCAATCTAGAATTCATGGCTAAAAACACTAAGGTATGTAAAGAGAGACACTTCATTTTGATAAATAGTAAAAGCCACCAAGAAAATAAAATACTCATGAATTTTTATGCAGAAAGATACGGCATTAAACTATATAAGGCAAAAAGAATTTAGAAATTCAAGAATAATCTTAGAAGGGAAAATTGACAGATAAAGACAAAAACTAAGAAAAGGATATGAAGGATTTGAATAACATAATTAAGTCTTAAATAAAATAAAGAACTTTGTAATCAACAGATGGGGAATATATGTTCTTTTTAAACACCCATGAAATACTTGTTAAAATTAATCATGTATAAGATAAAAAAGATAATCTTTATAATTCAAAATCCATATTCTATAAAAATATAACCCACTGAACTAGATATTAGCAATAAAAGATGATCTCAAAAAATTCTGACCATGTAGAAAATTCAAAACATTCTTCTAAATTATTTTTAGAATTAAAAATTAAATCATAGACTATTTGAGAGCAAATAACAATGAAACTTTAGTTAGAAAAACTGTTGGGATGTAGCCAAAGCAGTAATCTGAGGAATATTCATAGTTTTAATAAGTTCATTAACAAAAACAGTTGCAAGCATATGAACTAAACATGCAACCAAAAAAGATTAAAAAGAACAGCAAAATAAGAGTATTTTAGGAGGTGTTACACCAACAAATTTGAAAAGAAATAGATAAATTTTAGGTAAACACATATCAATAAAATCTACATGAGAATAAATCAATTGAATAGATTAATAAACAATGGAGAAATTGAAAGGGTAAAGCAGTAAAAAAAACAAGAACAAAAAAAAACTTTCTCTAAAAAAAAATGATTAAATCCAAATAATTTTACGGGCAAATTCTATCTAAACCTAAACTCATTAAACCAAAAGTTCACACCTGATCTAAACTATTCCCAAACATAGAGAAAGTTGGGAAGCTTCCAGTGTTTTCTATGAGACTAACATAGCTCTGGCAAACTATTTGTGGTACAATCCTGTTTATCGCATTAACAAGATACACACTTATATGTATATGTTTGCATGTGAATTGCAAAAATTCTCCAATTTTACCCACCAAACCATTATTTGTGAGGCATCAAGCTGGCATTGTGAGGAGGAAAAGTAAGAGTGCAAATTTTTTTTTAAATTTTATTTAATTCTGTACTGTTTGAAAGTTGTAAAGGACATATGTTACTTTGATAATTCAGAAAACCATTTTAAGCATTCCATTTAGAGAGGCAGGCAGAGTGGATATTCTGGATCTGTATTCAACACTCTGCCAGGGGCAAACCAGAATTTTTAGGTTAAATCACTTCAATTTAGCTTAGATATGGTAGCCTAGAGGAAATAGTAACTTTGGGCAAGTTGTTTAGCTTCCCTGTTATCAGGTTCCCCATCTCTAAATAGGGGATGATGAGTAATTAGCCAGCAGTGTTGTCTTGAGGATTAAATGAGATAGTATGAGATGCTAGCATATGGCAAATGCTTAATAAATGGTGGGTGTTATGTACATCAACATCATCATCATCACGGATGTTCAGATTCGGTAAGGATTCTCAGAGATCACCTGATCCACCCCTCTACCTCAGATATATTAACGCTGCCCTGTCCAGTTTGACAACCCCCAGCCACATGGACGCTCCAAATGTGGGTCTTCCAAATGGAGAGGTACCAATCTGGATTTTAAAGACTTAGTTTAGGGAATGTAAAATATCTCATAAATAATGTTTATATTGATTACATGTTGAATCGATAATTTGGGGAGTTACTGAGTTAAATAAAATATATTATTAAAATTAATATTCACCTCTTTTTACTTCATGTGGCTACTAGAGAATTTAAAATTATGTCTGCAGCTCACTAGATTTCCAGGGCACAGAGCTGTGTTCACCACCACTAAGTGCTATCAGACTCTACTTACTCCACTGAGGGCGACTCATCCCCTCCGGGGAAGGCCAGCTCCAGTGATTGGGAAGTCCTTTGTATTATGTAAGCTTCCCTTCCTCTTACCTCTCCCTGTGGGGTGTGGTTCTGCCCACCAGAGACACACAGGCAACCCCTCCTTCCCATGATAGATCTTCACAAGAAAGCTCATGACTGAGACAGTTTACGAGAAGGCACTTTGAGAAATAGGAAGTACACACTAACGTAGGCAGAAGGACTGTGCCGTCTGGTGCAGAAAGTGGCATGGAACTCTGAGAGGTTCATGCATTTTTTTTTTAACCTGTTATGAGGCATTAATTTTGACCTGGTTCCAATTTTGAGGAAAATCCTCTGCCTTCACCGTGCCTCCCAGGGGCGCTCCCAGTTTGACCAGTGATTTGGGGAGCAATACTCACAGAGTCCAGGTAGCATCCAGAGCTCTGAAAGCTGTGCCGATTGTCGTGGACAGAGAAGGGGAAGTTGTCACTTACGGCTTGCTGGAAAAGACCGAGGGAGGAGATGAAAAGACACACATCAGGACCCCAACGTGCTTTCAGAACCCACATACAGTAGCATGGACGGAAGACAGAGGAGGCAAAGGGACCTCTAAGTAAGAATGAAACCTCACCCCCCACCTCCGGAAAGGAGCAAAGGGCCCAGGACAGCCGGGTCGTGGGTGTGCCCACCAACTCAAGGCTTTAAAACTCGACCTGACCGGTGACCTTGCAGAAAATCATAAGAATTCTCTTTCAAAACACCTTCTTTGGAGGCAAAGAAGGAAAAGCGTATAGGTTCATGGAATGGAAAGCTGGTAAGGACTTTTGAGGCCGTCAAGACCAAACTTCTTCATCTGACCAATAAGGACCCTGGCAGCCCAGAGCCCTGACCCAAACAATCAGCCTGAGTTAGCCCAGGGTGAGGTCCACACGCGCTTCTCCTTCAGCCCACTGCGCGCTGCTGAAGCTGCTCACAAACTGGCGGGGATGTGCACGTTAAAGCTGTAACCAAAGGTGATGTTCCTTACGCACAGATGGGCCTCACTTGATTGTCTGGGCCAGGAGGCAGTTCCTTCTAGAGATTATTTGGGGTGTCACAGTGAGCAGGATATGAGATGGGATGCTACCCGTATTTAGGGAGCCAGGGATGGCAAAAGAGTAGTTCCTTCCAAAGAACGGGCTGGCCAGAAATGCCAGGGGGCTGCCCCCGTGCAGAGCCACACGGACGGGGGGCCCCGGGCCGACACTCCAGACTCACCTTCTCCCGGACTTTGTAGATCGGTGGTAGCTTCCCCTCCACTTGCCGAGACAAATGGGGACGGTGGGGCTCTTTTAACATAGCACTTGTGCTGGATTCTGGCGTCTTTTCTGTTAGTCCAATCTGAGGGAACTGAAAAACCAGCACAGGCCGTGATTAAAACCAGACAGAACTGTATCTCAAAGCCAAGGATCGGGGCTTCCTCCGTAATGTGATTAAGATGCCATTTGGGTGCTTCTGGTGTGCGATGGAAATGGCATAAGTTTTATAATTTTCAAGTATTCTTTCCAAGACAAAAAAATATGGTGATGGCCCCAGGCCATCCCGGCCAGCTGTTGCCAGTTACGGGGCCACCCCCGCTGCGCCCCCCGCTGCGCCCCCCCCCCCCCCCCGGGAAACGCTTCGCCCGGGTGAGGGGGCGTGGCCTGTGAGCGCCAGCCGTGCTCTGAGAAGGCTCAAGGGTGCGAGACCTTCCTTCGGTCAGGGCGCGCCCCACGTGGGGGCCGAGGGTTCACCCGGCCCCCTGCAGGTGGGGGATGGTGCTCAAACACAGTGGCGTCGCCGCTGAGAAGGTGCGGGGTGGGGAAAGTCCATGAGGAACAAAGGGGATAGGATGCAAAGCATAATACTAAAGATGATTTGGGGAGGCTGTTGGTATCTCCCCATGAACAGGGGGGAAGGAAACACGTCTGGGCAGAGGGAGGAGGTCCCAAGAAGGGCCTCCGCCCACCCCACAGAGAGCTCTGGGCATGGGATGGCCTCTCAGAACGTCCTGAGCCAGGGCGAGGGGACTGGGCCTTTGTGCACCCTCATGGATCAGTCACCGCGCGTGGGTTGTTCTAGGAAGAGGCGGTGACCTCGAGGAGGTAGCTGCCTTCAGCCAAGGCATCCCTAGGGTCAGAGCACGGAGTTCTTCCAACTGGGGAGGGACCATAATTCGGTGGTTGGGTCACAGACTGTAGATTCAGAGGTCCTGAGTCCAGTCCCAGCTTTCTCTCCTATGAGGTGAGCCTGATTCAAGAGATTGAAATTTTCCAAGCCTCAGTCTCTTTATCTGTAAAATGGGAATAATAATACTTATTTGACAGGGTGGATGTGATTAAAAGGGAAAATGCATGCACCAGAGAATACTCTATACCTGCTAGCAGATTCTGGTTTTGCTCACAGCTGTCCCCTCCCCGATCCCCAGACCCACTGCCACGCCTCAGACTCCTGCTCCTTCCTTTCTGCTGGATTATAAGGCATTTGGCCAACACAGCTATTCTCCCTCGTTCCTTCTCACATCGCCGTGTAACTGTGTACTCAGGTGGCTCCTGTCTGCTGCCGGCACCGAGTGTGTTCAGTCTATTACTGTTTATGTAAAAAGGTGGGGAGGTTACCTCCTACACAAGGTACACTTGGTGGGGTGTCCTCTGCAGCAGTGAGAAGCAGTGGGCTAGGTGACACACAGCCACTGAGCCGTCTCTTAAACACAGTGCTGAGTGGCAAGAAGAAAACCAGAATGAGATCTATAAGCCAACACTGTTTCTGTAAATAAAGAACCCATGCACACGAGACAATACCTGATTTACAGAACACATCCGAATGAAAAAGCTCCCAGTAAACACTTATGAATGACTGCAGGAATGGGGATCAGGGCGGTGAAACAGGCCAGTGCCCCAGCCAGCACCCGCCCGGAACCCCAGCCAGCGCCCCAACCAGCGCCCAAACAGCGCCCAGCCAGCACCCAGCCAGCCAGGAGCCAGGGACCCAGCCAGCGCCCCAACCAGCACCCAGCCAGCACCCAAAGCACCCCCGGCCAGCACCCCAACCAGCGCCAGACCAGCACCCAACCGGCCAGGAGCCTGCACCCCAACTAGCATCCTAACCAGCGCCCAGGCTCTCCAGGGGACCTGAAGAAGGAGGGAGGGAGGAGGGAACCAGGAAGGAGGAAGACTTCCTTTTCACAATCATGTTCCACTGTTTAAATGTTTTAACTAAGTGCATCCATTACATCCTCTTTTCTTCCACAATAAAAATATCTGTTTCTGATTACAGTTGTAATAATACTCATGGCTTAAAAAAAAATCAAACATAAAACAAAAGGAAGTCAAATTCCCCTGGACTCATTAGTGACCCTCTTTTTCATACATCCCTGTAGACATGTACACCCATGTATGTGTATATATGGATGTGTGTATATATATATATATAGATAATTTTGCATACGTAGGGTCATATTATACATGTGGTTTCTAAACATCATGTATGCCTATTTATTTAAGAGTAACTTTTGATTACTTTCTCCCCCCCTTTTGTCGCCCCAGATGACAATATTCATGGCTGAGTGCTCACGTACACAAACACCTAACCTGCAGAGGGGGCTTCGATTGCCTCACAAAAATTGGACCGTAGGATGCATACTGTTCTGCTCTTTGCTTTCCCACTTAACAAGGTACCCTAGACATTTTCCCAAGCCAACCTATATATTTCTAACTCACTCTGTTATATTTTGTAATGTTCTAAAACAATTTTTTTTCCAAAGTAAATATAAAAAATACAAAGAGCCTCCAGACCCATAACCTTCCCTTGCTCCCTTCCTCCCCTCTGGCTGTGTCAACATTCCTGTCTGGGCAGCTACAGAAAATCAGGCAGGGGTGGGAGTCATTCTAGCATCAGGAATGATCCCTCTCGCCAGCTAAATGACAACTGACTTGAGTTCATTTGTATGCTGGAAGTCTAAGGACTAAATCACTAGGAAAAAAATAAAGTCTCTAGTATTTTAATTTCACTCTTTTAAAATGTATATTTAATGTTGATAACATGATAGCTGTGAAATAAACCCTTCTGTTGGATATTGTAACCATGAAATATAGCTTTTTAACTAGTTGGCAGTGAAATTTTTGCTGCATTCAATCACACAATGACTGCAATATTAAACAGGAAGGTGAAAGTGTATGCGAAAAGCCTTTCCTACCCGGCAACAGCCAGATTACAAGCAGCAAGGTCAACTGCAAAATGACTGTCACCTTTAATGTGGCAATTACTGTCCTCCCCAGTGGGCTGCTGCTGACTCAAAGCCAATGATTTCTTTAATTTTCCCAACTGGCCTGCAAGTTACTTTGGGAAACTTCATGATCAGCACTATTCTTCTTATGCTCTGAGGTGCTGGCCGCAGAAGGGACCCACCCCAAACCTGCAAGTCAGACTTTGGGAAGTAATGCCTCTCCACCTGAGCAGGGGCCCCGGGCGCAGTCCTGGGATCACAATAGGAGAGGAAATGTTCTTTCCTGCTTTCTCCCATGTGACAGAACCCTGACTTTGTTTGAGGTGGCAATGTGGCTGCTTAAAAAAATACCTCCCCAAACTCCCGGGCAGTTTAATTGGCTATGTGACCCAATGAGATCAAAGCAGAAGTCTGCAGGGCGGGGGTCCTGGGATAGCTTTGTTTTCCCCCATGGAAAGGGACAGAATCAGCCAACAGGTGCCTTCTGTCTTTTTGTCCTTTGACTTCCCCCTCATTTACCCACCTGAGTTGTCGTGTCACCAAGGATGGTGTCACCAAAGTGACACAACAGAGGACTGAAAAGGACCTGATGACCTCCAAGAGCATCTGTCTCAGCCCTGAACTGCCTCCTTCTGGATTTATTGTTACTGGAGAAATACAAACCCTTATTTGGTTCACTATAGTCAGCTTTTCATGAAACCTGGTCAAACACAGTCATTGCTGATATTGTAGGTGATAGAGGGGAAGCTACTTAGTCTGAGAAACTTGTATTTTTCTCTTCCAGACTGACTCATGTTATGTAATTCATCCTATTTCCCATTTTACTTTGGCTGCCAGGAATCTCAGAGTCAAATCCGATGATATTATATAAATAGCAGTCATGTAAGCCATATGGCCGGTGTATGTTACATATCTTCCCAGTCTCAGCCTTTTATTCTTAAATATATTCAAACTGATTCTGAATTTTTATTTTTTTACGCTTTCCTGCTTTATTGTGAATATTTTCCATACATTACTGTAAATCTTTGAGGAATGACGCAGGGTATATAAGGAAAAAAATGTAGATGTATATGTATAATATTAATATACAGAATAGTTAACAAGTATTTAATGGTTACTCTGTTTGCATGCATCATACTAAGCACTCTGTGTGAATGGTCTCATTGATCTGCACAATAGCCCTATAACCCTGGTACACTATGCTCCCATTTAACAGACAAAGAAACTGTGATTTAGGAGTAAGTTGCTTAGCCAAGATCACATCCAGGTGGGTAAAATTAGTTTGTTTTTTTAAGATTTTATTTATTTTGAGAGAGAGAGAAAGAGAGAGTGCACAAGCAGAGGGAAGGGCAGAGGGAGAGAGAGACTCTCTAGCAGACTCTGCACTGAGCATGGAGCTTGACGCCGGGTTCCATCTCACCATCCTGAGATCATGACCTGAGCCGAAACCAAGAGTCGGGCACTTAACCGACTGAGCCACCCAGGCGCCCCATAAAGTTAGTTTTTTAAAGCCTTCAGACTGAAATGCTTCAAGGTGTTTTCTATTTTTCCTTTCCTTTCCTTTTTTTTTTTTTTTTTAAGATTTTATTTTATTTGACACAGAGAGAGAGAGTGAGAGAGGGAACACAAGCAGGGGGAGTGGGAGAGGGAGAAGCAGGCTCCCCGCCGAGCAGGGAGCCCGATGCGGGGCTCCATCCCAGGACCCTGGGATCATGACCTGAGCCAAAGGCAGACGCTTAACGACTGAGCCACCCAGGCGCCCCTATTTTTCCTTTTCTTTTTAAACAAAAAAGTGTTAACTTTTCCGTGTATTACAGCTCTGATACAATCGGTAAATAAAAAGACAAAGATCCCAGCCCCCACCGAATTTATATTCTAGGAGGGGAAAGAAACAGCACACATAATACAGTAGATCACATAGTATGCAGCAAGATAGATGTTATAAAAAAAAGAAAAAGAGCACCCAGCAACGACAGCCTTGTGGACACTCACAAGAGTGCTGAGTGTTTTACACACACGAGCTGTTTCATTTAATCCTCCCAAGGACGCTATGAGAGTCCCATTTCACAGGTGAAGGAACTGAGGTTAGGTAAGTGATTCATCAAAAGCGATGCCACGTGAAGTAGCCGCAGCGGGATCTAGACTCATTTCTGTGACCTTGACCACACCCACGTGGCCTGAGAAAGGAGAGAGAAGCCACCATCTTTCTCACCCATCTTCCATCCTTGTCTAAAGCTGGGTTGAAGCGTCTCCCTTTGGCCATTTTCTGCAGGAAGCTGAAGGTGGCTGAGGTTGGCTCCCTTACCTCCCCACTGCCTTGGAAACTCTGCGCATCTGGAAGACCCTCCTCCTCCTTGTTCCTGACCTGAAGCCTCTACCAGGAGGGGAGGTCCAGGGGGACCCACCGTTGCCATAGAATCAGAGCCCCCATCACAATGGGGGAGGACTTCGGGTCTTCTAAGCCCTCTGAGGGTTCCTGCACGGGGTCCTTGCACCTGCTGTTCCCTAAGGTGTAAGGCAGAGAGTCACCGGGTCCCAGCTGAGGAACCCCTTTAACAGGTCAGACAAGTGGGAACCAGACAGCCTGGAGGTAAAAGCGAACTTTTGTCCCCTCTAAATCCTCGAACTGGTGACATTAGAGTTGAACGTCCCCATGGTAACCATCTGTCCCAACTTCTTAGTTTTCAGAGAAGTGAATTGAATCCAGGCAGGAGATGACCTTCTCCTTCTCGGTGGGATTGTGACACCCAGGCCCCAGGGTTCCCTCCCTGTCCCAGCTCAGACTCTCTGTCCCGCGGGCACCCGCTGCTTGCTCACCTTACTGCACGCCACCGAGGCGCCAAGGAAACAACAATCATGAGCAATCGTGAAACACCAGGTGCTGTGCTGAACTGAATACGTTCACGTGTTTTTATCTTATTTTTGCTCCACGACAACCTTCGGCGTTTACAAATGAGAAAACAAGGGTCAGGCAGCCAATGGAGCTGGCGCTGGGTCAGGGGACGGCTCCAGAGCTCACGAGCCTTCCCGAGGGCCAGCTGGCCTCCCCGGGGTGCACAGGCTGGTCCTGAGACCTGGCCTTTCGCTCCGAGCCCAGATACCCAAATCTGCTCAGCAGTGTGATTTCTGCTTCTCTCCCTTTCTTTCTCCTTTTTAAATGTTCTATCTTGACAATTCTCTTGGCTATCCCATGAATTAATAAGAATAAACATCTATAGGAGAATCTGTCCAGCACCGTCTCATCCCCTAATCACCAAACTGGGCATTCGCACAAGACTTTCCGGGTCGGTGACAAGGGACCTCTCCCCTGGCCAGCACTGGTGGCTCGGAGCGGTGGGCTCCTGGATGTGAGGTCTGGGGTGGTACAGTTCTCTCGCGGCCATGAGGCTGAGTCCTGCAGTAGGGGTGGAGGAGAAGAAGACAGAGGGACAGGACACAGCGTCATCCTGTGCTGGGGAGCCACTGTACCCGCTCCAGACAGACCGCCTGCTGTGCGGGGAGAATGCAGGCTGCCTGGGTTTCTGCTTCCAGCTGACCATCCCTGAGAGGAGCTCAGCTCCCTCTGCTTCTCACCACTCTGCCTGCTGTCCTCCTGTGGCTCGGAGGTGACATCTGTGCTCCAGGCAGCAGGGTGGAGAAAGGGCACATCCCAGAGGGTGGGACTGGACCGGTCCTGGCCCCTGGATTCATGGCATGCTCTCCTTGCTGGCTCAGCTGCTTCTGTCTAAGGAAGATTTCCACCTGCTGCTGTGGAGCTCTTCATCCTTGGTCACGCGGTCACACCTCGATTTAAGAGAGGTTGCAAAGTAGGCTTTGTCCTGGTGGGGTCTTCTCCCAGCTGACGTTCCATCACCCTGAAAGAGACAGAACAAACATCAAGGACACCCAAAAGCCTCTGACACCCTGATGGGTGTGAAATGCTCTCTTATCTGTAATTTGAATTGCCCTGACTTCTAGCAAGTTAAGCAGGAGGCCATGTGCTACTTCTCAGCATTGCAGTGACAAAGGAAGTAGGCCCCATAAAAGCACTTTGTAAACTGTAAAGTACTTTGCAAAAATAAGGAAGGACACATGTGAAAAGCACGTCAGTGTTGACTAAGTATTTTCCTTTTCACTATTCATTGTCGCATATGACTTTCACCACACCCCCAAGAGATGTGCTGGTTATTTTCCTTCTGTATGCCTCCCACACGCCAAGTCATTCTCTACCCATCTCCACCCCATTCTATGACCTGGTCGCTGGCCTACAAAAACTGCGTCACCGGTCCCTACCCTTTGGCTCGGGTTGGATTCACCCAATAGGAAGAAGCAGTGGGAACTGGAAGGGCCGGAAGAGCAAGGCGCAGGGTGCCGGTAAATGGTTAACAACCAGCTCTCTAAGGAACAGTCTGATTTGCAGGGGTGTTTGCCAATTTCCATGGTATAAATACTTCTACTGTGGTTTTTAAGCTAACACCGCCGAACATGGAGTTGGGGGAAGATGTACACACAGGCTCTAGGCCCCCACTGGGTCAAAGGATTGATCTCCCAGGCTCCCTTCCTACCAGGCCACACTTTGGAAGGAGCTATGTTGTTCCATCTACATCCACCACTCTGGTCAGTCTGGCAGCCCCTCTCCCATAGCTGCCACTCTTGCTGTCAACAGCGACCTCTCCCCACCCCTTTGGCCTTGGAGTGGGCAAGGCTTTTGGCTCTCACGGGTCCTTGTCAGCCCCTGAACCCTGCCCACGTCTCTAGAAGGAGATCCTTCATTGGACTGTCTTCTGTCTCAGAGTGGGCCATCTGGTTCCTGCGGGGACACAGACGGGGGCCCACGCAGGCATTAGCAGTGACCTCCACTTACAGAAGAGGAGACTGAGTCTCACACAAGCGGAGGGACTCCCTGCAGTCACACAGCTACTATGTGGCAGAGCCCGAACTAGACCCCAAATGTCCTGAGGCCAAGTTCAATGCCAGCATGTGGTCACTCCCTGACTCCACTGAATTACGGAGCAGTGACTTCGAGGAGGATTGCTTTAATTCCCTTTCTTTAATTTACATAAAACGAGGCCCTTCTAAATGCCTACCTCTTGGCCACAGTCCCTCTCTCCGGTGACCTCTGGAGGTCAAGGCCAAACGATTGACATCATGGGCTGCCTATGGCCCTGGGCAGCGGAAGCAAAGCCAGGCAGCACTGCACACATGATGGCGGAAAAGAGGGGACACTAGTGCAGAGTGTGCTCCTCCCACACCCCGAAACTGAAAGGAAAGCGAGAAGGACGGAGGAAGCCAAAGACTTCGAGTTTAAAAGCCTAGAACCAGGACCATTTCCAACACAATGTCTCACGTGCATTCACTGTGTCTCCACCAATGGAGCAGAAAATTTTTTAAAACTGAAATCCCATTTTTAAATATATTTTGCATTTCCTCTGTCTTCAGTCATCCGCTCTGTTAAACAAGGACTGTGATCTCTGGTTAAGGAGTGTTTCAATTTTTTCCCCTTTGAATGATTGTTTCAAGTTCTAACAAATTTGTCCAAGGAAATCAAAACTGAATAAAGAACACCCCACCAGGAAAAATAAAATTCCATTTTTCTTCGGCTAGGATTTCTCAGTCAGGGCTTGGGGGAGGGCTGCTCCTTGTTGGTATTAGTAGTAGTATTTGCAACACTCCCCAGTTTGCACACAAATCCTGAAGCGCTCAGGGTGCCCAGGTCCCTGGGGCTGAGGTCAGCGGAGGTCCACGTTCCATCCTGACCTGTGCTCTGCCCATGCTGGGCCCCTGCGTTCCAAGCATGTGGCACTGTTTAATCACTCGGTCTACAAAGATTTACCGGACATCCCCTATATGCCGGTCTTGTTTTCAAATCGCACCAAGGCAATCACCAAAATCAGTCTTAATAAATAGGAAATCACAAATTTGCCAATTCATCCAAGGATGAGTACCCCCAAATTATTGATTAACCGAAAACTATTTTCAGTGAACTATCTACATTTATAGCAAATTGTTTGCCCAATTTTTTTTTTGACTTAACAGTTGTTGTGTACTTTGACTTTTAGATCTTGCACATCTGAAGTGTTAAGGAGTTTGTGAAAGGTAGATGTCTCTCTCTCTTCCATGCGTTTCCCGTGTAGTATGCCATTCCTTGTTTAATGACATGCTATCTTTTGCAGGAGAGAATGTGGTGGGATTATGGGTGCTCTGCAGGCATGCTTTCACACATGTCTGTCCGTGCCCACCCATGACGCCCCCACAAACCTCAGACCTGCCCACACACATGTGCTTCCAGTTGTCATTCCGCCAAATGAATGTTTAATCTTTACGTTGACTCCACAAACCCTGGACAACTTCACTTCCATCTGCATGTAAAATGAGTACTGAGAAATTCTCAGACATCTGAATTATAAAACGTATTTTTGTTTCACCCCACAAGGTAAACTATCTGGGTCCTTTCTGCAAATAGCAACCGAATCAAGGTGACTTGACTGCACTTTTTTATTATGATTCGTGATTTGTATGGTACTAATGGAAATGTTAATGGACGCACAACACGTTTGCATGACATCCTGAAAAGCACTCTTGCATCTGTAATGGAAGCACATTTTTTGTTGCACCCTATGTTGCAAACTATCTGGAAAATTAACTGCATCTCTCTCCCTTCTGCTCAAGAAAACAATTCAGTGGATCCAGACGAGTAAGACTCATTGAAAGACAAGAAGGATAACTGAACCCACCGGGAAGTTTCTTGAATTGAAAGGCAGATGCGAACTCACTGTAACATTTACAAAAACCCTTGTCTCTGCCAACAGGCCTGATACCCCAAATTCAAATTACATGGGACATTGTCATTGTAATGACTGAACTTTTAATAAGCTTGCTGAAACGTGAATTGCCATAAACCTTTCAAATGGTTTCCAGAGAAGCTTTTGGGTAATTTCTAATTTGGAGAGTTGGTCACTCAGAGAAGGGCTCCCATCTGGCAAATTGTGCTGGAGACGGTGAAGGACACAGTAAATCCCGCCGCTGTCCTCATGCAGCCAACCCTCCTCTAGACAGAGACATTGCCACACAATTGGTCATAACCGAGAGAGGCACGGACTGCCCCGGGACCGTGTGACAGAGGGACCTGAACGAATCTGAAAGGCCAGCAGGGCAGTGAGGAAGACGTGAAGAGGTAAACAAGGGCCACGGGCCAGGGAAGAGGGCAGCGCACACCGGGCAGATGGATGCCCTGGCAGTGGGCGCAGCTTGGCTCCCTCCGGAGACCACAGGGAAGCCAGTGTGGCCTCGATGCCCGTGGGACAGCGCCGGTCGGAGCAGAGGTTGGAGGGAGGAGAAGCAGGCAGGCCACTCGGGGCATCCAGGCGTCCAGGCAGTCCATGAGCACCTGCCGTCCATGACCTTGACCCGACAGCCAATGTCGGCAGGAGGCAGAGACCCACGGACCAGGCGGCAACAACCAAAAAAGCCTCTTGAGCCCTTTGGCTCTTTTAAAGAAAAGCACTTTAGAAATAAGACGCGCCCGAGATGCAGCAGACGTGTTGAGCTTATTCTTTCTCCACATGCTGAGAAAGACAAGCAGAAACATTGAGTTCGGTGCCCGTTTCTCCACTGGTTGGGAATTTTATGCCTGTTTCCACTTGCGTGCGCGCGTGTTTGCAGAGGTTGACGGTGAAGACGCGGCACTTTGTTTGCACCCCCTGGAAAGACCGCTGTTCTTGTTCTCGCACAGTCCGAATGGGCGAGCCCTCCGAAAACACGGAATAAAAGGCAGCAGTGATTACAAGTGTGGTTCAAAACGGAGAGCACTAAAACGGAAAATGCCAGCCTCCAGAATCGTGGAGCGAAACGGCAAAATAAATATCTATTTTTCAGCTGAAGAAAAAATGAGCCGTGTCTCGGAACGCGACGGAAAGTTCGTCTCTACCCCAGCTGGCGGGGGAAGCAGCAGAGGCAGGGTCCCCAAACAAAGAAGAGATCTGTGGGCCTTTTAAAATCTCCTTTATCCTCTTATTTTGTACTATAAAACATAATGGAGATTTCATCAACTTGGCAGGAAATTGCAAGCTAATAAAAGAGCCTTGTTACAAAGATAATAAGAAGAGAAAAGTCATAAAAGATAGACTTGGGCTAGGTTCTGGCCTTAGGCCCTCCTTTCCCCAGCTTGATGGGGACCCGAGGTTCATCAACTCAGTTAATGGTGTGGATGACCACCAATTTGTCCTTTCTTACTCCTGCTCTTTCTCCACATTCTGGGACATTTCTGCCCATAGGGGGTGCCTTGCAAAGGCCAGTAGGAAATCTATACAGCATGAAGCCTTGCCGTGTCGCCTTCAGCACACGTGTCACCCGTTCATTCGCTCAGTAAATGACCCCCTGATGGAGGAACCAGACAGGACATGGCCCGTGTCGATACACCCCTTCACCTGAGAGGGGACTGGCTTTTTCCTCGGATCCTTCTGCTTCCCCTCTAGCTTCCAATTTATCTTGTCACCAAAACATCAGCGATCTTTTTCCCCTACTCCTCTCCAATGTGTGAGTTGACTGTGAGGTAAGGAACCCGCCCATCGGGGTCTCCCCATTCCAAGTGTGGTCCTTAGACCAGTAGCCCCAGGCATCACGGTGGAGTTGATGAGAAATGCAGATTCTCAGGCCCCTGCCTAGACCTACTGAATCAGAATGTGCACTTTCACAAGACTCCCAGGTGATTCAGGTGCACATAAAAATTTGATAAGTGTCACCATGGAGAATCTGGGCCTAAGACCCATCTGGGCCATGGATTCGGAAAGCCCCATGGGCACATTTGATCTTGCACCTGCAGATAAACGCTGCAGCCTAATCCTTGGACAATGACCACTGTCCTGCTAGACTTTGAAAGATTCAGAAGCCAAACAGGAGGCTAAAAGAGTTTACATTTACCTATAAGGTTTTCCCCTCAGGTGCCCAAACCCTTTCTAGACGGTACCACACAAACCTTCAGTGTGCTTGATATGGAAGGAAGGAAGTGAATAATGTTTTCCCCTGGAGGACCCTGAGACACATGCTGTTTCTTTGCACAGTTACATAAACATACTGCAGTGTGGTTGTCTTAATGTTTAATTTAGATTGCTGCCCCATTGATTCAACTGTGGCTTAGGCAAATGAGAATAAACCAGATTCATGGTTCTGCCGTGCCACGGTCCAGTCGTCCTGCCTGTAGGAGAATGACCACATCAGGGTTGTGCGCCTAATTAAGCACCCAGTCAATAACCCACTCCCTCTGGACTGAGCCATTTGCTTTATCCATTGCGGGAACGAGATCAAGCTGGGCAGTGAATGTGGGTAATTCATGCAGGAAGAACTCATTTTAGGTGAGGGTGGATTGATTGGAATTGGTTGTTTCAGAGTCAGAGCTGGAGAGAAAGCGCCTTCCCTCCTCAGGCGATTCCAGCACTCCTTCACAAAGGCGAGGTGAGGTCTGAGTCCAGCCTGCCAGGGGTGCACGAGTGTGAACCCCGAAGAGCCAGCACACACCTCGCCGCGGTGGCCCCAGAGATTTGGGGACAGACTCCGTCATTGGTACGCACACCGCTCGCTGCTGTAGGACATCTGGAATTGTTCTGTGGTGAGATAAGAACTCTGCATTTTATCTGAGATCTCAAGACAGCTTACTGACGGCGCGTCTTACTGTACGGCGCATAATAACATTGTTAGGGGAAATGTCAGCAAAGCACTGAAGGGCGGAAAAACACGAAATCAAATTTCTCATATGACAATGGCTTGAATATTTGTTGGGTTTTTGCTTCCACCAAATGAGGCTGCGGATTCTTTTCAGGCTGAGTCGATCGGCCCCTGCACAGTGTTCGTCCAGCCAGCCTACCCAGCAGTCAACACATTTTAACAAGCCATCCACTCTTCCTCCTCTCAGAGAGGGGTCTGGAACAGGCAGATGCTGTCCCAGTCTCTTCACAGAGAAATCATTTTCATAACATCCCGAGCGTCCTAAGACTTCGTGGTGTATTCTTTCATCAGCCATCTGCTAGGGTGGATGCATCCATAAGACATCTTCCTTCACTGGCATAATTAAAAGAGATTCTCCTCTTTCGAACGTTCTGTTACATTTACATTCAAAGTTATTTTGCTCTTTCTTTGCCCTTGCCCTCAAGGAATTGTGGGAATTCAAGTTAATAGGCTTTTAATGGCTCTGTGATAACTGTGATTATAAACTGTGAATCAGATCGGGGGGAGCATCAGAGTTCAGCAGCATCTCATGCAAAGACACCACTGTTGCTTTTGATCCTTGGTTGAAATTTGGTTTTCACTGTTCAGACACCACCATCCCTTAAAAAAAAAAAAAAAATTTTTTTTAAGATATCTCATTTGTTTCACAATTGCTTTGATAACAATTTTAAAACCTTTACACATCTTCCTTTTGATATATTAGCAGCATTTAGAAACACATCCTGTTGCTAAAAATTAAGTCTACAATTGCATTTCCTGCTTCCTTTTTGAGTGGAAGATGCCGATTTATTTAAAACACATGCAACATGTTGGACATGCGCTCACACACACATACGCACACACCGCCTTCAACTTTTCACTGCCAAATATTTAGAAATAAATTTTTACTGTGTTCTCTGAACATATAATTACTGCTTTGAGGCTAGTTAATGAAAATATACTTTTCTTTGAAACATGTTGGCTCTACTAAATGAGCCTTTCCTTGTGAGTCCACAGATGAATTGTGAGCCTCTTTGAAAAAAAAAAGAAAGGAAAGAAAAGGCATTCTGATCATTGTTGCCAGATGTCTCAAGCAAGCCTGCCAAGCTGGGGCTAGAAACGCAGCCTCAAAATAGCAGGCATGGGATTGTCCCATCAGCCAATTAGGGCCCTGAGAGCAAATTAGCTCTCGTTTCCCATTGGCCAGAACATCTGTGACCTGCACATGGACAGCCCAGGGACGTTCCAGCGAGCATCCCCGACTCTGGCCAATTGCTGTTGGCATCTGAAAAGGCCACAGATAACAGTCAGTCCACAGTCTTTAAAAACTGCCCTGTTGAACACCTCAATTCACTTCCTAGGAAAATCGCCATGGCCATCCCTGGAGACCAGGGCATTATCTAGGCAAAATAATCCCTGTGGTTGGAATAGTTGCACAGGGCAAAGCCCTCACTAAAGTTGCTCTCTAGAGACAAGGTCTTAGTCTCAGGTAAGGGGGCCCTTACATACAGCACCCCCCCTTGGCGGAGAAATCAACTAGATTTGTTCCGTGGGAAATCTATAAGAACGAAAGCTGAGTAATCGAGCAATAGACAGCACAGCACGGCCTTCTTGAATAACCATCATCTCAAATTGGAGATTGCATTTGCCATCAATTTTAAAAGACACATTTCAACAAGAAGCCATGGGAGACATGGAACCCTAAAGACCAGTTCATCTGTAAGGAACAAAGCAACGCTGTGGGAGGAAGTCTCCTCTACAAAGGTCAGCTCTTGGCAACATACGCCCCACTGGGCAGCCAGGAGCTCTTTAGAAACTGCTCAGTGGTGCTGCAGGACTGGCATGAGGACCAGAATTAAGAAATTACTATTGGCAGCAAAGAGTAATTTGGTAGCAATGGCTCCCAAAAAGCCTCAAAAATATCCATATTTTATGATCCACCGATTTTACTTCCGAGGATTTACCCCAAGAAACGACCCATATATTTGCACGAAGATTTATCCCTAAACGTGCTCAGTATACTATTTGTTTGAGGAAAAAAATTGAAGCATAAAGTTGAACCCAATGCAGTCATGAAAACCATAGAATGACACGGAAATGTTTACATTATATTGTTCATTGAAAAAGAAAATAAAAAAGAAAGGTAAACGGGCACCTGGGTGGCTCTGTCGGTTAAGCATCTGCCTTCGGCTCAGGTCATGATCTCAAGGTCTTGGGATTGGGCCCCAGTAGGGCTCCCTGCTCAGTGGGGAGTCTGCTTGTCCCTCCTCCTCTGCCTCTCCCCCCGGCTTGTGCTCTCACTCTCTCTCTCTCAAATAAACAAATAAATTCTTTTAAAAAAAAAAAGGAAAGGCAAATCACATATAGAATGCTCCTCTTTTGTAAAAATATATATACATATTTATAGAAAAATGGAAGGTTACACAAAAAGTTTTAGAATTACTTGAGTTTTTTCTCTTCACTGGGCTTTTCCAAATGAACATGTATTGCTATTGCGGTTAGAAACAAAACGAGAAGATTTTTTCAAAGAAGGCATAGGAAAGCAAGTAACATAGGATCAATGTCTTATAACAGTTCAAGACCCAGACAAGGAGAGGGCATGAAAATGAAGTTATAAAACACAGTGACGCATGTGATGATCTACGAAGAACAAAGAAGGCCAGACTGGCTCTGGTCAAATCATGAATTTGCACGTGTTCTAGAAAAAGTGTTTTAAGGGCAATGCTCCACATTGCATTAGGTGCTGAAGATACCACGGCGCATAATCCGTGGTCCCTACTCTGAAGGGCTCACCGCCTGTCTGAGGAATGCGTCCACATGTCCACGGGAGCACTCCCATTCCACCCTCGTGGCAGGCAGAGAAGTTCCCCGATCAGTCTCCGTGGAATCTACTTGAATAAGCCTTCGCATGATGGAAAGTGAAATCAAATAAAGCTTAAAGTCTGCCAAAGCATGACACTTGGCCACAGACTTTTAAGAGTGAGACCTTGAAGTCCAACGATGAGGAATAACGAAGTTTCAAATTCCAGCAGTATCCCTGCTGAGATCTTTAAGCAGGAAGGCTAGGACCTGCTAAAATGTCTTCGTGGGTTCCTCTGAACACAACTATGAAACTTTCAAAGCTTCTGTTCTCGGGAATCAGACCCCAAAAGATAGATTTTTGTCAATTTAAGATATATTTCCTCTCTGTTATGGAAAAGCTTTTGGCATGAATTCTTCAATATCCAGTGTGCATTTTTACAGTAAATAGACCATCTGACAGATTCTTCTTCAAAGGAGTTAAGGAAGGCTCCAAGGGCATGGGCCAAGTGGTCAAGCCAGGGTTCAGTCCTAGGGAACAGAGGTTGATTTGAAGGGGTAGTTATGGGAGACTTGGAGGCAGGAGGAACTGGGGGGATAACGGACATTTGGGGGCTTGCCTCTCTAGCGTCCATCATCACCCTTCTTCCAGCAATAACCCCGATTTCTGCTCATCACGACCATCAGCCCACATGGTTGGGGTGGAGTTGGTTCTGCCTTTCACTCAGCACTAACCAATTGGAGCATCACGTTCCCCCGGGTGCTACTGTTTGACTCTGGGTGGACACATGACAAAATCAGGCCCATCAAAACAAAGTAAATTCAGTTCTAAAGCACAGCAAGAGTCTCAGTCTTTCCCGAAAAATTCGAGTTTGAATGCCAACAGGCTGGCATCTCTGTCACCACCTTCCTGCTTTGGTACCTCAAGAAGGAAGCCAATCACAGGCCCTGCCTGGCGGGGCTGAGGGGATGTGGACCCTCCCCACACAGGCTGACCTGCACCCGAAGCCAGCGGTACCCCTGAACTGCCAGGGTAGGAGCCAATAAATGTCCTTCTGTCTGTGAAAAGGGAGGGAGGACTGAAGGAGAAGCACAGAGAGAAGTCTTGGCCTCACGGGCAGAGGGGGAGGGGAAGTCCCGTGGGAAAGGAAGGTGGTGGGAAACAAAGCTCAGAATCCACTTCCTCCAGGATCAGGGAGCCCTACCTGGGGCCTGGCTAATGCCTTCAAAGCCCAGGAGTCTCCTGCCCAGATGGGGGTCATTTCATATGCCTCCTCGTCATCCGCGTTCCTGGCCAGTCCCCTGCTGTCCACCACTGCTGAGCATGCCTCACACACCTGTCACCCTTATCTTCTGCAGGGTAGACCCCTTGGTAAGGCTCCCCAGGAATGACACTGTAGGAGGCTGAGCCCCAACAGGGGAGGGGAGGGAAGGAAGAATTCCCACTCTCTGGTCCCCGTGATCACTCCATGTACTTGACTCCAATCCCAGCCCCCACACACACTCTGGACTTGAACTCACCCCAAAACACCTACTGCCCCTCCCCGATTTGGCAAATCTCGGGACCTCCATGACAGCCCCACTGTTCAATCTGTAATTTTTGCTCACCCTGCAGCTGGCGCGGATGGCCCGAGATGCAAACCCCAAGGATTGAGTGACCCCTTCTTGCTCTAAGTGTGGCTTCCTTCTTGTTAACAAGACTTGCTCATTTGTTACCCACAGTCTCTATGTTTGGGGTTATGACAGGCAGGGTAAGGAAGCTATCATGAAAATTTGAAAAGAGCAAATGGCAGAAGACCCACCAATTCAATTTCATTGAACAGAGTTGCTAAGTTCCATATTTATTTCCCCATTAACCACCATATCAATATCATTAATGTAAAGTTATATACTTTTCTGTTAAAAATAGGCATTCTCAGGGTACCTGGATGTCTGAGTCTGAAGAGCATGCGACTCTTGATCTCGGGGTTGTGAGTTCAAGCCCCAGGTTTGGTGTAGAGATTACCTAAATAAATAAACTTAAAAAAAAAAAAAAAAGGCATTCTCATCCTGCATCTTTGTTGACCACGTTTTCTGGATTTTAGTGCAGTTGGACTCTTGGGTCTGAAAAAATGGCCAACCTCTGTTCTAACCCATTCCAGGGGAATAAAACAGAACTTGAAAAAGTACATCCAGAATTACCTGTTGTCTGTTCGCCAAGTCATCCTGGAAAGCAAAAGCCACCTGAATGCTAATGCCCCAGTATTTCTCTGTGTTTCTCAATATTCTCAGTATTTCTCTGGACCGCAAGAAAAAATTCCAACACTTAGAAATGTGTAGGCAGCAGCAAGAACCCTGGGAAAACCGGCCTTGGGACAGCAGTAACAGCCCGTGGTAAGAATGCAGCTTAGGAGTGGGAGGCTGGTTTGTGTCCCAGCACTGCCACTTCCTAGGTATGTGATCTCAGGCAACTTCCTTCACCCCTTTGTGCCTCACTTTTCTCATCTGCAAAATGGAGATCAGTTTTAAGGGGAGGCTGGGTGGCTCAGTCGATCAAGCATCCGACTTTTGGTTTTGGCTCAGGTCCTGATCTCAGGGTCCTAGAATGGAGCCCCGAGTCTTCTTGTTCCTCTCCCTCCCCTTCTGTCCCTTCCCCTGAGCTCGCTCTCTCTAAAATAAATAAAGTACCAATATCTTTGGGCTGTTGGAAGATTTAAAGCCATTGATAACAGGTGAAAAGCCCAGAAAAGTTCCTGACCCAGAACTAGGTGTAAATAAATGCTAGCTCTTTTTACTATCTAGTACTGATTCCTCAAAGTGCGCAGATTTTGTCAAGGAGCCCATGGGAACACAGTGGCTGCTGGGGCTGGCAGCAGGAAGTGGCCTAGGAAGCCCGAGCCGGCAGTGCCTGAGCTGGGCATGCGCTCTGAGTCTCTGGGAGGCTGTCCACAGAGCCAGCGCATTCAGACGTAAAGGAGGCTGTGGCAGAAGCAGATGCTTCCACGCCAATCTGGGGTGCCCCCCAAAACGATGTCCTCATTCCCAAGGATTCTCACAGCCCCTGGCCTTGGATTCTGCCTCTTCCTCTGCTCTCTGCTCTGACAGCAGGTCCCCCGCAGCTGTGTTGGTATCTGTCCTTTCTTTGGCTTGTGGATGGTGGCATGGAGGTGGGGTGGGGGTGAGGAGGAGTCCTGTGCAAGAGAGGACCCCCAAGCACCAAATGGGAAGTCTGGAAGCTCAAAGGCAAATATGGATTCTGTACAGCTTTGCTAATGGAAAACCTTGCTTCCAAGAAAAATCACCAGCAATGACAGGCTCTTCAATGTGGTTCCAGCCACGGGCCAAAGATCGGGCTTCGCTGAACCAGAGTAAGGGAAAGAATGACGTCAAACATCTTCTTTGTCTGCACACAGACTGTAATCAGCTCCCCACAAGGTCATCCTGGAACACCAAGGACAGTCTAGACCCCTCCTGGCTCTCCCCAGTAATGGACAGAAGCAATGGTGCAAATAATCTGGCCAAATGGTGGGTAATCCAAAAGCCATTTCCATTTGGCCTTGGGAGAAGTTTCCATGCTCCTTCTGGGCGTGGGCGTATGCGATCCTCCCTGCCAGCTCTGGGGCATGCAGTGGGGTCTGGGCATACTTGTCCTGAGATCAGGCTGCACACAGGGGAAGGTGTCTCCAGCCAGAGTCACACAAGCTGTGGTCACTGCAGAGCTTGGACGACAGTGTGGCCCATTCAGAAGGGATGGGTGCAGGGGTTCTCCATGTGCCCCCGGCCTGTTATCCATGCTTCTCAGCCCTGCCAGGCTGACCCTGCCGACGGCATCCCTTGGGCTCCTTGCTCTTCGGCTTCCTGGCAGGTTTGAGCGACAGGAGATAGGAGCAAGGAAAGGAGAGGAAGCCCGGGCATCCCTTCCTGCATCCCTTCTGTACTGGCACTGTCTCTCCGGTAATTCTACGTCCCTCCACCTCCTCCTTGGTTCCAGTGCTCACTGAGCTCCCAGAACACCTTTCCCTCCTCATCCTTTCAGTCCCCAGGTGGTACAGAGTCTCACCATCCCATATTGGACTCACCCACCCATACCTCCATGAGTGGTGAATTCATAAGTATTTTCATTAAACCATCTGGGGCGAGCTGTTTCCCACTGAACCCTGATGGATACAAGATGGTAGCAGAAGGGGATGAAGTTGGGGCAGGAGCTGGGGGCCTGGGAGAGTTCATCAGAGAGGCAGCTAAATGCCCACTCAGAGCACAGCGCCTCACTAGATCTCACTGAAGCCCACCACACCTTTATATTTAGGGGCCACTTGACTCTGCTTGGCCTGCCCCCCATTTCAGACAGGGGATGTCAGGTACAACACATATGGACCTCCATCCAGTGTTGGAGGCCAATTTGTCTCTCCCTTGTGGTCATCTGGGATGATGGGGTCCTCCAGAGATGATCGACTTCTCTTGGAAATGGATATATCAAATTATAAACAGAGCAGCTCACCCAACATTCTTGACTTTTCCTCCTCCTGAGCCCCTTCTCCAATCCTGTCCTCTCAAAACTGGGATTCGGACTTGATAAGAAGGACCTTTTGTCAACCACTGGTTCCATGATCTTGACCCAGACCCTATTTTCTAGAATCATGACCCAAATTCTTCCTCCTTAGTCTGTTCAGCTTTCTGGCTTTCTGTTGGTCAAAGCCATGGCTGCTGTGAGTTTGCCACTGTAACAGTCTATTTCATCATTGTTTGTTGATGGACAATTCAGTTGTTTCCGATAGCTCTTAAATCTAGTTATTTTTCAGAGTTTCCTGCCCCTGTGAGTGGTACCACTATCCATCCAGTTCCACACACCAAAGACTTAGGTGTCATCCACATACATTTCTCTCCTCCACTCCCCAAATCCAAGCCACCCCCAAGACCTGGCATATCTCTCAAATCCATCCACTTCTCTCCAACTCAGCTTCCAACGTCCTGGTTTAAGCGACCACTGTTTCTCAAGTGGATGGCTGCCTCGTTGCCGGAATCCCTGCATCTATCCGGGCCTCTCCACCCAAGCCATTCTGCACCCCATGGTTTGAAAATGTGACTCAGACCATGTCAACTGTTAATATCCTCTCGGTGGCCACCATCACACAGCATAAACAGCCCATAAACTCCTGACAGCTCTGGCCCCTGCTTTTGTGTCTGGCTGCATCTCACCATCTTCCACCTCCTTTTCTGCATCCCTCCACAAACCACACTCACATGGCCTTGGTACACTGCTCTGCCCCACACCCACCTGGCTCCTTTGTCTACCCAACTCCTGTTCATCCTCCAGATCTTCAACATACTTCCTCTAGATCAAGTTAGTCCCCCCCAGTTAACTGTAGAAACCTGAACTTTCCTTCAAAGCACCTATCACAGTTTGTAATATATCACGTGTTCATGCCTCCCCTCTAGGCTATTCGCTCCATAAACCCAGGAATTATCCCTGGTTTTGCTCCCACCACTACATCCCTAGCTCCTCTTATATGACAGGTGCCCAAGAGTCTCAAATGAATGATGGTTTTTTTTTTTTTCTATTAAAAATGCTACAGAGGAAATTTTTGAATCCACATGGCAAATTTACCACAGGCTTCTATTTCCTCTTCTTCTGGAAACCCTCCAATGAAGGAATTTTTCAAAGGTGTAGACCCAGAAGAACAAGAACAAAGAGACATAAAGAGGAGACAATAACAAAGGAAAGATCTCAGCAAATTTTTGGAATGTAAACAAAAAAATACAAAACAGAACAAAAAAACAGGTGAATAAAATAGTAGCTGCTGCAGCAAAGAACTGCAGCTATAACCCAGGTGCTGACAGAAAGCCAGGTGACATGGAGAGCCCAGGCCCCTGAGACCTGGGAACAGTTACTGTGCAAGATGGGGACACGGCAAGTCAGGGGCTGAAAGTGCTGGTTGCAAATCTGTAGCCAGAGGGCTAAACCCTCGCCCCTCTCCCACCCCAGGTAGTCTAGCAACGACTTTCCCCATCTCTACTCTGACACCACCACCAGTAGAAAAGCAGGGGATTCTCCTCCGGACAAAATGAACCTGAGGGTCTCCACAGGGGAGGAGATGAGGCATGGAGGTAAGGGGAGCACATGACTAAAAATGGGCAGTTCAGTGAGCATCTAATAATCTGCAGCTTCACGGAAAAATCCTCAGGCACAGCAATGCAACTTTTCGCAGTTGCAAGTCAACCATGGCACGCTGATTGGTCTCAGGACACAGGCAGGGACAGACTGTGTCCACTACCATGAATAAATGTGACGTGGGAGCCTTGATTCTGTCCTGGACAAGAGAAAGAAAAAAGGCAGCTATAAAGGATAAGTTGAGAATGTTGGGGAAATTCAAATATGGACTCTATATTGGGCTTTATTGTATCAGTGTTAAATATCTTGCTGTGATAATAGTATTGTGTAAAAATATAGGCAAATATCCTCATCCCTCTAAGGGGATGCTGAGGCATTGAGAATAGCTGGGCCTTTTAAAGAGCCAACAAAGGAATTACACACATACAGATACATATGTGTGTGAATGTACACACAGATAGATGGATAGATACATACATATACACATAGACAAATAGGCAGACAGGGTCGGGGTGGGGAGAAGAAATCAGACGGAGCCAGTGTGGCAAAATGTTAACCATAGTGAGACTAGGTGTGGAGTATTCAAGTATTCACAGTTCCATTCTTCGGTTTTTATAGTAGGTTTGAAAATTTTCAAAATAGAACAACAACAAAAAGAATCCTAGTAGAATAAGATCCCTCAACAGCAACACTTAAAGAGAAAACCAATAACAAAGATACTTTATCGGATATTGAGTAAAAGTGATTTTCAATCCAGATTCCTATTCCCAGCCAAACGATCTACCAAAATAGTGAGGGCAGGAGAAAATATTTTTAACATAGGAGAGGAGTCAACATTTTTATCTCCCACGTACCTTTTCTCAGGAAGCTAACGAAACACGTGCTTCAAACAACAAAGATGGGATGCAGGAAAGAGCACTGGAAAGAAAAGAAGGCTCAGGATGGTGGGAAAGGGAAGCGACAGGATACAGTGGTACAAGAAGACATCCAGTCCAGGCTGCAGCAGGAGGGTACCGCGTTCTGGAAAAGGAGGAAAAACAGAAAAGACCAAACCAAACACAACAAAACTCTCCTGGGCCTGCCCAAACGGGACTTGTCATTGGTGAACATGGATCAGAGCATTAAGGGAATGTAAGGATGACACATAGCAAACTGGCAAATATAAAATCAATGCCGTTGTTAATTCCAGAAAAAAAAAAATGACGAGTGTTCCAGAAAAGAGATGAGGGACTAGAGCATGTCTGCCTCAGTAGCTAACAATATTTGTAACGTTATGATAAAGGAAACACTGTTTTGTTTTGTTTTTTAATTATTCAAAGCTGGGTGGGGGCATCTGGGTGGCTCAGTCAGTTAAGTGTCCGACTCTTGATCTCAACTCAGGTCTTGATCTCAGGGTTGCAAGTTCAAGCCCCATGTTGGGCTCCATGCTGGGCATGGAGCCTGCTTAAAACAAAATTGAAACAAAACAAAACAAAGCAAAAACAAGAAACTATGTGGGAGTGGTGATGGGGAGTGTGTGTATGGAAAGGTAGAGAGCTGGCTTTAATGATGTCCTCACCTGTCTGATTTACCACGTCTGGAAATCAAAAGATAGTGTAAAAAATGGATACATCAAGGAACAGCTGCCCAAAACAACTGCACGCCGAGGCACAGACTGATATTTGTACCGTAGTGTTCATTGCAACATGACTCATAGTAGCCAAAAGGTGGAAACAACGCAAATGTCCACAGACAGATGAACGAATAAGCAACATGTGTCATATCCATAGTGGAATATTATTCAGCCTTTAAAATGGAAAGACATTCTGACACCTGCTACCTGGGAGAACCTTGAAGACATAATGCTGTGACATAAGCCAGTCACAAAACGATAAATATTGTGATTCCACTTATAGGCGATACCTAGAGTAGACAAATTCATAGACATGGAAAATAGGGTCAAGGTTACCAGGGGCTGGGAGGGGAGAAGGGAGTGGAGAGTTACAGTTTAATGGGTATAGAATCGCCTTTTGGGAAGGTAAAAAACTTCTGGAAATGGATGGTGGTGATGGTTGCACAACCTTGCAGGTGTGCTTAATGCCACTAAAAAAAAAGGTTGAAGAGAAATAGCAGTATAAGAATAATATTCGAAGTTATGGTGGTAACTAGCAGAAGAAACAGCTGAGTGGTGAGTGCTTGCCAGGAGGAGGTGATGCTCTGGGGAGGGGAGGGATGTGGCAAGAGACAGCTGCTGGTCATTAAAGTCTTTGTTGCGCCGTTTTACTTTTAAAAGGATCACACGAACATTCACACAGTGCTGCTTACTGTGTGCCCAGAGTGCTTTAGATACTTTGTGTATATGTTCTTTAATCCTCCTATCACCAAGAGGCAAGTGCCTCTGGAGTCCTGCTCTCAGTCGGCCTACTGCGCTGCCCCTCGGACACACACATCACGGTGATCAAAGTGCTAACTAATTTTCAAAAGATGCTGCACTGAATTTCCTTGTCTACATATTTTATGTGCTAGTATGTGAATATCAGATTCCTAGGAATAAAATATCCTTAATTTTTATAAAAGGCAAAACATGGTGTCCAGCTCATCCTGTGGACATAAAAACTAGGAATGTTGCTGATGCGGATGTTATGTTCCTCTTCTAGTAGAACTGAGCACAGAAGCCAATGACTTTCCTTTGTATTCCAATTTTTAGCAGGTCTCCCCAGTTTTTGTATTCCCGCCCCCATTTCCCCTCTCATCTCTCCTGTGACGATGATCCTTGTAATGGTACCTGGGGAATAAAATATAAGAAAAATGAGCACGGAGAGAGTAAATCGAGCTTCCTTTAAAAATAGAGGAAAATAATTTTGCAGTTGAGAAAACATGTTGAAATATTATTTTTATAGTGAAAATAGTTACATCGCAATTTTAAATTACATTTCCATTTGAAATGGAGTCGATTTGCACCACCTACTGGAATATATGGCTCTATATAGTCCAAGGTTTCAAAATTAGGAATCCACTTTTAAGAATTTAGAGTTATGTTTTTAGTTATCTTTGAGAGACCAGTCCCTTTGATATGTTGGAAATGCCAAATGCTAATTTATTTCAGGGACCATTTTCTAAAACAAACTCTCTTTAGAAGCCAAATTTAATCATCTAGTTAAGTTAACAAATTGTACAACTGCTTATAAAAATAAAATGATTAAGCCAAATACATCAACCAAAGAGATAAAAATGTAAATTAGAAGCAGAACTGAAATCAATACACATTATCAGTTGCTAACTCACTATTAAAAAAGAAGATTCAAGCAGACAACTGGAAAATGACAGGAAACATAAGCAAACGGGATAATAAACAGAACATAACTCAACATTAACTAAAAAAGAACTTGCCCAATGAAAATTTGATAGTGTTTATACCCAAAGTAATAATCATTGTCATGGCTTAATTACAGCTGAACATCAACACACAAAGTACTCATATTTAAGCTCTTTGACATTGTAAAGGAAACCCCAACAAAAATTTCATTCTTCATGACAAACTCCTCCAAGCAATAAATTTCTGAATATATAGTAGCAACATTCATTATCGTGTAATTGACAGAGATTCAGAAAAAAAAATACATCTACAGTATCCACTATTCTACATGAAATTCCTTTAGAAGCCTGAATATATTACATTTTAATTTCTTGAAACCTATTATAGCATTTCACTTATTTTATGGGTATTTTGTCTGAAAATTGATTTTATTTTTAGATGTCAACTGAATTAGATCTCAACTCAATTAACTGAAGCATAAAATATAACAGCAAGATATATTTACAAATACACCCTAGAAAATGGTGTGCCAGTAACCACCTGATTTAAGCTCCTATGCACAAAAAGATCTCGTGCGATGGCAACCAACTCACCCATAATCCTCTTTGTTGTTGCAGGTGATTTGTGCATGACAAGCCTGTTTACAGTGACAAATGTCATGTGCAAGGTTGCCGGAAGGTGTTTTTTTCTCAGTTTAGTTCACCGCTGGTGTGATTTCATTCTTAAGGTTCTCATCTGCATTGGAAAGCGTGGTGGTTTAATTTCTGTCAGCTGAGCTCAAAGCCTTTCAGTGAGGATACACAGAAAATTCTTAACGAGGCCACAGAGGCCTTTCCTGGTCAAGACTCACCTGCCTCTCCAGCCCCACCTGCCACCTCAAGCTCCCCGGGCTTCTGCCCCAACCTCACCACCGTCTTCCCGTGCCTCGCCCTGGCTGTGCTCCCCACTGCTACCAGGACTTTGCCTATGCTTTTCCCTCTGCCTGGAATTCTCTTCTCTCCCCACTTTGGCCTAGTTACTTCTTCCCTGACTTTCCTGGCTGGGTCAATTCATAGTGGCAAGTTTGCATTTTGGGGGTATTACCTGCAAGTTTCTGCATGCCCCCACTAGACTGTTTTTACTCACCTGTGAGTCCCAAGAGCCCAGCACACCACCCGCACAGAGGAAATATGGAATGACTCACTCAGATCAGGACCAGAGAGGCACCTGCTCTGGCCGTCCTCTGGCTACACCCCTCCCCAGAGGGAGTGGGCCCATCTGGAGCTCCAGGGAGCCTGCTCTGAAGGCTCCAAGCCTGCTCTGGGGCCCATGGAGGCTGATTCCCAAGCCTGTCCCCCAAAGGACCTGGTGTATCCACCCCCATGCCCAAGGGGTGGCCAAGGAGCATCTGTCAGAAAGATGAGAGGATAAAATGTATTTTAGGGGCGCCTGGGTGGCTGAGTCGATTAAGCATCCAACTCTTGATTTCGGCTCAGGTCAGGATCTCAGGGTTGTGAGATCGAGCCCCACATCAGGCTCTGCTGGGCATGGAGCCTGCTTAAGATTCTCTCTCTCCCTCTCCCGTTTCCCCTCCCCCCGAAAATTGAAAAAAAAAAGTATTTTAATAGTTGCCAAGGGTGGCTGTGTTAAAGGTGTATAGTCAAGGAAGGAGGATAGAATGTATTTTATTTAATAATTTGTTAGCTTAATATATAACTTGAGATATTTCACTATATGCTATGCAGAACTCCATTTATAGTTTTCCCCAGACCCTGCCAATCCCCTCCCCAAAAAATAGGCACAGAAGTGGTTTCATGCATATCTGAAAATAAACTTTACCTCTCATTTAATATCAAGATGATCTCCTGTATCCCACCTGAAATCTGAGTTCAAAGGAGAATGATTCTTAAAGTCAATAGAGATATAAATATTTAATGTCAAAACTCCTTGAGAAGCACAATGAATGGGGCCAGGGGAAGAGGGGCAGGGATAAACAGTTGAAGTGATTCAGTTTGAAAACACGTTTTAAAATCATTATATGACATTAAAATATTAAAAATTATGTTCTTTGGGTAATAGGACAATGTACTTTCTTGCCTTTTCGCATTTTACTACTGTTTGAATTTTCTAACATAACAGTGCTTACATTTGTAATGAAAATCTTACTCTTCTGAAAAATCAAGTTACTATTCTGTTTCATTTACAAAATGTGAACGTTTCACCAAAGCTCACCATCTTCTTTGCTATCCTTCACATGGAAGCAACAGTAGGAATTTTCTGCCCATGTATTAATTTCAGAGGCAAAAACTGTACCTTCTCAGAACTCGGTGGAAAAGGACTATGGCTTATCTTACATTGCATGTAGCGGGGAGTCGCAAACAAGCTCATTTCTAGGTTTAGAAAATGTGTCGCCTGCCTAGTGGACCCAGAGTCCACTTTATTTTAGGCAGCTCCCTGAGTGTTCACGATTTCTGCTAACTTTCATTAAGCCCACCTTGGTTTCTTTTGGTTTCCTTATTATGGTCTGGAGTTTCTTTTTCATAGCCATGCTTCTAGAAATCCAGTTTTGTCTAGGGGCGCCTGGGTGGCTCAGTCGGTTAAGCATCTGCCTTCAGCTCAGGTCATTATCATGATCCCAGGGTCCTGAGATAGACCCCCGAGTTGGGCTCCCTGCTCAGCGGGGAGTCTGCTTCTCTCTCTGCCCCTCCCCTGTTCATTCTCTCTCTCTCCTCAAATAAATTCTTTTAAAAAAAAGAAATAAGAATGGTCTAGTTATTAAACTAGAAAGAACCAATTGCCCTCCTTCCTATGCCCCATCTCCCACCAAGTCCCTCACACCATGTGTACCAGTCAACAGGTGATGCTCTTGTCCCCTGCCCCTTGCCTGGGCTGCTCCCACCTCCACATTTTGGCAAGTGTTTTTCCTTCACCATCCCACACTCTGCCCAACCTTCCAAATCCCCACCCACCCCAGGCTCTACAGCCCTTCCTGATCACCCTCCACACTCACCCCTCCCAGCCAAGTGTAATCCTTGGAAGCTCTACCACACCTGGGACTTCTCCTTTACCATAGCAGGACTCACATTCGCCTGTTACTACTGAGTACTTGCTACTGCCCTTGTCCTCTTCCCAGAACTAGATCATAAGCCCTTGAGGTCAGGAGCCCTGTTCTGCTACCGTCTTTAACCCAGCGCTGTGCCTAGGACTCAGTAAGGGTCTGAAATGAATGAAGCAGACATTGTTTGGTCAATCCCAACACTTCTGTCAGAACTGCTCAGGGCTCTCTTGAGAAATGTGTCTTTTCAGTGCCAACTCAGCAGCCTGACTTAAGACAGTGACTGACAGAAGAAAATGGCCAGAAAAATGCAACACGGAAGATTAAATTATAAGCGATGAAGAATGAACTAATTTCAATAATAATTTGAGGAAGGGGAGGGTTGGGGGAGGAGGCACACTGGCTGTGTGTTGATAATTGTTCAAGGGGGATGATGGTGACAGGTACATGGAGGTTCATTTTCCTATTCTCTCTACTTAGGTATATATTTGAAAATTGTGTGATGAAAAGATCTGAAGAAGAAAGCAAAGAAAGAGAAGCAGCCGCAGCTGGTTTGCGGACTCAGAGGAGGCCCCAGGTCCAGGTATGAGAGGACTGGGAGGCAGCACCCCCCCCACCCCGCCGGGTACCATCCTTCCCTGTGGCCACACTGCTGTCGTCCAAGCTACTCTCCTCCTGAATCTACATGTGCCCCCACTCATGTATATGGTCCCCACGCTCAGACCTTTGACCCAAGTAATGCCATCCCAGGCTCTGCCTCTTGGGTAATGCCCCGTGTTCTAGGACATTCCCAAACAGGAATGGGAGCCCCTCAGAGCCGGGCTCTACTTCAGCTAATCCGGTTGGCAAACCCTAACCCACGTGTGTGGTAAGTCACACACTGAGATCTTCTGGAACATAAAGTCCTTGATGTTTCTTAAATGACACCAAGTAGCGTCCTCTACATGGAAGGATTTGCCACAGGTCCCAGGAGACCTCTCAGTGGCCATTTCTCCAGTCTAGAAGCCTTCTCGTAGCAGTAGAGGCCATCGCAGACCACCCTCTGCCCAGAAGGCTGATTCTATTCTAAATGACCCTTCTGCGGATCCTCCCCATGGCTGTGATTCTCCCGTGAGTCACTGCAATCAGATCATAAACATTCATTGCAGCCAAGATGCACGCAGCGTCATAGTACTTTCATACCCAGGTCTTTCCTAAACAATTCATGATAGCCACACTGATTATGTCCAACCAGTTTTAGGGGATAAACAAGCCTGAGACCCTCCAAGAGGAGAGCTCAAGTTTCTCCTCCCACTCTTGTGCTCTTTCCTACTTCCAGCCCATTAAAAGAATGATATTTGTAATGTAGATGAGGCCAGTCTTTTTGCACAATGTTGACAAACAAGGGGAAGATTCCAGAGAGAAATGCCACAGCAGTGAATGAATATCAATGATGCTTTTCCACTTTGTGCTTATAAAATGCCTTTTGTACCAGAATCTCAAAGCTCTGCAGGAAGCAAGGCTTTGACTGGCACATTCACTCAGGGTAAACGTGAATGGCCAGAGCTGCTCAAGTCATTTGTGATAAGAAAGAACAAAAGTCCAGACACTTTAAAAATGCAATATCCTTGCCTTCTGAGTAGTAAACAAAAGTATGCAGAAGGATAATGACATCTGTGGATTCTGGCTTCATTGCCTGGAGAGAAAGAATGTAAATAAATATGTAAAAAATTGTCATATGTGAATAACACCCATGGTTCATCCAGCGGTTACCACTCAGCCCAACGTCTGCATGCAGTGGATTCTATTCCTGGGTGCCTTGTGACTGCAGGACACTGAGAAAGTAAAATATATCTTTTCCATGCCCACGAGAAGACAAATATAGAAATGTTTAGTTAAAAGGTCTGTCCAGTCAGCGACTTTGACATCTGATGCCTTGGCACTAAGTGATACCTTCCTTTTGTTCTCTCCACTGGAAGCCTCCTTGTAAATGCTTAATAGCTAAATGATTCATTAGGGTCTGCAAAGGCCAAGCCCTTAACTGGAAAGGCATAGGGGGACCCACAGGCAGCACCTGACTGGGGGACTGATTTGAAAGTTCATTTGAGAATTCCTTCCTTCTCACTTTTCGCCGAAGGTGCGTGCACCGCATGAATAACCACTCAGGCTCCAGCCACCAACAAGTGGTCTGAAGAGCAGACGTTAGTGACTTTGAAACTGTTCCTAGGATTCATTTATGGTAATAATCAGCTTCGGAGACTAAAACTCACAAAGACTAAGAGCATGTCTGCTGTGAAAGTAATACCTAGCAGAGACAACCTGCCCCTACAATCACTTGCATTGTATTCTGAAAGTCAATGCTAATCACTTACAAAAGAATTTGAGTTCTTCTAGTATCTAGAAAAGGAACTCCTGAAAGTGCAATCCAAATGACTTCCAAAGAGTTTCAAATAATTTGCTTAAATGTTATTAGTCTACCGAACAGCAATTAAATAATTATCACCTAAATTAAATAAGGCATCATGTAGTTTTAACCAAGAGGATCTTGCCATTACACTGGTAAATTGCACCTCAAAGTTTTCATTGTCTTATACTTTAAAATTTTTCTAGTCTTGTCAAATTAAGGTGTAAAGGAAAATACACATCATTAACTTGATAACTGTTCTTGACTCAAAGAGTGGCTGGCGTGTGTGGTTTTTGATACCATGGTGTGTCTAAAATAGTCTTTCTAAAAACAGTGGTCTGTAAACTTTCTTATCACACACTATCATTAGTTTTAAAATGTTCTGAACATGCAGCCCCAATGTATGTATATTTACTTATTGGTAAATTACATCATGGCAGTAATACATGAACATCAAAACACAAAAGTAGAAAACAATCGATATTTAATATATTTTAATTTATTGACTGCAAACTAGTAGTTCTGTTCCACTAATATTCTTTAGAAGAGAGTAAAGTGGCCAAACAGGTTTATTTTTGTGGCTCTTGGTTGAAAACTTGGTGGCAGAACAATTTGAAGTATCCCTCTAAGTTCAGTTTATTTTAAAACTGGGTTGGAATGGCTGTCATTACTTAAAATAGCTCAAAAGATAAGTAAACTAACTAGGAAGAATCACATGGTCTCAGAGCTTTCCAAGTCAAACTATCATTTCAGTTGTATCCACACATGAGGCAAACATTGTAGTTGAAATCTGGTTACATTTCCATCTTCTTTGAGTCCATCCTCTTTCTTACACACCAATTACATGGTGTCAAGGAATAATTCAGAGATAGTAAATTGTTTTACACGCAATTTGTTTACTCGTTCGTGAGGAAGAAAGGTCAACAGACTGTTGTCAAGGAACAAAATTAGAAACAGGCTGTATGAGAGAGAAGAAAGCCCCTGCGGGCAGCTGGGAAGAATGAATCTCGCAGGCACATTTTTGGGGTAAACAAATCAGGTGGTGGCTGACAAAGAGATCAGTCTGGGCATTCTGAGTAGGCCAACGAGTGGTACTGAGGAAAACAATTAAGATGTGGATAGGTTTTTCCAAAGCCTTAAGAGTGTGGCTGAGGAGCACGGCGGGCTTGTGGTCTGTAGGATGTGGGCTCTGCTCTCTCCCTTTGGTTAGACGCGGCCTAAGGTAAACCAGATCTGCACCCCTGGCCTCCTTAGAATTCCTCAATATACTTAAAACAAACTCCATTTGGAAGATTTGTAAGAGGTGAGAAGTTTTGGATCTTAAGTTGACTGTGCAGAAATGAGTTTTTAATAAGCAGTGTAGGTCATTTTTAGCAACAAAATCATATAATGTTGGAAAGATTTGCAAACATCTATTTTCAAAAATGCTCTCTTCATAAGGTTTTTTTTTAAAAAAAAACCAAAGACCTTCTCACTTGTTAAACCATCACCTTTCTCTCAAAGGGACAGATTAAGTCTGTTTATTTTTGTGAAATATTCTCCTAAAGCATCCTAATGATGGCTACTTGTCATCACAAAAAAGATGAGGAAATGTGGGACAATTTTTATAAAATATAGTAACTCATTTTAAAGCTTGACAATTCTTTTTTTTTTTTTTTAAGATTTTATTTATTTATTCATGAGAGACAGAGAGAGAGAGAAAGGCAGGAGAAGCAGGCTTCCCGCTGAGCAGGGAGCCGGATGCGGGACTAGATCCCAGGACCCCAGGATCCTGACCTGAGCTGAAAGCAGACCCTTAACCATCTGAACCACCCAGGTGCCCAAGCTTGACAATTCTTTTAAGTGCTTTGTCACACGATGATCAGTGAACTGTGTGTGGTACATGAGATTGTCAAAGTCACCCCTCATCACGGAATTCTGAAAAGATTCTCCTAAAGGCCTTGTTTTGTCACCAGATTTAACCACATGGATGGCATCTACTAGCCCGTCTGAGCCACCATATACTCTGGTAGACTACAGAATGGTCACCAGACATCCAGTGCCCCTCGTTGGGGGCATTCATCTTCCCTGCTGTAATGATGCTACACTTGGTCACGTGTCTCATTTTAGCCAAAAAAAAAAAAAAAAAAAAAGGTGAGTGGCAGCAATGTTTGTCACTCCTGACCAGAAGCTTTGGGAACTGGTTTACAGGTTGTCCCTGTCTTGGTTGTACCACTCTAACAGGCAATGCTCTGCCTCACAGAGTAAAGATCATGTGGACTAGTGCAAGGATATCCCAAATTCTGCCTGGGATACACTTCCACTAAATATTTGGGACGTTCTTACTCTTAAGAATTTGTTCACAGTTTACCTGAAATTCAAATGTAACTTAGCATCCTGAATTTCACCTGGGGACCCTAGTCGTAAGTCACTACATTTGGGGATCATTTGTTTTGGCTGTAAACCCCAATCTTCCCTGACTGATACACCACCTGAGCATGGCCCAAGGAAGGATGCTTGCGTCAATCTGCATATTAAGTACTAGGAAGGCTTAATTTTGCCCTTACTTTTCAGACTAAAAAGAAGAAGAAAGTTCCAGTTCTTCCTGAGAGCTGGCAGAGTTCTGTAGAGATCACTGTTCTAAACTGTGGTCACTGGCCGCAGTGGTCAGATACTGGAATCTTGCTAAAAATGCAGATTCTCGGCACTACCCTACTGATTTTGAATCTGGAGATGGCTGGAGGATCTGCTGGCTTAACAGGTTTCTCGGGTGATTCTGAGACAAATTAAAGGTCCAGTGGCCTGCGTCCGCATTTCAACTTTCTGTAAGGCTGCGTGGGAGTCTGAGGCTCGTCCTGCCTTTGCTGTTAAACTCGTTTTGTATGATGTTCAACAAGTCAGTTCTATCCTCCTTTCTGGACTGCACTGTTCAATCTATACAGAGGGATGGGATTGGCTCAGCTCATCTCAAATCTCTCTTCTAGCTCGAAAAGTCCAGGACAAGGAGTCAGAAACCCAGGGCCTTCCAGGGTCCCACAGGCAAAGTAAACAACTGAGGGTGGGTAGGTGTAAGACACTAGGTCGTGCAGGGGACCGTGGCACCTCGCAAGGCACAAGCCCTATTCTAAGTGGTCCCTGCATGTTTTCTGCTCTGCGGGCAGAACTCCCAGGGTCCTAGGCACATCTCCCTTGCATAGAACTGTAACTTTTTTTTTAAAAGATTTTATTTCTTTATTTGAGAGAGGGAGAGAGAGGGAGAGAATGAGTGGGGGGAGGGGCAGAGAGAGAAGCAGACTCCCCGAGGAGCAGGGAGTCCCATGCGGGAACTCAATCCCAGGACCCTGGGATCATGACCTGAGCCAAAGGCAGATGCTTAACTGACTGAGCCACCCAGGTGGCCCCAGAACTGTAAACATTTATGACAAGATTTCTAATTTTGCTTTGGAAAATACTGTGTGCTGTGATTAAGCAAATTTATGACTGGGATCTCTCTGAAATCATAACGTGTGCTGGGAGATGAGATTTGTAAATACAGACAGTCTAACCTACAAATTGTTTTAGAATGGAACAAGCTGTGTGTGAAGACTAACTTTAATAATTAGTGACTGACAGCAATAGTTTGGAGATACTTCATTATACATTTTTAGCTTTGATTTTGCAGATTAAAAAAAATTGGAGCCAACAACATTGTTTTTATGTCTCAAACATTTGATAAGCATTTTAAAAGCCTGTCATACTAGTTATTTTACCTACATTGCCTAAGGGCTGAAACAGTTCAATGGGCTGGTGCTGTGCCTGGTGTTGGTAAAACAGTCGATCAGATGGGACACTAGCCCTTGAGGAGCTCACAGGTGGCAAGAGAGGCAAATACAAACAGGTAATTTTTCTATAAAGTGGCAAGTGCAGGATAAAGCTACATATAAGCTTTGGGAACAAGAAAAGGGACCCTAACGGGTAAGGAGGGAGAGGTGTCAGGAGAGACTTAGGGATGATACCTGAGATGAGTCTTGAGGAATAAGCTAGGTGAGGAAGGGAAAGGTATTCTAAGCAGAGGAAAAGCACCAGCAAATACAGACTTCTGGAACAACCTGTTGAAGCAGAAAACTGTAAGCAGTTCATTCATTCAACAAACATTTCCTAAGTGGTGAAAACATCAGGTGCTGGGGAGCCAGGTAAACACCTGAGAGTGCTGATTGGCTGGGGGACAGGGAAGGAGGCAGAAGGCAGACATTGATACAATACAAAAAGAAATAAATAAGCTTCTTAAAATGTGAAATTCTGGAAGTAATCATCCATGTTACCCACAACATTAAATTTCAATCACTTACGTTAGAAAAAATGGTAACTCACTCTCTCTCTCTCTCTCACTCACACCCACCCACCCACCCACCCACACACACACACAGCACTTAAAAGTGTTTGAACAGAGAAAAGAAAGCAATTAACAAGCACTTAGCTAGAAGAATGGATCAACTTTCTGTAACTCTGATGTGCCCAGTTCCTCCTGCCCTCAGGAATCCCCCTCCATTGCTGCCTATACCTTGCTGGTTCTAGCCCTGGGAGGGGCCTCAGGAAACCCAGTCTCCCTTCAGGTTTCATGCCACAAATGGTCCTGAGGGGACGGGAGTCACTGGTCCCCCCACCCCCAGCCTGAAGCCCCTCTCTGCTCTGAGCACCCTTTCTGCCGCTGACCTCTTTTTCTATGCTGAATTTGACTGTTTCATTCCTCTCTATCTTCTTTCTTTCCTTCTTTCTTTTTCTTTTTAAGATTTTATTTATTTGACAGAGAGAGAGAACACAAGCAGGGGGAGCGGCAGGCAGAGGGAGAGGGAGAAGCAGGCTCCCCACTGAGCAGGAAGCCTGATGCGGGACTCCATTCCAGGACCTTGGGATCATGACCTGAGCTGAAATCAAGAGTCGACACTTAAGCAACTGAGCCACCCAGGTGCCCCTCTTCTTCTTCTTTTTTAAATATATATTTATTAGAGAGAGGGAGAATGTGAGTGGGGGGGAGGGGCAGAGGGAGAGAGAGAATCTCAAGCAGACTCCATGCTGAATGAGGAGCCCTACATGGGACCTGATCTCACAACCCTGAGATCACGACCTGATCTGAAATCAAGAGTCCGACGCTTAACCGACTGAGCCACCCAGGCACTCCCTCTCTGCCTTTTCACAGGGCATTTCCAGCACATTTTCCCACTAACATCACCAAGGGTTCAGGAACCTACTTCTCAAGAAGCCTGCAATATATTTGAGTCCTGAAAAAAAGAATTACTGATATCTCAGAAAATCCCTTCTTACAAAGAATTATACAATAAAACAAAAGAATTTAAAGATTACTGGAAGTTAAACTATGTATGTTTAAAAGTTTAATAAAAACTATGTTTTATGATAAAATAATGCACAATCAGAAAAAAATTGGAAAATAAAAACTTGAAGAATTTTAAATCACTTCATCTCACCACTCAGAGACGTTTTTATGGACATAGACACAAGAAAAAGATACGTTTTAAAAATTAGGAAAATAATGCATATGTTTTTTAAAATTTTATCATTTAACATCATATGTACAATTGAAATGTTCTTGAACATTCCTGAAAAAGAAGTTAATAGCTGCACAAGTTAATGGTATTACATACCAAAAAAGACTTAAACATCTTCCTAAAGCTAATTTAAATTGTGCTCAATTTTTTTACTACAGTATTACCTTGCAAAAAAAGGACTACAGGGGCGCCTGGGTGGCTCAGTCGGTTGAGCGGCTGCCTTCGGCTCAGGTCATGATCCCAGGGTCCTGGGATCGAGTCCCGCATCGGGCTCCTTGCTCGGCAGAGAGCCTGCTTCTCCCTCTGCCTGCCTGCCACTCCCCCTGCTTATGCTCTCTCTCTCTCTCTTTCTCTCTCTCTCAAATAAATAAATAAAAAATTAAAAAAAAAAAACCCAAAACAAAAAAAGGACTACAAAATACAAACAAAAAACGATAAAAAGCAAAATCAATACGTTGAAGTGTCTACAAAATGTACTATTAAGTATAATTCATTGTTCAATATAATTCATAAGAATGTTTCGTTACATTTGAAAACAATTTGTAAATTGAGCTTCCTCAGTCACAAGGATGTCACAAGGACGTGTGAATATGCACATAGTGAGTTATCAGGGCCAAATGTAAGTTACAAGTTGAGATAGCCAAATACTGTAAGGCAAAGTTAATTTTTCAAAAACCTTCCAATGTTTTACCACAAAACAAAGCAAATTTTTACGAAGGATGTGGCTGCATTTAACTATGCTTGGTAAGACAGTAGATGCGGAGTCTGAGCAGAAGCGAGCCTAGCATCTCCCAAGCCTTCACACGGCCCTGGCTGTTTCTCTACTTCCTTACAACTCAAAGCACGGGCATCAGCTCCTGGAAGTCTGTTAGAAATGCAGAATCCCAGGCCTATTGAATCAGAATCTGCATGTCAACTAGATCTCCAGGTGTTTCCTCTGCACACTAACGCTGGAGAAGCCCCAGGACCACGCAGAAAGCCCTTTGCTAGCTCCCTAGGGCCTGACAAGTAGCAGGCTTTCCGCAGATGCTTCCCGAGTCACTAAGCAAACGCTGCAGTGGAGGTGCGACCGCCGTTGAAATGCGTCCTTCAGTAAAGGCGGAGGGCCGCCGCTCCAACACTCCGGGCCGCGGGCCCAACCTCGCATTGTGACGCGGGGGCAGGACGCCGAGCCCGGGCGCGCTCCAGTCTGCACTGCCCCTCACCTGGGCACCTGATCTCTGCCTTCCTGGGGCTGTGAGCCCGTCTGTAAGCCGGTGGGGGCACTGAAGGCTGGGGAGGCAGGAGCACTAGGACCTCGCTACTTTATCTCACTGGAACCGCTGGTTACACGGACTGCAGCACCTCCCTGCCCGCGCTGCGACGACCTCGGCGAAACTGACACCCCCGAGCCCCAGTCGCCAGAACTGTTTGCCAACAAAGGCCAGAGGCGTGCAAGGGGTGGAGCCTGGGAATCAGCTACCGCGAGACGTGGTCCCCTGAAGAGGCTCCGACATGCGCAGGCGCACTACACCTCCTGCCTCCGCCGCGAAGGTGGCTTCCACCGGGGAAGACAGGGCCGGGCCTCTGGCACAAAGATCGCGAGATTTGAGCGCGTCACGGCAACTCCTTCCGGTCAGAGACCGGAAGCGCAGTGAACGGGGCGTCTCTGGAGCTTGCTCTGCCGTGCTGCCGCGCCGGTGGGCCCGGTTTCTGTCGCGGCTCCTCGGATCCCGTTCCGCCTCGCCTACCCTGGGCGGAGGTGATGGGGGACTCCAAGGAGGCTGGAGCGGAGTCTCCGCCGGCCGGGGCCGCTGCTCGGGGAGGGCTTAGCCTCCTGTGTCAGGGAGAATCCGAGGAACCTTCTGCACAGGTGAGTCCGTCCTGGGGCGGGACCTGCAGGGCTCCGGGGGCTGCGGGCCCGCTCCGCGGGGGAGGCATGTTACGGTTCCCGGAGGCTGCTGATGCCTTCTCTGCGTCTCCCGGACAGTCCCCCAAACGGAGTGGAAGCCCGTGTGTCTGTGGTCAGGCATTCGGATATTTGCATCCAAGTCACTCGTTATCAAAAGCAGTTCTGGCTTCCCCCTCGGTTATAACCGACGGGCGAGTTAGGCACGATCTGGGCTGTCGAGGAGCGTACATGTGAATATGTGGTTCCAAAATGTGGCACAGTCGTGCAAAGCTGGAGGGAAAAGAGCGGGTGTCAGCGGGGAGCTCACCGAGTTGGGATCGAGGTAATCCTTGAAGGGTTCATAGTGTTTCCCGGGCCGAAAATGGACTGCGTGAAAGGTTAGGATAGTGAACTCGGACACTGAGCTTCCTTGGGGGAGTGCACGTGAAGCGTGTGGGGAACCCCCAGTGCCTTCCCGTGAAGGTGAAGGTTCAGAGTGTGTAATGAACCGACGAATCAATTACCAAACGTTTGCTTGAAAACAAGCCCCAGGGGCGCCTGGATGGCTGAGTTAGTGGCACGAAGGATTCTTGATCTCTTGGTGGTGAGTTCAAGCCCCACGTTGGGCGTAGAGTTTACTTAAAAAACAAAAACGTCCCAGATATCCTACCACGAACGACTTTCTAAATGATATGTTACTGAAATTAAAAGAATACATCTTTAATAACAAACAGAGGTTTTATCAGATTCTGCATTTTATTAATGTGATTCTGTTGACTGTCCTTGGCTTTTGCTTGTCCACTGTCTTAGCTGATAATCGTAAACATTGTACTTCTTGACTCATGTTTTTCTTTGAAGTTATGTGAAAAAGAGCTAAGTAAATGCGGCAGTGTATGCTGGCGTTTATTGCTATTAGAATAGTGTAGCATATATTCTTGTGAAGTCTGTTGTGGTGGGGTTTTTTTTCTTTTTATAAAGGTGGGATTTTTAATTCCTAGTAGTGTTATTAAAAGTTTTGTTCCATGTGTTAATTAGGGATCAGCTTTATTTCTTGGAGGCAATGAAGTGAAGAGCCGAGCTGTGGTGAAATACTCTTCTGCCCCTCCTAGAACAGCATTTGCACGCCTTGAAGAGAAAACAGACTTGAAACTCCCACCTGCCAACTGGTTACGAGAGAGTGCCAAACTAGGGCCAGCAGGAACTACCATTCTTGGCAATAGTAAGAAAAGCAAGCCATTTTCAAGGTAAATATTAATCAGTGGCATTTTTACTTGTCTCTCAACAACCCCCCCCCCCCACAAGCCCCCAGACTCTAATGTTTGCTTTTTTGGTTTAATTTGTAATGCTTATCATCTTGGTGAGATTTCTCTTTAGAGAAAGGTTGTATTTGACTTTCAAAGTCCTTTTCCCCCCCCGAGTAGGATTCTAATATGAAGACATCAGTTGCGTATACTTCTTTCAGGTCTGCATCATGTTATTAACAAAGCTGAGTTTTGACCACTTAAATTCAATCAGCTGTTTTATTTTTAGCCAATCTACATACTTTTTGTGTATGTGAATACAAAGAATCAGGGTGGCACATGAGGAGGAGAACCCTTAACACTACCTAATCTGCCCTGTAGAGGTTTTCATTAAATGGTGGTGGATGGTTTCATCGGAAAAAGCCTGATGTAGAAACCCACCATGTTGGGTGACCTACACCCTTGACTTTGATACTTGCTGAGACAGTTGCTGGAAATTCTGCTGGTGGTATTTAAGTGTGAGAGAGTGGTCTGGGTTCTTACAGAGAAACATATGCTAACATTCATATTCTTGTAGACTACTTAATGTGTAGGATACTCTTTCTTTCCCTCTCTGTGACTGAACCTAAAATATGTCCACATAACCAATGAGAGCCATAAATACGTTAAAACCTAATGATTTAGTAGTTTAGAAATTATCCTAATGCCTCCGAAGGTAAAAGTTGTATTTGCAAAACGTTGTTTGTAGCATTATTTATACTAGCAAAAAGTTGGAAATAGTCCAGATATTCTCTTTTAGAAGAATGGCTTAATTATATGTCAACACAAATATTATGAAGTGATTTAAATTTTAGTTATATTGACTATGTGCAAACATGTGCTAAAAGTACTTTATATGTTTAGCTCATTGAATTCTCACAACCCTTTTAGTTAGGTTCTGTTAACTAATTTTCACATGGGAAAACTGAGGCTTAGAAAGCTTAAGTAACTTGCCTAGCCTGCGTGGTAAATCATCAGAGCATCCTTTGAAGTGAGGCAGTCCTAGGTAAGTGTTCTGATCCTCTGCCACTTACTAACTGAAAAATGGTGACATCAGCTGCTTTTCAGGCTTAGAGATTGTAGACGGCCTCACGTGGCACCTGACACAACATTTTTTTTCTTTTCTCCTTTCGGCTGAATTGGGGTCATGTTCTTTTTTTTTATCCCCCGAAAAAGTAGTATTGTGTATCACTAGCAACACAGTCCTAGAGACTAAAATCCTGATAAGAAAAATACAAGCAGAAACACTTATCTCTTCACCTAAAAAGTATACTATCTTGAACTGCTTTCTCTTGGAGATTTTTTGGGGGATTTGTAATTATAAAAAGAAAGTAATTGCTATTAATTGCTTCTAATGATTATTACTGTATTTTATCAAATTTAAGATGTGATTGATTTAAGTCTTTGTACCACAAAGAAGGAAAAACTATTTAATTCTAATGGTGATAGGCATATTGATTGCAGAGATGTAAGAATGTGGAAGATGGGTATCCTGGAAGTGATGGGATAGTGTATTCTCTTATAAACTCTACTTGTATCATTATAAGCATGACCTTTGTGGCCTTTGTTCCCTTCATTAGCTTTGGTATGGCGTACGACTTTATTGATTCTGTGGGAAATGATGTAGACGTTGTCTCTGACTCTGAAGTAAGTGTCCTTATTGGAGAATGTAATTGGGGTGTTTGTCAGGGATTTATAACATGCTCTGTTCTGTAGTCTGGAAAAATTGCTGATGAAATAAGATACAACTGTCTGATTATCGAGTACCCTTTCTGTTAGTAAAGTAACACTCTGCCACATCTCCTTTCAAAAAGGAAGGAGCGACACCCAAAACACTGGCAGTGGTAAATAATTAATATTGATGGCTGTGTTTTAATAATAGCAATTTTTATAAGTCATTAAAATGTGTGGGATGATTTATATAATGTTACCAGTTGAGAATTAGAAATGATACTTATGGCAAAATCTATTGCTCCTTAGTTGGTCAGTTTTATCTGATATGCTAAAAGCCTAGGTCAGTGCAAAAGTGACCTGTACGCACTTAACTTTAGGAAATTCCATTGTGTAAAAATAAATCTTTGCCCACCATTTACATTAACATAGGATGACAGCTAAAGTGTAGGTGATCCTGGTTTTAAAGTTTTGTCTTCACGTGTTTATATTTAGCTATTTGTGTACAGTACAGTTTGTATAACCTTAGGAAAATAAAGTTTATTATGCTTTAAAATTGAATGAAGTTAAAATTTGAAAGAGATCAAGTCACACTAAAAAGGTCTTTTTTAACTATTTTTCCTCTTAATTTTTTAAAGAACATAAAAAAGCTCCTGAAGATTCCCTACAGCAAGTCCCATGTAAGCATGGCTGTACACCGCATAGGAAGGACTCTCTTACTCGATGAGTTAGATATTCAGGAACTCTTCATGAGATCATCTCAGGTGATACTTTTTGTGGAAAAACAACCATTAAAGCACTATTTTAACAACTTAAGGGCACTAGCAATATTGTTTCAAAGAAAGGCTGAAGGGGAAATGCAGTTCGGCAACTGAGAAATGTGACGTTTCGTGGAATATAAAGAAGTTTTAATAACAAAAAAATAGAAAACAGAGTGAACGGGGAAGAAACTTATTTATAACCAACAGCCAGGATTCTTGCAAAGAAAAGGATGAAACCAATGAAGAAAGTTGTGAAAAATCAGAAATCTAAGGGGATAGTTAAAATTTTTGAAAAGTCCTTTGATGTCTCCATTAAAGAGATTCTCATGAAACATAACTGCCAGGAAATGTGAAAAATGTTAGAAATTATTCCTATGAATACATAGTTATTAGAATTAATTGGTTCACTTAAAGCAGAGCTTCTCAAACTATTTTGGTAAATGACTTCCCCACCCTCCCATGTGACGTTGGTGGATACTTTTTGAAAAGTGTAACAGTAACGTTTCAGTTTCTCAAGGCTTGCTCTCCATTTCTGTACTTGGACTGGGGACTGTTGGCAGTTCAGTGTATATGTATGCTTGCTACTGGTCAAGCTCTTGGGATGTGACAGTAAATCACAGTCCTTTGCTAGCAGCTTACAGTTTTGGCATTATAAACATACCCAGATAATTTCAATATGGTAGGCGTATTGGGACTTACTCCAGGTACTAAGGAATGTGGTAGAAAGAAAAACCACTTCTCTTAGCCTGGCTCAGGGAGAAAAGGAAGACAGATTTCCCAAAAGAGGTGATAGGATTGAGTCTAGAAAGATAGTGTTTGAGTATGTGTTTATTAAATAGTATTTATATTTTCTGTAAAAGAGTGGGTAACAAATTGTTTTGATTACAGGTTTGTTGTATTTATCATTTTCTTTTGTTACTCAGACTGGTGATTGGACATGGCTGAAAGAATTTTATCAAAGACTCATTGATCAGAAGTGGCAGAGGAAGAAAAAGAGCAAAGAGCACTGGTATCAGAAGGCTATTCTTTCCAAGTTTTTATATTACAGGTACTTGGCTACTTGATTATTTTTTATCTTAAGGAAAATGAAATTCTGTTCTGAAATTTAATTTTAAGCTAGTAAAAGTAATTTAAGTTTTGCAACTATTGATGACATTTCAGTGTCTCCTATTCTGTTTTAAATAAGATTTATGGTTGATTATGGAATTTAGCTTTTAAAAACCGGTAGACTATCACATAAAGTTAACTTTAGTAACAATGTGATATTTTTATTTCTGATTTGGCCAGTATCAATGGTGATGGAGCCGCTCAGCCCGTCCCATCTGCTGCAGAACAGCAGGAATCCTCCAGTTCAGATCAGACAAATGATTCAGACGGGGCTTCGTGGCCCGCCCCCTTTGAAATGCCTTCTTCAGTTTCTGAAGATCCCAGTGCTTCCAGTCAGGTTAGTTAGTACTTAGATGTTAATTTAGTAAACTCATTTAAGAAGACAAAACCAATGATCTTGTTAATAAAAATAGAACAGGAGTCAAAAATACTCTATGTCTTATAATTAATTGGAAAAATTACTTAAAAAAATTTTTCAAAATAGAATTTATAAAAACTATGAATAGCTAGATTAGATTTTTAAAATTAATTCGAAATATTTAAAGATTTTTATTAGCTTTTAAAATAGCTTACCAGTATGTTTATCAATACCGATTATCTCCTTGAAGTCATAAGAATATTATATGATATAGTGATATAGAATATTTTAAGCTTTAGACTTAACAGTAAATGCTTATCAAATATTGAGACTCACAGGCCTGTTTGTAATTTAATACTGACCTTCTTACCTTAATTTTTAGATTGTTAAGCCTAAAATTGCCCTTAGGATTTTCTGGGTGAAGTTCCTGAGACTTAACCCACATTAATATTATAAAGCTTTTAGAAAGGAAGAGAAAGTAGTATGTCTGTTTTGTCTCTTGTATTCTTGGGTTTTTTTCTTATTTCTTGTTTAGTTTTTGTCTTTACTGTGTCTATCAAAGAGTAAAGTAACTGCATCTATGTAAATTTATGCATGTCTGTTTTTAGGAAAACATATTGACAAAGTCGAAGAAGATAAAAATGAGATCTTTGGTAAATTGTGTTTTTCCTCTTGCTATGTGTTCTCACATATTGAACATTATTTGTCCAGATTGCTGCTATCCTCCCAAACTACAGGGTTACAGGAGGGAAATACATTTAACTTGATTTTAGTTTTAGTACGTTTTAAGATAGAGAAAGCTCATTAAGCTATGTAATGAATTTAAATTTTTTCCAAAGTTAGGAAAGTTATAAAGAAAAAGAAGGAAGTAATTTGCAGGTTCACATAGTGCTAACCTCCAAGAGGGGGGGTGTTGTGCGAATGAGAAGGGGCGTGGGTGCTGGGTGCTAGCACGGACCAGTGTCATGACCTGGGTAATGATTACATGGATAATTTGCTTTGTAATTAGTCATTTTACTGTATGATTTATTTTATGCATTTTCCTATATGTGATTATATTACATTAACGGAGTTTTTAAAAATTCATTTAGTATTCCTTGACTTCAAAACCCACACATTACAAAAAGACCGCGTAACAGAAATACGAATCTCCTGCCACCTCTCTGCTCGTCTCCCAGCCTTATCATTTTGTCCTTACCTTGTTTAGGGCTTACTGTGAAAAATCAGGGAGGCTTTTGAGAATCTGTAGATTTGTATGTGGAGGAAGTAAACCGGCATATATTTAATGCCTCTTATGCCATGTACTTTAAGCCATGTATGTGTATGTGCATGTGCGTACGTATACATTTTTTTCATCCTTGGAGCTGTACATGTATTAAGTGTTGATGGTACCATTTTATAAGTGAGTAAAGTTCATAAAGAGTAGATGTTTGCTCATGGTCACACTGCTGGTGAAATCTGAAGATTGAAACCTTGAGCTTTCTGACTTCAGAGACCTGTCCTGACAAGCAGTACTCCGCTGCATCCATGTGGTCCACACGTGTTTAGAAGGGCCGTTAAGCAGTAGGATTGTCATAGCAATGCCGTGGTCCTAAGCAGAGCTAGCCTGCCATAAAAAAAAAATCATCTTTGACAGAATATTTTATGTAACATTATACTGCCTAAATTTCAAATTTAGAGATTGTTGTGCACTCTATTACCTCATGAATTCTTTTTTTTTTTTTTAGAAGATTTTATTTAATTTTTTTGACAGAGAGAGACAGCGAGAGAGGGAACACAAGCAGAGGGAGTGGGAAAGGGAGAAGCAGGTTTCCCGTGGAGCAGGGAGCCCGACGTGGGGCTCAATCCCAGGACCCTGGGATCATGACCCAAGCCAAAGGCAGGTGCTTAACAACTGAGCCACCCAGGCGCCCCTTCCTCATGAATTATTATTCCCAAAACTAACCTTGCTGGTTTGAGGCCTGTGTTAAGCAGTGTTAGAGTTTAAATAGGTGTCTGTGGTTGGCCTTGGAGCCAGACTTTTATTGATAACATTATAATCCAGAGCCCAGACTCCCACTAAAGCTGCTACCTCGCAAATACAGTTTGGGGATTTGGTCCACAGGTTGGTGACTTGTCTGTACAAACAAATAAAATAAAAAAAGCTTGAAGATCTAGTGGGACTCTTTAAGAAGAGTACAAGGCAGAGCAAAAGCACTGGAGATTGTCCCCCACCCCCACCGTACTTGCAGTCGAGTGTACTCACTTCACAGGCAGGGGCTGAGCTTATTAGCATGCACATAGGTTGAGAAGTAAGAAATTTATGGAATAAGCTATGCACATGCACATACACATACCGATCTTGGGATTAAAGGTATAAAGTAATGTTTCTTAAGACAACTGTCCCTAATGGTTGGAAATTTGAGTGGTAGATTGAGTTTACCCATTATCAAATGTTCCCCTTCCTCAAGTGTTTTCTAGAATATATTCCACAGAATGTATTAAGAATAAAACGTGTTCCAAGATTAAATAAGTTTGAGAACATTGGATTTTACAGAGGGGAAGTTGATTTTTCTACTACAGAACCTTTTAGAGGCTTTTTTAATGTAATAAGCATTGTTACTGTCCAAAAGCAAATCTGTAGTGAGCAGTGGGTTTCAGAGCTTACCCTGGACGTTCTTCACTGAGTACCTCAGGGACTAGTGTTCTGTGAAGCACATGCCAGACAATGGCAGACGTCGGGGCTGCTCTGATGACCGATGTCTCAAGAATAATATGGCTGAGGGGTGCTGGCTGGCTCATTCAGTAGAGTGTGGGACTCTCGATCTTGGGTTTGAAAGTTTGAGCCCCATGTTGCATGTAGAGATGACTTCAAAATCTTTTTAAAGATAAAGGAAAAATAAAAAGAATCCGGCTGAGGTTTCTTAGAAATTTTTTTAATTCAGTAGAGATGGGGTGGGCTGAAATAGCAGTGGTATTCAGATTTATCCAAAAAAGAAAAAAAATGAAAACTTTGAAAGCTTAAAATAATCTTTAATCTTTTTTGAGTATGATCTAAATGTGATTAGCTTATTAGAATAACTATGATAATTAAGAGCTGAAGTAAGCCACACATTAATGAGAGTTCATGATTTGCACATTAGTCCTAAATTCACAAAAGTAGATTGAGGTTTATAGTTTGAATGTTTAGGGGATACTCTTGAAAAGTAGGCCATTTGTGAGAAATTACGGCAGCAGAGTCACTCCTTATCCTTGCACTTTTCACAGGGAAGTGAGCCTCTTGAACCCTCATACATAGTGGGGCATGTGGCCTCAGCACCCAAAGAACAAAACCTGACTACTTTATTCAATGACGGGGAGAACAGTCAGGTATGCTTTCCGTGGTGTCCAGATTGGGACACCTGATCCCCAGTCTACTTTGTCATTTAAAAGCTAGTCTGAATTGGAATTTGTAGGGAAAAAAGTCCACTTGATCCTGAAAATCACTTTCTAAACATCTCTGTGATCTTATAGCTCTTTGACTTTACTTTGTCTTCTTTGTCTTTCCTTTTTCTAGAATTTCTGTGAATCATGGGGGGAAATTATGTATCTCCTGTGCATTACATAATAACCTCTCCTATTTTATTTTTAATCAAAGGGTCTTAAAAATGATTTTGTTCGGAATATCTTATGGACATTTGAAGATATACATATGTTAGTTGGCTCCAACATGCCTATATTTGGAGGAGGCAGATATCCTGCAGTCAGCCTACGTCTCAGGTAAACCAAAATGGTATTTCTTTAGAGGCAGTGTTTTATCTGCTTTCACTTAATCTGTTAATCATCACCTTTATCTGGGTTTTTCACCTCCCTCTTCCCCCCCCCCCCCCCCCATTGATATCATCACAGTAAGGACGGGGCTATTATCAGCAAATGCTGAAAGCCCTGGGGCTGGGTTTGCATTCAGGTCCTTAACGAATGGAGTCAGAGATCTGTTGTACCAGCTTAATCTTATGTCTGAATTCACAACGAGTGAGAATATAATAGGATTTAATTAGTTAAGGAGATGGTCTACCAGCTTCTTGTTAACTAATTGTGAGCACTTCTGTTAGTGCTCCAGCTGTATGTGTTCCTATCAGCCAGTGTGAGCTACAGCGTGGGCATTATTAAAGACTGGTGGTCAGTCTTTCACCTCAGGTTGTATGAGGAGCATGCAGTAGGCTCACAGTAATCTGCTATCCTATTTCCTTCTACTCTTACTGAAAACTTGTATGGATTCCAGTTAGGAACGCAAGCAGAGCTTACGGAAAGGTGGTAAAGAGCACACCACGTGAGCTACATGTGCATATCTCATCAGGAAATAAAGTTCATACGGCATTTTTCACCTAGGGGAGAATAGATTAAAATGATTAAATGGTGGAAATAAGTCTCAGATGGTTTATTATGGAACATCTTAAACTCCATAACACTAGAAATGTGTATTTTTAGGGACAACAACAAACCAATCAACGTGCTAACTGGAATTGACTATTGGTTGGACAACTTGATATGCAACGTACCGGAACTTGTGATGTGTTTTCACGTAAATGGAATTGTGCAGGTAAGTAAGGTACAGCGTGACTTCTCTAATTTTCTCCCAAATGTAAATCAGTGCAGAGTGCCTCACCAAAGTTTTTGAGGCCCTTAAATACTAGGCTGTCTTTCTAATAAGGAAGATTGTTGTGAATAAACTGAAGTTTGAGTGTTTTCACATTTGATTGGGTAATATCAGAATTCTAGATGTTACAGGAGTGTAATTGTACAGGTCATTTGTGGGAAGTTCATAAATATACTGCAACCTACATTTGTAGACATAGAACTCTGATTTTAATGCTAGGCATTCATAGTAATTAATTACCTAGAAGTGTCTATTCAGTGAAGGTATCCATTTAGTATACAAATATCTACTCAGTACATGCAGAGTCTTAGGGGAAGGTTACAACAATAATGTGTGAAGTCAGTAGTTTATATAGCATATTGTTATTGAGCTTGTTCTTTTTGTGAGGTACTTTATCCTCATTATAAGTATTGAGGGAAAACAAAGAATAAAGTTTGGTCACTACCGAGGAAGGTAAAATACTAAAGGGAAATAACAGGTGCAAAGAGAAAGATAGGAGACCATCTGTTAGAAGGGCAGGGCACCCATGTAGGTCTGGGTGGTCAGGGAAGGTGAGATCACTTCTGTTTTGATCTGAAAGAGACTTCTGGAAGAAGTGGTCTCTCCACTGAATCTTGAATGATAGCCTCTCCAAAAACAAGAGATGAATGTTAGAAGACTAGTGTTAAGTAAATGAAGGGATTGATAACAAATGCATCTAGGGACACAAGATTCATGTAACAAAATAGCAAATAGATTAGAAAAGCCGAAGTCAAATAATGGAGAATCTAGGATACTGAGTGTGGGCTTAGTTCGATTGGTAATCTGGAATCTGAGAAGGCTTTGCATCTGGGAGGTGAGATTCGTTGTGTTGGAGTCTTAGTTTGGAGATGGTTTGTAGGACAGGCACGGGGGGCTTGGAGACAAGAAGCCTGGGGAGGGAGTTACTTTTGCAAGTAACTTGATGGACTTAGACTGTAGAGAAAATACTAAGAATTGACAATGATAAGAAGGAGCTAGCATTTATTGAGTGCTTGTTTTGTTCCAGATACTTTGCTAAGTGCTTTATATGCATTACTTACTTGATCTTCTTAGCTGCTGGAATACCAGTATTCCCTTTTGATGAAGAGGGAAACTTGAGGATCAGGGAGCTCAAGTGAGTCGCCCAGGGCTCCATTGCTAGTAAGTGGTGGTGCCAGTATTTGAACCTGTATCTCGCTGAGGCCATGCTTCTAACCATTGTATTCCAGCCCAGTGATTCTAAACCTTCAGTGTTTATCAGAATCACTCGTGGTCTCTAAAAAGACAGTTTGCTTGGCTTCCTAGTGTCTCAGGATAGGTGGGATCTATGTATCTGTCAAAGAAAGAAAAAAAAAGAAAGCTTTGTAGATGATTCTGATTTGCACTCTTGGTTGGGAAACACTGTTGTACCATTACCCTAAACAGCAGCATTTAATGAGAGGCTGTGGCCGGAGGGGGTGGTTACAGGGAATTCCAGGGCTTAGGGTCTAGAGTCGCGGTGAAGTCATTGCCAGAGATGTGGGGACATTGAACTGGTTTAGGCAGGGAAGGTGATCAGTCTTCATCATGTGTTCCATTTGAGGAAAGCATTGAAATGTCCATGAGCAGTTTGAAGTTACAGGCCTTGGAGAAGATGGGGCTAGAGAAATAACCTGAGGTCCATCTCCCTGGATACTGTTGGATGTCATCACCACGGGAATCTATTCAACTCAAACGTTGGAGCCTTTCCCCATGTGGGTGAAAGGGGAGGGGGGCCTGAAGAGTGCAGTATAAAATCCAGGATTTTAAGGAAGGAATTATGATGTGGGGCTTTAGATGAACCGAGAAGGAGGAAAACCAACCTTAGGAGACTATTTGGTCTTATTTTCCAATCGATTTGGAGTTTCTTGTCTTAGAGTTTTCAGAAAATGTGGTCAGAGACATTTAAGGAAGTGTGAACAGAAGACAAACTAGAAAGAAATTTGGAGGTACTTTAGAAGTCGTGGCGGTGGTGTCCATGTGGCCTCTGCTCTTGCTGCTGCCTCCAGTCCCCGTCTCTGCTTCTGTAAAGGAGTCGCGTCCGTAGCCCAAGGGAAGAGTAGTGTCTACTGGAGGGACTTGCCGAGTGAGTCTACTGTCTGGGGGAAAAGCAGGCTGGGTGAAGTCTGCCTTCATCTACCATCCTCCCAGGTGAAAACCACCAGGTAGAACAGAAGGAAGGGTATGCTGCAAGCTGTTCCATGTGAGAACAGAAGCAGGATCGCGCCTGAATTTGTGGTTCTGAATTGGTGGTGATTCTGTCTTGAGACTTGTTCCTGTGGTAAGCCGACAGCATTGCTGACAGGTGGGTCGGGTTCCTTTGGAATGTTGGAGCGATAAAAAGATTGAAAACCAGTGGGTTCAGCTCTTTGGGGCTGCATGGATCTCTGATGGCAGGATTTATATATTTGGTTCCTTTTTAATAAGAGAAGGGTTGCTGCCTAGGTTTTCTCTGAAACTGCGTTCTATGTTTTACAGAAATATGAAATGATAAAAACCGAAGAGATTCCCAATTTGGAAAACTCAAACTTCTCTACGAAAGTCATAAAAGACATTGCCCAGAATATTTTATCATTTCTAAAATCTAACTGTACGAAAGAAGGACATACCTATTGGCTGTTTAAAGGTAAATTCCTTCCTGAATGAACAATAATAATTGATTTGAGTGACCCTGGTAAACTAAGGTTTGTTTTCCTTTTCAGCAAGTGGCAGCGATATAGTGAAGCTTTATGATCTCACTACTCTTTGTGAAGAAACTGAAGACAAGTACCAAAATCCATTCACAATGCCGGTGGCTATTCTCTTATATAAGTGAGTGCTTGAAGAAGTGGCCTTATTTAAAATTTTAAAGTGCACAGCCACACTATCCGGGTCAAAGCTTTTAAATACCTTTTAGGTTTTTGTAGCTTAAGAAGCAAAGTATGTATGTATGTTCACAGGCTGTACCAAAGTCAGCTTGGGGGGGAAGTAAATACCGTATTTTAAAATACAGTATTGTTTCTTACATCCTCATTCTATTGGAAGGTGAGAAGAGCATGCTTGTGCTTGAGTCTTGCAGAGAAAGAGGAATGGGGTGTAAAGTTGATATAAACATTTTTTTAGGGTTGCTTGCAACATGATGATGAAGAAGAATCAAAATAAGAAACACTACGGGACTATTAGAACATTGCTTCTTAATTGTGTTAAATTGTTGGACAAAAGCAGACATCCTCAAGTAAGATTAACATTTATATGCTCTTTAAAAATACTCTAGCATTCTGAAAGATTGTTGCCTAGACTTTAAAGCCTCTTAATTCATAGTCTGAACCGCCCTGTCCATTATGGTAGCCAGTAACCACTTGTGGCTGTTGGGTGCTTACAGTGTGCTTACTTTGAATTGAGGTGTGCTTTAAGTGTAAAGTGCACATTGAATTTTGAAGGTTGGGTGTAGATATTGCATGTTGAAATGATAATATTTTGTGTTATTGAACTAATATATTAAAATGAATTTCACCAGATTTTACTTTTCATAATTTAGCCAGAAGAAATTTAAAATTTCATAGGTGGCTGGCTGACATGACATTTCTGTTGGATAACACTGTTCTATAATTCTAGAACTCATGTCATTTTAACAGTGGTGCTGTTGTTTTCCTTTGTCTTAGCACTTCTAGAAGGTGGAAAACTATTTTACAGTATTTTTTAAAAGATCCATTTACACAAACAGGCCTTGTTATCACTTTGTTGTATAAATAAGGTTCAAACTCTGTGCTTCTTCAGTATATAAAGCATCTCTTAAAATAATCTTTTAGTCACGTGCCCCACAATTTTACACCACCCTTACCCTCAGTTGTCTGAATCTGACAACTCCTTTTTGGTGTAATGCTAGTTGTATTCCATTTAAATTAGGAAAGGCATGGAGCATATGCAGTGTTTTTTTTAAAGATCCAAGTTAATTTTAATTGTAGCCACATCTAGTTGGATATAAAAGTTTATTCTAGAGACCAAACCAAGAGAAAACGCTTTTTGAAGAAAAATGGCAAAATAATTTCTGACTTCAATATCTAATTGCCGATTGAAGTGGTGGTATTTAGTGGAAATTGAATAGTGTATGTGAAAGTTAGGAAAGGGTGTTGAAACTATTGAATGTCTGTGATCAAAAGTAACAACAGATAATAGAGTAGAATAAATAATGATAATATATAAATGCTAATTTTAAGAGATGCCAAGATGGACTTTTCCTTCATTAAGCTAGTGGGGGTTTCCCCCCCTGGAATCAAAGATCATGTAATAAATACCAGTTGCTTATCAAACCCTTATTAATTAATAGCTTTAATTAATAGCTTGTAAAGAGAAATTCTAGTTTCTCAGTTAATATGGAGTGTTGTCTTGCTAATATTTTAGTTACGACACTCCCTGTGAAAACTTTTATTTCCAGTTGCCACCGTTTTTTAAGAACAGAGGGCTGGGGATGGAATAATTGCAGGAAATAAACATAACCCATGAAGATTTTATGGAGAACCTTCACAGTGTTGATAACCTTGACTTGAGAACAGTTCTGTGTGTATTACAGTGTGGAAACAGCCTGTTTGCAGACCTCCTAAAATTTGTTAGTACAGTAGTAAAATTTATTCTACTTTAGAATGCTCAGTTTTGATGACAATCACATGTATTTCTTTTTTTTTTATAAGATTATTGCTTCAGCCAATTACATGCTTTCAGAACTTTTTCAATTAGATGAACCTAAAAAAGAAGAAAGTTCAGAATCTCCTTTAAATGAGAATTCTGATGAAAGTTACAGTGAAGAGGAGGAAGAAATGCCAGACAGCGATGAAAATGGATCCTATAGCACCAGTTCTGATCCCTCAGATGATAACAAAGCAGTAGCTATTATTAAGTCTGTTGGAGAATTGTCAGTTCCAGAAAAATACAAATCCATTCATCAAATCCGAGTAAGCATGGTAAAATTGTATTAAAGTTTTATCAATGGAAAAACAATTATTAACTGAATACAGCTAGCCTCTCAAAAGATGGCATTACTGGGACGCCTGGGTGCCGTACTCTGACTCTTGGTTTCAGCTCAGGTCATGATCTCAGGGTCTTGAGATTGAGCTCCGTGTCAGGCTCCGTGCTCAGTGCAGAGTCTGCTTCACATTCTCTCTCCCTCTTCCTCCACCCCTCCTGCTTGTGTGTGCACGTGCGCTTTTGCAATCGCTCGCTCACTCGCTCTTTCTCTTTCAAATCTCTAAAAAAAAAAAAAAAATTCAGTAGATCCTTCATGGTCCAGGGCCTAGTAATCATTAGCTTTATGAATACTAAAACCTGTTTTATAATTGCCCCAGGGTAACTGATCCACATGCAAACCAATGGTAGACGATGTGTAAACCACACATCAGTATATTAATTTTTATGTAGGAGATTTTCCTTTGCAGTGACCAGTGTATAGTCCCGTCTCCTCACCGGGGTATTCATTCTCAGTTTCTGGGTTACTGGGACACTGAATGTGTAGACTGCTTGGTAAATGTAGAATAAGAGCAGACCAGGGGTGGCTTGTTGACCCATTTGTGGGAAGCTGGTACCTCATCCCGGTGCCACAGGACAGCACTTTTCCGTGACTGGGCCGTATCAGCTAGACTGGACGCATCTCTAGCCTGGCCAAGGTCAGATGGACTCTAACCACTTCCTGCCCTTTAAGTGCTGTTGACATGGACTGCACTGACTCTTCTTCTCCCAGTTGGTCATTTGCAGACAGTAGAATTACGTTTCAGTTTGCTAAATCCTAATTACTTCCCAGTCCTACCTCCCTGTGATCAGATCCAAGTCAGCCTTAAAAGACTGGCTATTCCCCAAACTGAATATAGATATATATACAGATAATCTCTTAACGTAAGCTCTAAGTTTGACTTTCAGATGGAAACTTTATATCCAGATAGATTTTTAGAGGACACCTCTGTCGCCCAAAAACATTGCCTATCTTTTTGACTCTTCACTTTCCCTTCTCATTTACCATAGCCACGTTGCCTTTTCTCCTGCCTCAAGCTCATCCAGATCGTGCCCACGTGAAGCATCTGCTGTTGCGTGTGCTCGGCACGTCCCAGGAGTGTTCATGGCTGCCTTTTTTAAGCCTAAAGTCTTGATGGAAATGTTGCTCCTTCTGAAGATTTTCCCCTGACCACTCTAGCCAGAGCATGCTATATTTTTATCTCCTTCATGGAGATCATAATCTGTATCTAAAGCTTGTGTTTGTTTCCCTTCATGAAAACAGAAGCTCCCTGTACGTATAGACATTCTTGTATCTCCCATGTTGAGGACACGTAATGGGTGCTCAGGAAATACTTGATTAAATGACTACAGGACAAGTTCTTAACTGTCCGTCTGAGTTTTAGTGCACTTTCAGCTTGAACCCCCCCAGTGGAATTAAAAAAAAAAAGTTTTTCCTGATTATAAACAAGATTACTGATGGCAGAAGTTCTGTGTATTTGGGGAACTGCATTGTAACACAAGACCCTAGATTTATGGGGCAAGTAGATGACAAAGACGTAGTGGTATGTTAGTTTACAGTTTTTTACAGAGACGGCACTTTTTATCAATATCTGAAGCACTCAAAAAATGCGGTCCTATTATTCATATAAACAGGTCTTTTGTTAGCTTTGCCTTATTAGTGTACTTTTGAAACTAGAGTCAGCATGGCTTCAGCACCTCATTTCCAGCTCAGTGACTGTGCCCACGGACAGGTTACTTAACATCTGTGCTTGATGCACAATGAGAACAGTCATTCCAGCCTTGTAGGATTCACCGAAAATGGAATGCCTCGCAGAGGCCCTTACACATAAGATCACTTAGTAGATACAGGTTGTTAACTGGTTCTGCTCATAATTAAGCATATAAATTCTACAAATTATGCAATGAGCCATTGGTGATACTTAACTTACTGCTAACTGTGTGTTACCAAGTATCAGTGCTAATTAGGGATTAAACTCACCTATTAGATTAGGTATACATGTATCTAAAACATTACTCACATTCTTGTTTTTTTCTCTTAATAGAATTATTTTTAAAACTTTAAGAATTTAAAGTAACATACTTTGGAAGATCTTTTTATTAGGCAAGGTTTTTGTGGATGCTTACGTCACTTTTATCTGCAGTGAAAGCAGTACATTAACCTTAGTATCAGTTACCTCACAAAGCTGAATGCACAGCAGATTTTGAAATTATTGATGTGTAGAGTTTTAATAATTCCCAGGAGCCGAGAGCTGTGGAGTTTGTCACGTGGGCAGCATATTAATAGTTTTAAATGTTTGTTTCTGAAGCCCAGTTGCACGTTTCCAGTTTGCCATGACACAGAGGAGCGCTGTAGACTCGTGCTTAGCTATGTTCTGGAGGTAAGTCTTAATTTTGTCTAAACTGTTTCAGTAAACTTATATTTGGTATGCACATAGCGCTTGTTTATTGGTGTCTAAACATTATTCTGAATGATTCTTTTTTTCCCCTTTAAGCATAAAGTGAAAATTAGTTTTTCCCAACCGTTTCAAGTAAAATGTAGTCTTTTCAAGTCTGTTTTCAAAATTTAAATACTCCTAAATGTGTTCAGAGCCTTATATTTAGTTTCTAGTTGACCTTCAGTTATGCGTATAGTAAATGTTTCTCCTTTTTTAAAGGGGTTAAAATCTGTGGATAGCAGCATTAAAAAAGAAAGCGACCTTCCTGCAGCTGACCCCAACACCCCAATCCCATTAAAATATGAAGATGACTCCACAAGGGGGGGTCCTGAGGGTCTGGAGAAGCAGATGGCCTTGTTTTTGGACAAAAGTAAGTTGAATTGATGTGCAAATAAGGACTTTTCTATAGAATAGTATACCAGTCCTTTATCAACAGCAGACTTATGTCAATTAAGGCATTCATTGAAAGGAATTCAGAAGGATATCATGTGAATGGAAAGTAGGGGAAAATACCATTTCATTCAAAATATAAAACAAAGGATAATTTTGACCCTTTATAGATATTCCTAATAAGTTCCGCTTCTTCCAGTTCCCTGCAACGAGGAGCTAATGCCCTCAGCTCAGTGCCCTCAGCTCAGTAGGGTTCTCATAAGAAATTACTGCTTCAGTAAAAGCAGTCGTGTGTTTAAGAGCAGACTTCGGAACCAAACTGCCTAGCCTCAATCTTGGCTTTGCTAAGGCAAGTTCCACGTTTTTGAACCTTATTTTTTTTTTCCACTCTCAAAATGGAGACAATAGTGCCTACTTTAAAGTTTTTATATGGATTAAATGAATTAATATGTGTGAAGTACTTAGAACTGCACGTAATAAGCGCCACGGGATTGTTGGCTTTTGTTACTGAGTGGGCCTTGAATAAGCTAGAAAGGTCGCTTATAAGTTGTCTAATTTGTTCCTCAGGAAAGTCACTTCATGAAGAACATGTGGACTTTTAAAAAATCACTTTTCAGTTGCTTAAAAAAAATGTTTTGGAAGCCTGTATGTTTGAAATACCAAGAGCTTTTCTGATTTTTCTCTTCATGAATATAAGTTGTATGTGGGGGGAGTAAATTTATTGCCCTAGCATTTAAGTACTGCTTCCTGTGTGCCCGGCTTCAGCCTTTATACCGTGAGGAGAACACCAGGACTTGAGACATCTCTGCCTTTTTTATGGTATTCTTTTTTTTGAAATGCCTTTTCTCTCTTTCTTCGTCCCCAACTCAGCTGTTGAAAATCCTGCTGATGTTCAAGAGATTTATGCTCACCTCTCTCTCTAGTCAGAATTGATTCTCCTACCACTTTGTCCTTGAGCACTTAACTGAAGCCTGCCTTATGTCATAGTTAGCTGTGTTGAATGGTTTTATGCACACACACCAATACAATTGTGAGCAAAAATTGTGTCTTATTCAATTCTGGTGTTCTCACCAAGCCTCACACACAGAGAATGCGTACAATAACAGAGGAAAAAGAAATATATGCACAATTAAAACCATAAGAGAGATTATAAGTACCTTTCATTGGTTTGAAAGATTCATGTTGTCACTGATCAAAAAATGAGAAATCTTGAGGCTCAGAAACTGGGGAGGGGGATTCCCACAGCATTTTGTTCTTATCTCTGTCGTTGCACTTAATAATAGATTTTGCTGTGGTTTGTGTTAGCAGCCTGTCTCTACCTCTAGTGTGCAAGATCTCTAAGGATGGAGAACAAAGAATTTCATGTCACGGTTTCTGGTGCCTAGCATAGTGCTTTGCACAAAAGTGATCATTTGTTAGATGAAGAAGGTAGTAGTAGGCTGGGCTTTATTAAATAAAGCGTGTTCCTGGTGGAGGAAACCATTCACTAAGAGAGGAGGTGGAAAAAATAGGCATCTGTGTGGGCAACAAGCAGTAATTTGACTTTGGCTGATGAGTAGTAAGGGTGGAATACTGGGGAGGAAGACAAAAATGTCACCTAGGAAGTGGGCTAAGATGCTTAGACAGGACTTAATAAGTGGTACGGAGCCATTTCAGTGTTCTCGAACAGGGGTCCCACTATAATTAAAGCTTGTTTAAGGAAGGTAAACCCCCTGGCAGGTTAATACATAGACTGGAGAAAGGACATGCCAGTCATGAGTTATGTCAGTGACCCTGAAAGAGCATGACAGAGTTGACGGCAGCAGGGAGCAGAGAGCCTTCAGAAATCCCAGTGAGGGTCTATTGAAACACTGCCATTTTACTCTGTGGTTAAGTAGTAAAGCACAGTATTTACCAGTCTTGTAGCCATAGTACCTAAGCCTGGACTGTCTGTCAAGAAACGTTATTTATAGTGAGACTTACATTCAAATAAAATGTGCTTCCTTTCTCCTTCTCCATTGTCGTAGTGGGCTCCCTTCAGAAGGGTAATTATTCCAGTCAATCTGGAATGATCCCTGGTTCTTGGCAACATAAAATGAAACTCCAGCTGATTCTCAAGTCATCAAAGGCCTATTATGTTTTGTCTGATGCTGCCATGAGTCTTCAGAAATATGGAAGAGCGTTACGATACATTAAATTAGCTTTGCAGAGCCACGGTAAGTCATTGTAAATTAATACACTTCATAGACATTGGGAGGGGAGAACAGAAAAGACATCTGAATCACAGTGAAGTTTTACTCCTATTTCTGTTGTAAAATTTAACTTTGAAATAACTTTTTCCAGTCTTGAGTGTGTTACTTCGTATTTTATTTTCTGCTCTGATTGATTATCTCTTCCTTTTGAAATACATAAAGCCATATGTGATATCTGACATAATATAAATTTAGAATAGATACAGTGGTACAAAGCTTTCAGCCAGTAACAAATTAATATTCACTGTATTCATAATTTCTAATACACCGGTGTCTTTTTCTCTTTTGCACCCCTTCTGCCCAGATACTTACTGCTGCCTCTGCACCAACATGCTTTCGGAAGTGCTGCTATTTCTGTCTCAGTATTTGACGCTCTGTGGCGACATCCAACTGATGCTGGCCCAGAATGCGAACAACAGAGCAGCACATCTTGAGGAGTTTAATTATCAAACAAAAGAAGATCAGGAGATACTACACAGCCTCCACAGGGAGTCCAGTTGTCAAGGTATGCCAGTGAGACCCAGCATTCGATTCATGTGGGGATTATTCCGTCCAGCTTATGCTTACCGGAGTATGTCCAGGAAAGTGGCGAAAATATTAGTGTTTTGATATTGCAGTTTTGTTTCATTGATTGCTTCATTTTAAAATTGAACATGATCCCTCATGTATTTGTGTGTAAAATGATTTCAAAATATTTCATAATTACTAATTATACAACTAGGACTAAAGATAAAATAAGCTCTAAGACAGTTGTGTTGACTTTTTTACTCTAGTCTTTTCGTGAGGTTTTCCTAGGTAACCTTGTAGTCAGTGAACCAAGCCATGGTTTTCTTTTGAAAAGGAATAACAGGTGGTAAAAGGGAATGAATTACCTTCTGAATGATTTCTGGGGGCCCAGATCCAGAGATCACTTTTTTAAACTTAGTTCATGGCTGGCTGACTTATTGAATATATTACTTTGTTTTGGAGTTGTTCGATTTTAAAACTGGGAGATAGAATTAGTCCACAGCGACTATATCCTTAGTTACGGTTGTAAGCTCACTGTGGTCAGGGTGGTAAATGAGCTCGGAGATCCGTCCTTCTATCATGGCATTGTCGTATTTTGCTCTTAAAGCGTTGATGTTATTTGATATCCACCTCACCAGAATTTTTGGACATTTACACATCTGGAGAAGTACATTGGGGGAAATGTAGTATTTCCTCACTTTGGCCCTCTCTTCCTCTTCTCTCTTGAGTTTCTCAAATGATCAGTTTCATCAAGTTAATTTCATTTAAAACACTTCTGTGTGAGAGTGACATCTCTCGTGGATGCCAGTGTTAGCAGCAGGGGTGCTCCCTTTTTTCCCCCTTGAATTTTGGGCCCTGCACCTGAGTTTACTCCAGTCCCACCAGATGGCCTGTTGGAGTCTTTGAGAGCTTATGTAGCAGCTTCTTCAGCGAGGTAAACGGACATTGCAAACCGTAAGGTACGTAACTAGCCTCTTGTAGCAGTCAGCTCTATTTCAAGAACTATTTCCATTAATTAAAAAGAAAAAAAAATGTTTTACCTCGTATCAGTGAACTTCAAGTCTGTACCAATGAGCAAGTGTGCTTGGTAAAATCCAGATCATGGAAATTGTTTGGTATTTTTGGTCAGGAAAATATTTCTTTATTAAAACATTAATATCCCAGGAAAACATAGTTTTCTAAATTAAAAGATCTTTACTTTAAAACGTAAAATTTTAGATGTATTGATTAAATCCTAGTAGGATTATACCATTTTGGATTTCTTTTACTCTCTTAAAAATAGGAGATTACATGGATACTAAGGAAAAAGGGTTCTTGGGACTCATGGTGATGTTTCCTTCTTTTTCTTTCAAGGATTTGCATGGGCAACTGATTTGTCTACAGACTTAGAGAGTCAGCTTTCAGTCAGTTGTAAATGTTACGAAGCTGCTAATGAAATCTTGCAATTTAGTGACTTAAAAAGCCAGAACCCAGAACACTACGTACAAGTATTGAAGAGAATGGGTAACATTAGAAATGAAATTGGTGTGTTTTACATGAATCAGGCTGCTGCACTGCAGAGTGAGCGAGTAGGTGAGTATCTCTTTGGAGTCCGCTCTTTATTGCCTCTTCTCTTAGAAAATCGTGCTGATTCTATGGTCTGAGCAAAGAATTGTGGCACTTGACTTGATGTAGAAAGGGGTGCTCTGTTGATGAATCTTTTATTCTTAAGTTCTTGAGAAATAAAGATAGGAAAATACATTTCTCTTTGAGATTCATCATTTCATTGTCCTCCATTCTCCATCTGATCAGTTCAGAAGTGAAGCGCACAGCCAGCCTGTGCTAGGCTCTGTGCTGCGTGTGTAATTGACTAAAACATAGTCCTCTTTCATGTCAGGAAGCCAGAGAGAAATACAGATCTTTGGGGTGCCGGCCTGGCTCTGTTGGTAGAGCATGCGACTCGATCTCGGGGTTGTGAGTTAAAGCCCCATGTTGGTTGTAGAGATTACATAAAAACAAAGTCTTAAAAAAAATAAAAGAGGGGCACCTGGGTGACTCAGTCATTAAGCGTCTGCCTTCAGCTCAGGTCATGATCCCAGGGTTCTGGGATCGAGCCCCGCATCGGGCTCCCTGCTCAGCAGGAAGCCTGCTTCTCCCTCTCCCACTCCTCCTGCTTGTGTTCTGTCTCTCACTGTCTGTCTCTGTCAAATAAATAAAATATTTCTTAAAAATATAAATAAAGAAATACAAATTTTTGAAAAATGCCATAAGCACAGATGCAGTACAGTAGAAGAGTGGGGAAAGGAGATGTTTATTGAAGTTGTAAGGCTTTTTGAGGGCTTTTGGAAAGAAGGTGTGGTTTGAGCAGATTGGTGCATGACGTAGGATATCAATAGGCAGATACGGGCAAGGGCGTGCTGTCCAGACTGAATAGGCAGCATTGAGAAGGACTAGAGATGCAGGGTCCAGTGGATTGTGAGGGTAGCAGCAAGTGGTCTTTTGTGATTCGGGCAGAGGATGACGGATTCAGCTGGGCCTGTGTTGAGTTTGAGATACGGGTAGACATGTGAGTGGAAGGTCTGGCTCAGTTGTTGGTTAGAAACCTGTACTTAGAGCTTTTGGGGTTAGCAAGACATAGGTTGGGGATCACTCAGATGATATAGGGAGGGGATAGTTAGATCCATGAGAATGCTGGAAATGTCAAGACCACCCAGCATAAGGAAGGAATAGGGCCGCAGTAGTACAGAGGACAGCGGTGGTAAGTTGAGGAAATGTGTGTGTGCCTGGTTGTTTGAGAACTGTGCTTGGCACTGGGGATACAAAGAGGTCATGCTTTTTAAAGTGTTTTGTTATGTAAGAACCTGTGCTTTTGAGGTGTCTCTGGAGGAGGAAGTCCGTGAAGGAGCATGCAAAGTGGTAGTCAGAAACCTAGGAGAATTAGATACAACCCAGATCATACCTCTTACAACTCCATGGGACCACGTGTTTTGAATCTTTATAAAATAGGGCTTTGCTCAGATGTCTTTATTTGCTTGTTTTCATATCAGTCAGTTTATAGTGAAAGAGGGCCATGTTTGAGTATTGTATGAATCTGCTCAGGCTGCCATAACAGAATATCACAGATCGGGTGGGTTAAGACAGAAATCCTACTTCTCACAAGTTGGAAGCTGGAAGTCCAAGATCAAGGTGCCAGCAAGGTTGGGTTTTTCTGAAGCCTCTCTCCGTGGCTTGCGGATGGCCACCTTCTTGCCTGGTCTTCTCTGTGCTGTGCCCCTGGTGTCTGTTTCTCTTAGAAGAACACCCGTCATGTGGGATCCGGGCCCCATCTTATGACCTGGTCTAACTTTAATTACCTCTTTACAGGCCCTGTCTCCAAATACAGTCACATCGGGGTTAGGGCCTTGCCATGAATTTGAGGGGGTGTGGTGCGAGCAGGTCACTGCGATGGCCGCACGCAGCTGGTTCCTTAGCTGTCCTGTCCCTGTCCTCCTGCCCTTGTCCCTTCCTGGGACGTGCAGAGGGTTGACACTGATGTCTGCTTACATGTGTTGTTTTCTCTTTTTTTGGTGCAGTGAGCAAAAGTGTGTCTACCGCGGAGCAGCAGTTGTGGAAAAAAAGCTTTTCTTGTTTTGAAAAAGGAATTCACACCTTTGAGTCGATTGATGATGCCACGAATGCTGCCCTGCTGTTGTGTAACACGGGGAGACTCATGCGGATTTGTGCGCAGGCGCACTGTGGTGCCGGCGGTGAATGTAGGCGGGAGTTCTCGCCGGAAGAAGGCTTGTATTACAATAAGGTAACACGCGTGCGTGTCGGACCTCGTCCATTCACACCTAATTGCCGTTTACCTTTGCCATCGCTCCCTGAAAGTATGATAAAGCTAACTAGAGCTGTGGTGACGGCACAGGAGAGACCGGCCCGAGAATGCGAGAATGTAGTGTTGAGGCAGGCATGTTGAAAAGATGGTTATCCAGTGAGTCGTGTTGGCGTAAGCAGAGGAGACATCCGGTGGATTAAAGGCTGACATGGAGAAGGGTAACTGAGAAAGTGCCAGGAGAGTGGAGGAGAAGCTTTGCGTGATGAGACCAGCACAACACAATAGCAGGGTCACAGAGTAGACGATGGACACATTTAAATGTGTAAGAATAACGATTCCCAAATGCACAACAGAAAGCAAAATTGAAAAGCAAACCCCAGTCTAGTGAAAATATTGATAACACAGAACAGATCAGAGGTGGATAAACCCTTCATATATGAAGAAGAGTTAAGAACCATTGAAGACGGGTGCCTGGCTGGCTCAGTTGGTAGAGCACACGACTCTTGATCTCCGGCTTGTGAGTTCGAGCCCCACGTTTGTACATAATGCTTACTTTAAAAATAAATAAATCAAATAATCACTGAAAATAAACTGCCCCAATAGACAAAAGGGCAAATAATCTTTTTTTTTTTTTTAATTAACATATAATGTATTATTGGTTTCAGAGGTACAGGTCTGTGATTCATAATACCCAGTGCTCATTAAGGGGCAAATCCTTTTTTTTTTTTTTAAAGATTTTATTTATTTGACAGAGAGAGACACAGCGAGAGAGGGAACACAAGCAGGGGGAGTGGGAGAGGGAGAAGCAGGCTTCCCGCGGAGCAGGGAGCCCGATGCGGGGCTCGATCCCAGGACCCTGGGACCATGACCTGAGCCGAAGGCAGATGCTTAACGACTGAGCCACCCATGCGCCCCAGGGGCAAATAATCTTGAACAAAAAATTCATACACATTAAAAAAAAGTGGTTAATATGTAAGAAATTTCAAATTTTAAATTTTTATGATATTTAAAAATTGAGTTTCTTTTGTTTATCGAATTGCCAAGTATTTTGGCAAGTGGTAACATCCAGTGTTGGAACAAGAACTCACCTTTTTTTTTTTTTTTTAAATTTTTTTTTTTTTGGGGGGGGGGAGGGGGGGGCGGGGGGGGAGGGAGAAGGGCAAGCCGACTCCATGCAGAGCCAGCGATGGGGCTCCATCTCAGGACCCTGAGATCATGACCTGAACTGAAACCAAGAGTCAGATGCTTAACCGACTGAGCCACCCAGGCAACCCAAGAGCACTCCTTTAACAAGTACTTCACGGCTATGTGAATACTAGTGAAGAATGTTTGTGGCACAGGAGATTTTTTTTTTTTAAGATTTATTTATTTATTAGAGTGCGAGTATGGGAGGAGGAGGGAGAGGGAGAGAGAGAACGAGCAGACTACCTGCTGAGCACAGAACCAGATGCAGGGCTCGATCTCACAACCCTGAGATTATGACCTGAGCTGAAACCAAGAGTCAGATGCACCACCCAGGTGCCCCATGGCATGGGAGATTTTAAAATCCTTTTTATAGTTTTTTTAAGTTTACAGATACACAGAAAAATGTAGATGATACACACAAGAAATGTAGAAATTATCGCTAGGTGATGGAATTAAATGTGATTTTATTTGCTTAAATATAATGACCATGCCCTTTAGGCTGGAGGTAGTAAAGGGTGGACGGGGTTGCTTCTTTTTACAGTCAGATCCAGCAATTTTTTATCCTTGGGCTCATCAAGTTAGTTTTTTCTAGCTTACTAGTTATATAAACAAATTTTCATTTAGAAAGGAAAAAAAACAAAGGAAATGCATCTTCGTGCATGAGCATGAGTCAGAAGGCACTAAGGCTTATGCTGGACTCGCTGTGGAAGTGGGGAGGGCTTGCAGTCCGCTTGAACTGGCTTGCCTCATTGCAGCGGTGTCATTGATACGGTTTTTTCCTTTCCTCACAATATTGCCCTTCTGTAAATTGTTCCCACACCAAATTAACATCTGGGTGATTTTAAAGTATGTTTTATTTTCATATGTTGTTGGCATAGATTCAGACCAAGTCAGAACTGGATCTTTCCCTCCCTCACAGGCTGTCGATTACTATTTGAAAGCTCTGAGGTCACTGGGGACACGAGACATACACCCGGCTGTTTGGGATTCAGTGAATTGGGAATTGTCCACGACTTATTTCACGATGGCAACTCTACAGCAAGATTATGCTCCATTATCTAGGAAAGCTCAGGAGCAGGTAATAATATTTGCGGGGCTATAAAAGAAGCCTTCAACTTTATGCCTTTAACAGATATTGAGCATATTTTCCGTAACAAGCAGGATTTAAATATTTTTATTTAAGATTATAGGCTTGTCATTTTTTTCTCCTCCCCCTTAAAAAAAAAAAAAAAACAGATTGAAAAAGAAGTCAGTGAGGCTATGATGAAGTCCTTGAAATACTGTGATGTGGACTCAGTGTCTGCCCGACAGCCTCTTTGTCAGTACCGAGCCGCGACCGTCCATCACAGGCTGGCGTCCATGTACCACAGTTGTCTGAGAAATCAGGTATTGCCATTCCAAACCTAAGTTCAACGCCAAGTCCATTTAAAAGTGTCCGGTTGTTTTTCTTATATTTCACTATTTAAATGCCATATATTCTGTTAGCTGCTTTAGAAAAACTTGCAGTGTAGGTGATTTTCCGCTCTCGCCTCTGCTGCATATTTTTCTCTACAATAATTGATTGGGTATTATTTTGTGAAATTACTTATCTTCTGTGTGCCACCCCTTCCCCACCAAGTCTCCCTCCAGACCCACCCGGAGTAACTACTGTCCTGGATTTTCCAGTATGTCCGCACCTTTTCTGTTTTACCATTTAAACATTTTACCTGGTGGTGAACTTTATAGGAGAAATCATACTGTACGTATTCTGTGGTTTATTGCCTTTGACTAGACATGGTGTTTTTGAGATTCCTCCTGGTTGGTGCATTTTCTTAGTTCACTAGTATTCATTTAATGAATATATCACAGTTTATCCATTTTGTGATTTCTGAACTTTTGGATCGTTTTAGTGTGAGGCTATTAGAAGTAATCTGCTGTGAACAACCTTGTACATGAATCCTGGTACTCAGATGCATGTGTGTCTAAGAATAAATAGAGGCCCAGGTTGAAGGTACCTTCCTTCAGAAAGGTTGCCTGGCTTCTGCCAAGGAATCTTGTGTTTGAAGTTTCTCAGGAATGTTTTTTTGTTCCTGTTGCTCTTTCCCTTTACTTAGCTCAGGACCAAGACAACTTACCTTGCAGTCCCTTGGGTATGGGCCTTCTTCTGGGTGCCCTTATCCTGAGAATACTGTCCTTTGAGGTCCAGCTTAATCAGAGAGGATTTCTTTTCACTTTAAGCTGGCCCCTGGACACTCTCCCCCTTGCCCCAGGACATCCTAACCAAAATTCAGGCTTGCCCAGATGGCCTAGTATCCTCAAGGCAAAAGCAAGCTTTAGCATTCCAAGACAACCCAGTGGGGAAAGAGTTGTTTTTTCAGCTGATAGTGCCAGGACAGCTGGGTGTCCACTGCTGGAGTTGGACTCCAGCACCTCATATACAAAAATTAACCAAAAGTGGATTAAACACCTAACTGTAAGAACTAAAACTATAAGACTTCTAGAAAAATAACGACACTAACATTTAGTGATCCAGAGACTTGGTTAAGTAGTTATAGTGAAACCCAGGCTTTAAGATTTGTCTTTTTATTTTATTTTTGATTCTAGGTTGGTGATGAACATCTTAGGAAGCAGCACCGGGTGCTGGCAGATCTTCATTACAGCAAAGCTGTTAAGCTTTTTCAGCTTCTCAAAGATGCTCCCTGTGAACTACTTAGAGTACAGTTAGAAAGAGTGGCATTTGCAGAATTCCAAATGACCAGTAAGTTAATTTTTCATTTTACAGATCTGTGTGCATTGACTTCGTGTTGGATTGTCTTAGAGTGAGACAGATGTGGGGATCTCTCTTGAATGTAAATAATGTTGTTTTCTTTTTAATTTGCCCATAGTTAACGGCTTTGGGTAGGGGCCAGGAGAAGTCTCTATACTTCTTGAAGTTTAGAAAATGGATTTGATTATGTTCTGTGACCTATTTATGTTCGTAGAAATATTGAAATATAGCCCATGCTCTCTTACTTGGAAAAAAGAATATGACAGGTCACTTGAGACCATTAGAGATATAAATCATCATGAACAACATAGAGAAGCAGTGGTCCCATTGAATTCCTTTAAACCTGCAGTGGGTACTGGCAGCTGTGGATTACAGAACTAGAACTGCAGATCCTGAGCAAGGTTAGAGCTCTACGGGAAGGGACGGGAAGAAGGCAGGCGGATGAGCTGGCTTTGCTAGGGCAGGCCACAGCAGGGAGGGAGTCGCTGCCCCACACTCAGTGTTTGCCTGAGTTCTCCCGCTCTTGCCCACCTGCTCCCCTTCTGCAGCAGGGGTCTTTGGAGAACTGGCTCTCATGTGGTAAAGAAACAGACGTTTCTTTGAAGTGCAGCTGTTCATTTGATTTTATTTCAGTTGTTTCCTTGTATAAAATTAAAATAAACGTAATACTTAACCAGGTAGATGACTCTTTCAGTAGAGTATCCCTGAAGGATGCACAAGAAAGTGATAACATTGCTGCCTCTGGGAGCCAGGAGGAAGGCTTTCACTGTTTTCGGATTCAGATTTTATACATTTTGAGAATGTATTACCTATTCAAAACAGTTTTTAAAATACTTTTTACTGGGACACCTGGGTGGCACAGTCAGTTAAGCATCTGGCTCTTGATTTTGGCAGAGGTTGTGACTCAAGGTCATGAGATCGAGCCCCATGTCAGGCTCCACTCAGTGTGAAGTTTGCTTGAGACTCTCTCTCCCTTCCCTCCCCCCACCCCCACCCAAGAAAAATAAATCTTTAAAAAAAAACACACACACACAAAAACTTTTTACTGAAAGTATTTTTAACTTTTTGCCAGTGTATACTAGATGGCAGGATTAACAGTAGCTCTTTCTGGGGGGTGGGTTTTGGGTGACCTATTTTCATTTGCATCTTTGAATTTTCTGCCATGTTTGAATTCCTTCAAGAGAGCAGGCATCATTTTCATAGAAACAGATACTGGGAACAAATTTGCTAAGATGATAAGTATGGTTAATTTTCCTTCTAAAAAATGTTTAAAAATTGAGTACCTGAAAAAAGTAATGTAAACATTTGGGGGCCTTTGGACCAGACTTGTCGCAGCTGGTTTCTTTGACTTTACACTCCGGTCTTATTTCAGATAGGCTGTGTTCTCACCCTGACAGAACCAAATGGTAAGGCAGGGAGACAATTGTTACTTATTGTTTTGTAGACTTAATATTTTTATTTAGAGGGGCGCCTGGGTGGCTCAGTTGGTTAAGCGACTGCCTTCGGCTCAGGTCATGATCCTGGAGTCCCTGGATCGAGTCCCGCATCGGGCTCCCTGCTCGGCAGGGAGTCTGCTTCTCCCTCTGACCCTCCCCCCTCTCATGTGCTTGCTCTCTCTCATTCTCTCTCTCTCTAATAAATAAAAAAATCTTTAAAAAAAAAAAAATATTTTTATTTAGGGATAATTATTAAAAGTTGGATTTTAGAAAATTTGTTGAGATTCTCGTGAGCTACTATTATAGCATTTGAAAATCAGTTTTCATTAATACATTGACATTGGATGGGTTTCTAGATTTATATTTAAAGGAATGATCATTTTTGTGTTTTTAACACTCTAGGTCAGAATAGCAATGTTGGAAAATTAAAAACACTATCTGGGGCTCTTGATATAATGGTGAGAACTAAGCATGCATTCCAGCTCATCAGAAAGGAGCTTGTAGAGGAATTTGACCAGGTAAATGGAGAAAATATTTATCTTTGTTTTTTGTGTGTCTTAAGCTAAATGGTGAACATATATAGTGAGCATGTGGGGTATATGTGTGTGTGAGGTGTATGATGTGTGTGTGTGTATATACGGACATATATACATATATGTGCTTTGCATAAAACATTAACAGTGATCTAGTATATTTTCTTGGTGGGATTATTAAACTCTTTAAGTTGGAACTATATCTTTTATATTAAAATTTTTTTTTCTTTAACCACATAGAGCTTAGTAAGACCCCAGTAGCATAACATCTCTGTTGTGTTTTCCTTTTGCTTTTTTTGTTCTTGTTCTGTTTGTTTTTAAGAAAGAAAGAGGTGCATAGCTCTTTTATAATTTCTACTAAACTGCTGGGTAGCAGGTGAACAATGAATAGGCTTAAGCTCCTTGGAAAGCAGTTCTAGTTTGCCTGGCATTCCAGCGTTCATGCTGCCTTCTGCTGTTGCTGAAAGCTTCCCTGAATCCCCCATGGTCCACCAGCCTGTTACCTCTTCCAGCCCCGGTTTGTCCAACCCTGTAGCATGCCCGTTTCCATCTTGCTCCTTTACTGCAGTGTTGCAAAGTGGGAGATTTCCATTTGGGATTAATTTCTTCTATGTAAGTGCCTGTTAGGTGTGAGGCATTTTTCACAGGTTTTAGTCTATCAGAGTGATCTCCGGGGTGGGAGGCTCATCACATTTCAACAGGCTGTGCCTGGAGGAAAACAAATGACCTGGGGTTTCCTTTTGTTGGTTTTGTTTTTGGCTAATAAGTTTATGGGGTGAGTGCAACTGTGGTCCCTTCACTTCACTATGAGGCTGTCACTGTCGGGCAGCTTAGGTTAAGTAACTTCTTGTTGTTTTCAGCCTAAGAGTGATGAGTCCACTCCAGCTGCGGATTCCTCTCCTAGTCTTAATCGAGAAGAAGTGATCAAGCTCCTCAGTATATTTGAATCTCGGTTGTCATTCCTTCTCCTTCAGTCCATCAAGCTGCTGTCTTCAACTAAGAAGAAAACAAGGTAAATCCAATGGTTCTTTGTGGAAATTTCTTTTCCAGCAGCTTAACCTGTAGAAAGGTAATAATCTCTACTGACCATATGAAAAGATAGGTTGTATTCATTCTTGTCTTTTATGTGGGTGATCAGGGATTTTAAGTGGTGCTCTTTCCTGACTTGGTAAATCAGATGAGACTCCTCTCCGTGTGGCCTACTACGTATTGAAACTATAGAAACAGGTCTTGCTTCCTAAGAGTAAATACCCTACTGGTTATAACGTTTTCCCTGAGAGATGACTGACCCTGGAATGAAGACCTCTACTGTTTCTAAGAACTGTCCATTGTCTTTAATGGGAAGGCAGGACTACAGTTTTGATATTCAGCACCGAATACACTAATAGGAAGGAGATGACGGAGCATCGAAATCTCTGTAAAGCCCAAGAACTTAGTGAAGAGAAAAGTGTGAGCATCTCAGCAAAAAATGTTCTCATACACCTGTACCAGCTTGTCTAGTTCTTTTGTTTTTGCCAGAGTTGCTATGTTGGCATCATTAATTTAACTTGAAATTCTAGTAGTAGGTACTAGACCAGGAAGGTAATATAAATAATATGTCTTCCTTTTTTTAAAATGTAAGTACAGTCTAGCCATCACCCTACACATACATTGTTATCAGTTATTCTATGTGTGTATTTTATCAATTTATAATCTTCAGGTGCTTTGTCTCTATATTTGTTTTAGTTTACATATAGTAAAATTTACTTTTGGTGGTGTATAGTCCTTCAGGCTTTGAGAAACACATACAGATATGTGTCTCCTGCCAAAATCATGACACAGAACAGTTCCATCACTCCAGAAATTCCCTCTTGCTACCTCTTGGTGGTCAGCCCCTGCTCTGCCCCAAATCCTTAGATCTCAGGGAGAAAGCTTGCTGTCTTTTACCAGTAAGTGTAGCATCAGCTGTGGGTTTTTGTAGATGCCCTTTATCAAGTTGAGAATGTTCCCTTCTATTCCTAGTTTTTATCATGAATGGATGTGGAATTTTTGTCAGTTTATTGGTACACACATTGAAATGACCACATGGTTTTCCTCCTTTAATCTCTTGATGTGCTAGAGCTCGTTCAGTTTTTTTGAATGTTAAACCAGCTTTGCATTCCTGAGATAAACCCCACTGTGTTGGCATGTGTCATTCTTGGGTATCCCTGGGATTCCGTGTGCTAATACTGTGTTGAGGATTTTTGTGTCTGTTTGTGAGGATGGTTCTCTCCTGTAGTGTGATCACAGTTCTGGTCTTGTAGTGGTTTTGTCTGCTGTCAGTACTAGAGCCCTGCTGGCCTTATTAAATCACTTTGCAAGTGTTTCCTCTTCTGGTTTTTAGGAGTGTAGAGTTATTGTTTCTTCCCTAAAGGTTTGTTAGAATTTACTAGTGAAATTATCTTAACCTAGAGTTGGCTTTATTGAAAGTTTTTCACAATGAGTTTAATTTCTTTTTGTAGATAAAGTTGACTTTTTCTTCTTGAGGAATGAAAGTGTATTTTAGCTGTTGTCAGATGCATAGGTTCACAGTGTTCCGTATTATCCTGTTAATGTCTTAAGGTGTTTGTTGTGGTAGCCCTCTTCTCATTCCTGATAATTGCCAACTTTTGTCTTTTTTTTTTTTTCTTGGTTAGTCTGATTAGAAGTTCATCAGTGTTATTGATCTTTTCAAAGAACTGGTTTATTCAATTTTTTTCCCCATTTTTCTATTTTTAGTGTCATTGATTTATACATTTATCTGTATACCTTTCTTTCTGCTTATTATGGGTTTAATTAGCTCTTTTACTGGTTTCTTTAAGTGGAAGCTTAGATTATTGACTCGAGACCCTTTCTCTTTCCTAATATAAGCATTTACTATAAATTTCACTCTGCTTTTGCTACATCTCACAAATGTATTTTCTTTTTCTTTCAGTTTAATTTTAATTTTTGATATCCCCTGAAACAACTTCTTTGACCCCTGTGTTATTTAGAAGCATGCTGCTTTGGTTTCTAAATAGTGGGACTTTCCAGGTAATCTTTATTATGGATTACTAGTAATTCCATTATGTGCTGAGACCATAACTTCGTATGATTTCTCTTTTTTGTGTACGTTTGTATTATGGCCTAGAATATGGTTTGTCTTTTCCATGTGCACTTGAAATATATGGGTATCCTGCTCTCTTGGATAGAGCATCCTGGAAATGTCAATTAAGTTGGTTTATAGTATTATTCAGGTCTTCTGTATTCTTACTGATTTTCTACTTGTTTTATCAATTACTAAGAGAGGAGTGGAATTTTCCAACTACAGTTGTGGATTCGTCTATTTTTCTCTTTGGTTCTGTCAGTTTTGTTTCCTCTGTTTTGATGTGGACACATTTAGATGCATACACATTAAGGATTGGTCTGTCTTGGAGGATTGACCCCCTTACCATGTGATATCTGCTTTTTATCTTAATATAACTACTCAACTTTCTTTTGGTTGATGTCTTTTTCTTTCTTTCTTTTAACCTAACTATGCCATTTTTAGTAAAAGTGAGATTTTTATAAATGACATATAACTGGGTCTTGCTGTTTTTAATCCAAACTTAAAATTGGTGTCTTCAGACCATTTACATTTAAGGTGATATAGTATAGTTAGATAAAATCTGTCCTCTTGTTAGCTGTTTTGTCTTTTTTGCCTTCTCGAGTTACTTGAACATTTTCTATGATTGCGTTTGATTTCACTATTGATTTATTATTTATACTATTTTTTAAATGTTTTGGTGGTTGACCTAGGGTTTAGGTTTACATCTTTAATCAGAGACCACTTTCACGTGATATTCTGTGGCACCACATGTTGTATGAAGACCTTCAGATAGTCCCTCCCAGTTCTTCCCTCTCTTCAGTTGTTACCATTCATTTCACTTTTACATATGTTACAAACACAATACACTACTACTGTTTCTGCGTTAGATAGTTACCTTTTAGAGCAATTAAAAATAGAACAATTTATTTTTATGTGAATTTATTTTACCTTCATTTATTCCATTTCTAGTGCTCTTCTTGGTACAGATACCATTTTCTGTCTGGTGTCCTATTCTTTCTGCATGAAGAACTTCCTTTAACATCTACCAGCAAAGAATTCTTCCATTTTGATTGTCTGAGAAAGTCTTTATTCCTCCTTCAGCTTTGGGAGATGTTTTAGCTGGGTATAGAGTTCTAGGCTGACAGACATTTTTGTCCCACACTTACGGGATGTCCCTCCCTTGCCTTCTGGCTTGTGTGTTCTCTGACAGGAAACCTGTTCTGATTCTTACCTTTGTTCTGAGGTATATAATGTGCCTTTTTTCCACCAGCTGCTTTCAGGGTTTTCTCCCCCCACCCCCAGCAGTTTGAACATGATATTCTTGGGTGTGTTGTGATTTCTCCTTCCTTCCTTGGTATTTTTACTTCTTCTGTTCCATTCTCTCTTCTTTCTCTGTGGTTCCAGTTGTACCTATGCTAATCTATCTTTAAGTTCACTGATTCTTGATTTTTGTCACTTATAGTTGAACTTGTCAAAGGCATTCTCTATCTCTGTTTACTGTGTTCCTCATTTCTGGTATTCCCATTGGGTTTTTTCTGTAGGTTCCATCTCTCTGCTGAAGTGACCATTCTGATCTTGCACATTGTCCACATTTTCCACTTGAGCCTTTTAATGTATTAATCATTGTCATTTTAAATTGCCAATCGGATAGTTCCACCATCTGTGTCATATCTGACTCTGGTTCTGTTGATTCTTTCTCTTGGTGTGTGTTGTTTCCTTACCTTTCTACATCTCGTAGTTATGGGAAACTGGACATCTCAGCCTGAGGGAAATAATTTTTGTGCCTGGAAAGTTCTTAACACCTGTCCTATGCTAGACCTTTAGTATGGGGGGTTGAGTTCATTTTTCTAGCCTGGAGCTGAGCTGTGGTTGAGATTTTTTTGTTGCTGTGGTTACTTTTCATGTCCGGCAGCCTTCAAGTTCCTCAAGCAGTGCCTGTGCTTAGTCTGGAGCAGGTCTGCAGAGGGTTTTTCTGAATGTCTCCTCCACCTTTAGTTTTAGGATTTTCCTAAGGAAGGTGTGTGGTACCTCAGAGAGGGTCTGTCTTCACACTCTTAGAGTTCTCTCAGCTATAATTCCACTCCTGCTTGTCCTTCAGTGCTTCTAGCCTGCTAGGGAGGGGAAGAGGGTGGGCCAGGCCTTCTCAGTTGTTTTGGGTGAGCCTCACTCTTAGGCAGAGACTGGGTCCCTGAGTGCCAGGTGTGTGGCCTCACACTGCTCCTGCCCCAGCCCCAGGGTGGAGTGGTTTTTTCTGTTCACTGCTTTATCTGCGTTGACTTTCACCAGTGCCCTAAGACTGCCATAGCTTGTTGCCTGCCTGCCCTTCTGTAGCTCTAGCTAGTCCCCTTGCCTAGCCTGCATGAAGGTTGCTTTCTTAGGGCTCTCGCCAGTTTTTTATGTGAGCATCTGGTAGGGTCTTTGAAGAAAAGCCTACCAGACAGGTAAACTCATCCTATATCTGCAGCCCCCTTCACTCCCTCACCAGCCCTCACTCAGCCTCTACCAGCTCATTAAATTCTTAGCAGTATCTGGGTATCTGGCTGCATCTGCTGCAGACGAGGAAGTACTTCCCTGTCTCCCTGTCTGTCCTTAGTTTGCAGACTCAGTGCTTACCCAGCGACCCCAGCTCTTCGACAGATTCACGCAGAGTCATGTACTTGTAGTTTGTCCTGCTTTGTGTTGCTGTGTTTGTCAAAACGGTGGGAATGATACTTTTTCCTGCTGTCTACATTCTGAGAAGAAACCCTCTCCAGTAACGCTTTCAGATAATTCTCTGTGGCCTGAGGAGAGCTTTTGTTTGGGGCGGAGCACTCAGTCTTAGGTGCGCTGCCATCTCGGCCGCCGTCCACCCTCGGCGCGGCCCTGCGTGCTGTCCCTGTACGAGCAGGGCGTGTTGGCACGTGCGCTGTGGCCCAGCAGATGCGCTGTGTTCTGAAGGACCAAAGAACTAGAAGGCGCAGGAGACGGTGCAGGTAGGAGTGACACGCAGTTGAAAAACTTACGGCTTTTCCTCTTCGAGAACAGTGGGTAAATTCTAAATTTTTTTCTTGGTTTCCACAAGGTGGCAATATAAACATAGGATATGCGAGAAAGAGTGATTCACTGATTGGTCACAAATCGATGGTTTGAATAGTTAGCTAACAGGTGATGGTTTGGTCTTACAGTGTCTTTTATAAACATAACTGTCGGGGCACCTTGGGCGGCTCAGTCGGTTAAGCATCCAGCTCTTGGTTTCAGCTCCGATTGTGATCTTGGGGTCGTGAGATCAAACCCCCAGTCCGGCTCTGCACTGGGCCTGGAGCCTGCTCAAGATTCTCTCTCCCCCATCCCCACACGCTCGCACACACACTCTCTAAGAAATTAAATCTTAAAAAAAAAAAAAAAACTGTCATATATATGGCTTAAGCAATTTTTATTTTAGTGGAGGGTCTTCTAACCTGTTTTTTCAGGTTATTAATATCCTCTCGAAAAAAATGCAATCTGAAGTTTTCATGCATGATGCATAAAGTCCTGTTTAGCTAATTTGTGTTCATTTTTCAAGGTTTATTAAGTAAAAAGACTGTTAAATGTGATATTTATGTTTATACAGTTTATATGTTGATAGGCTTCAAAACACAGAGAAACTGGTTACTGAGTGACTGTGTCTCCTGTGTCACTGATCGCACATGAAAACGTGGGATTTTATCGTGAGGAGGGAGGCCTTCTGTGCTGTCTCACCAGGAGCTGTGAGCTTCCTGTTTGGAGTAAAGGGAGATCAGAACTAGATTTCTTTTTTTTTTTTAATTTATTTATGTGAGAGAGAGCATGAGTTGGGGGAAGGGGCAGCAAGAGAGGGAGAAGCAGACGCAGGGCTCCATCCCAGGACCCTGGGATCATGACCTGAGCCAAAGCAGACGTTTAAATGACCGAGCCACCCAGGCGCCCCAGAACTAGACTTTAAAAGAGAGGAAATAGTATGTTTGTGTTTTGTTTTGATTATTCTCTACCTACCACAACCCTGCTTTAAAAAGAAAATAACTGAGTAATTAAAAATCTTAATTTTCTTAGAATCCTCTTATGACAACTTCCTCTTACGACAACCAGTGTTGTCCTGCTAGAAATGCTTGTTTTATCTGTTGGGTTGTGTTCTCTTTTTGGATGAAGAATTTATTTACTCTTGCACTATATGTTAATACTCATTGCTTTAGCAGATTGGAGCCTCTTGACCTTTTTTGATGGCTTTGGGGTTTCATAGAATGAAAAACTATGAAAAATAGAAGTAATCTCTGAGGGTTTGGAAAGCCCTTGACCATAGTGCAGAGAGCAGATCTTTTAGCTTTATGGGCTGTTCCTGGCCATTTAATATGTATGTTTAATATTTGGTTAAGATTATTAAAAGGAAAATAGGGGAATGTTAGTTGCCTTTGGAAAAAAGATAAGCCAATGAAATGTTGGGACCTTTCTTGTTAGAGTTCATGGTTCAATGAGGCTATTGATGAGAGTTGATTAAGGATGGGAATCATTTGTAGAAATTGGAAGATGGGGCACCTGGGTGGCTCAGTTGGTTAAGCGTCTGTCTTCGGCTCAGGTCATGATCCCAGGGTTCTGGGATCAAGTCCCACATCGGGCTCCCTGCTCAGTGGGAAGTCTGCTTCTCTCCCTCTGCCTGCCCCTTCCCTGCTTATGCTCTCTTTCTCTCAAATAAATAAATAAAATCTTTTTAAAAAAAGAAAAATTGGAAGATGGAGTATTTAAGATTCAGAAATAGGATCAGAACAAATCTCAGAGGGTTTTAAATTTATGATCCCAGCAGCCATCAGTTATCTTTAGGCCCCCAGCTAAAATATGGTATCATTGTCCATGAAGAAAAACTCATTTTTGGAGCACTGATTGATTAAGTACTACTGCCTTGATTTGTCAGGAGTTTAAATTTCTTTTAAGATTATCAGAGGTTTTATAAATGTCAACCCCACCCAGAAATTAAAACACAGTGCTCTTAGGCCCAAACTGTAGACAGTGAATGCATTTTGAATGATCACTTTTACTGTGCCACGGGTGGTTTGAAAGGAAGAGAGATTTGCCTGATGAAAGAAGTAGGACTAAGAGGGAGAAGAGAAACGGGTCTCTAGAGAGGGGTGTGCGGGGTCCCCACTCTTTCCAGCCTGGGCCCGTGGTCGGCCCCAGCATGGACAGGTGGGTCCTGTTGAGGAGTCCTCATAGCCCGAGCCTTGATGTGCACCAACGGGAGTTTCTAGGCTGCTGGTTGGCTCTCTGGCCGGCCTGACGGGCACTCAGGCAAAAGCAGAACATTTGTACGTTGGTGAATGGAAAGAACATAGCATTTGAAGTCAGAATATAATGTTTTGACCTCAGTACAAATTATTTAGCCCTTCTGGGCCTTGGTTTTTCCATCTGTAAGGTAGGAATATTCTAAGTCCTTGCCCTTCTGAGGCGATGGTTGTCACACGGCTCAGATGCAGACACGCACACTCGGAGGAGACGATCCACTGTCCACAGTAGCCGGTCCTGTGTGGCCAGAGGGTCTGTATTGCATCTGGACTCGTTTAAAAGGGGAGGGGGGGGAAGGATGCTAGAGGCTAGAGATGAACTGCCATGTAATTACTAATCTTTTCTACTAGTAACATAATCTATTGATCTATCCTGTGGGCGACCTATTTTCAGGACAACTGAAGTCTTTGTTAAAACAGTTTTTAAGTGGAGTATGTCTAGGACCCTGCACTCAAGGGGCATTCTTCACACGAAGTGGCACGGACAGTGTGGATACGTCGAGGGAGAGTAGCTCCCAAGTCTGGGGTCTGGGCTTCAGTCCGGTGCAGTTCTAGCCCCACGGAGAGCATCCCCATATTCAGGCTGGTTGATCTGAGGGTTGTCAGGCTCAGCACAGAGAAGGGAGGAAATACTGGACAGCTCTGTGCCCTACTTAGCCTGTCTCCGCTGGATTTTCTTCACAGCATGTCTGCTCTGACACGCTGTTTCCTTCTTGTTCAATGCACGGCTTCTCCCCTACTCCTCCCTCGGTGGAACGCGGGTGCCGAGAGGGCGGGGGCTCTTGGTCTGGTTTGTCCACTGCCAGGAGCCGTCTCCAGTACACGGGACGCACCCGGGAGACTCGTAAAGAGAAGGAGCCTTGGTTCTAACTGATGCAGTGAAGTAAATGTCCACAAACAGGCCTCTGAGCAATAGATGCAAGAAGGTTAAGTATGGAATAAACATGAATAGAACACCTGCTTCCCTGTGAAAAGTGACGGGCTATTCCTGTTTACTTTTTGGATTTCTTCTTGAATTGGTGGGCATTGCTGTGCACTTCACACCTTTGTTTTTGTTTTAATGCAGCAGTAATACTGAGGAAGATGTAGTCCTCAAAACCAACAAGCAGATTTACTCGCAGCTTTTGAGAGCTATTGCTAACAAAAACGCAACTCTTCTGGAAAGAATTGACATTCTCCTCCATTTGCTGGATCAGCTTGCTCGCGGCAGCGGCGTGCAGTGACTCGTGCCCGAGGCTCCGGCCGAGACCCGTCAGTGCCTTCTGCTCCCGGGGGCTCGTTTGTCCATTCGGTGCTTCGTTCCATTAAATACGAGGGAGATCTCCACCTCCAGCAGGCCCGGCAGTGGAAACAGTTCTCTTTTCCCATGGCAGACAAGTCATGGCTGAGTTCTTTGACTTTCTCATTGGAAGTGCTAAAATCAGAATCAGACTTGGGGCGCCCAGCGTTTGTTTCTTTGAGAAGTACACGGTCCCTCAGCGTTGACAGACTTGCTGTGGTGGCCGGTACACTTCTAGACATTTTTGAGGTATGTTAAGCTACGTGGGTTTAAGATAATAATTATTTTGGATGATGTTACTTTGGTCAAGGGAACTTTTCTCCCAGTGATTTTAGTGGTTCACATGGGTTAAAGAAATGTCCTGTGCATCTGCAGCGTCTCCTCAGTTGCACAGAAGGAAGCCCGTCCTCCTTCAGCTTCGGTGCAGGATTTGATGGAGACCGGCCATTGTGCGAGTTTCTGTATTTAGTGCATGTTCTGAAAGGATCCGCTTTTCTTTGACTTTGTATGACAGTTGATCAAGAATAGGTACTATCCCCCCCTTTTTTTTCATTTTAAACTTGAAACTGTGAATAAGGTAAGAAAACTATTTTGAATAAATAAATTATTTATTTAAAATGTCTTCGTATTTTTCCATTTCACATTCTTGACTTTGAGTTTTGATTTGAACTGGTTTAATGAATAAATTTTACAAAGGAAAGATTAAAACGTTAAAAATAAAATTGTGCCACTCACTAAGTTCTCACCAGAACGTCACACTCATTTCTCGCCCCTTTTCCTGCGCGGCTCCTGTCCAGTTGCGTACACATGGCCTGTTTTTTTCCGTGCCTACATACAGCGTGCAGCGCTGTGCTTGTCCTGTCCTACTAAAATCCGTTTCGAGGAAATGGAACAGAAATCAAGCATACTCCTTCCTTTCGGGTGGGTGGATGGGACTAAGGTGCATGAGGCCTTTGTAGACAGCCTGCCCTGCCTCCAAGTCCGCTGGCCTGGCCCCGAGGGCCACTCCGACCTCCTTCATGCCATCGGCAGACCCCTTTCCCTGCAGATCCTGCAGAACCCCTCCGCTCAGCAGCCACACCTCTCTGGAGGAATCTGAACTATAGGGAAAGTTGTCTGGAATAAGCTTGTTTTAAGCAGAGTTTTTACGGAGTGCTTTCTCATGCACCAAGACTTTGGGGTGTTTTCCTTGGCGGTACGTGGACACCTGTCCTAGCTCGGCGGAGCTCCTCCTGGCCGCTGGCCGTTTGTCCACTTCCTTGTTACTTAGTTTGCACTTCCTTGGGACAGATTTGCATCCATTTTCAAAAATCATTGAAGCATTTAAAGTTTTGACTAAGTCATGAAGCCGGTGCACAGACTCAGTCTCCTGTCAGGACAGCATTCACTCTGCTCCCCCGTCGGCAAGCGCCGTCTCCGCTAGTTAAACCTGCACGCTTCCGTGGAGGAGGTCTGACGCTGAAGTAAGCTGGCGTCAGGGATGTCGCAGCCCCCGTCTTGTTTTCTGGCCTCTCCTTCGCTGAACAGCCTTTCGTCCAGAGGGGTATTTGTTTTTAAGCAAGAAGATACCAATTCTAGCTGTCTTCCCTTGTCCGAGCAAGAATATGAACATCCCTACAGGGGGACAGAGGTCTTTTTCAATGTTTTTGTAATCTGCTGACTTTAAGTTCATGCTGCTTAAAGTGCTCGTGACTTAGCTTTTACTTGAGAGGAATTGTGCCATCCGTGGCCTGATCACCGAGAGGACTTGTTTTGCAGTTAACTTCAGGGCAGGGATGGAGAGCAGGTTGCCTGGGCACTGGGCTGGAGCGAGGAGGCGAGGGTCGCCAGCAACCACGGCGTCTGACTCTGGGAAGGATGCAAGTGTGAACTTCAGCCTCCTCGACTAGGAATGTGCACAGGAGTAGGTCCCCTGGCATTCTGCCAGGCTTGTGAAGATCGAGAGATACGTGGGAAAACCTTCTGTACACGGTCATGTATTAGAAAAATATAAATTATGACAGGAATTGTGGACTGTAGTCAATTTGAAATCTGTGACCTTTTCCACTGAATGCCCCCCGGGAGCTGCGTTTCCTTCCATGACTGGATCCTATGGCTATAGCTACGTTTCCGTCCATCCATGAAATTGGGGGGCGGGGGGTGGAAAGACAGGGATTCCTCAGGATTCTTTTTTTTAACCTTTTCTAAAAGATTGGCAGAATTATTCAGTGGATTTTTTTTTTTGCCTGAGAAATTCACTTTTAAATCAAGTATTTTAAAAGTTCAAGTAATGCTTTTCCCACCGGGTTTTAGCCTTATTTGCTTTGGTTACTAAAAATCTGGTTTGTTTTCTTTGTAAAAGAAATCAGACTTTCTCTTAGAAGAGAAATCCTTTGACTCCCGTTTGCCCATTTTTCTCATTACATGTTCAGGGTGGAGGTATGGACGTCACAAATGTCAAACCACCGCTCTGAAATCGACTGCTTCGGAAATAAGCCATTTGAAGGAAGCCAAAAATGCTGTTGTCTGTCCCTGTCGCTAACTACTTTCCAATATGCATTGCCTTTGAAAAAGAAAATGGCGTTGTGTGCGTAGGAGTAATAGGCTGAGTCTATATTCCTGAAGGGATGGTTCTCTGGCTCTATTCCCGGAAACACTTCAGTGATCTTCATCGGATAAGAATCAAGTACTCGATTTCTGTTGACATCAAATGCAAACACCTGCAAAGCAAGGAAGAGAGTTAAGACTGGCTTTTCTGAAAATCATTGATTTTTAGGTTAATTTATAGGAATAAGGTAAGTAAATCTGTGGCTTTGCACCAAATTCTCTGGGCTTGAAGTTCTTCATTTTCCATATGATGGGATCTGCCATGGCCACAGAGGTCTGAGGCAACTGAGAACAACTTTTAACTAAGACCTTGAATTTCATGTAGGGGTGAAGAAGCAACACCAGGCTGGAAAGCCTCCTACTTACGAGGGACTCTTTGAAGAAGTAAATTAACTGCTTTCTTCGGTCATAAAAGGCAGTGTCCAGGGGACTTGGGATGCCAGGAAATCCTTCTGAAATCAATTTGGGGTAGCTTCTTCCTTGTTCATCTTCTGTGTAGGCCTGATCCTTGTCACTGTCATATCTCCAGTACTGATTTCCTGAGGGCCAAACAAAAAATGCTAATATGGTTTATTACCATTTAATTATAGCAAACCATGAAGAGGGACTGCTTTCAACATAGGTCTCAGCCAACCATGATGTTCTCCTGTGATCCCAGGACAAGGCAGGACCTCAGCCTCTAAGCAAAGCCTCCATTCAGATGAATGATTCCCCAGGTCTTGAATTACTTCTAGATTGATCCTGGCAATCACTGCTGCTATTAAAATGTTGGTTGTCAGGGGCGCCTGGGTGGCTCAGTCGGCTAATCATCTGCCTTCAGCTCAGGTCGTGATCCCGGAGTCCCGGGACCCTGGGGTTGAGCCCCGAGTTGGACTCTCTGCTCAGCAGGGAGTCTGCTTCTCCCTCGGACCCTCCCCTCTCTCGTGCTCTCTCTCTCTCTCAAATAAATAAAATCTTAAAAAAAAAAAAAAAAGAAAACGTTAGTTGTCTTCTGTCGGGCACTCCAGCCCACTGGCGCTCATCAAAAGCAAAAACGAAAGGACAAAAATCATGTGGTCTTTTTCACAGAAGATTCTTCTTCTGTTTCTTCCTATATAGTCTCATGATCTTCCTTTTACATGTTAGAGACCCATGGGTCGTCCTGAGTCATTTTCCTACCATAATCAACCTAAGCCCTCTTTTTACAGAAAACAATCCTGATGCTTATGATGGGGTTTTACTTTTTTTTCAGGATTTTAGAATTACATCGTTTTAGAAAAGAGCTGAAGTGGTCCATCCAGATCACAGCCCAGGTGGACCCGGCGCAGGCCCCTCTTCCCATGTTCCACTCACGTGATTCCACCCACTGTCCTCTTGCTAATTTCATGCTCTGAAACACCACAGGATTATTCTAAATTCTCCTTAATAGTTCCTAATCCTGACTATTGGCATATTGTCAGCAGAAAATAGAACAAATCCACGGGGTTAGATATTTTTGTGTTCACAACTTACACCATGCCACAACCAGTTACACTCCTTAGCCACCAACCATGTGAGCTCCCTCTCCCTCATTCCCTCCCCGCCCCTCGCCGCACCCCCCCCCAAAGGTTTGCCATCGAGAAAGAACAGTGAATGACGTGTGTCCAGCCAGGGGGTGCAATTCACTCTAACTGGAATACTTTTTGAATTCAAAGTATTCACAGCAAGTTAACTTTAAGATGTTTTTAAAGCTCCAAGAATAAAATACAGCCATATGATAGCAATCCCCCACGATGACCTAATTCTATAATTAAGAGTCTTTGTTGCCAGTATAAATTCTAGTCCAGGACTTCTAAAGCACTGAATGTTGTGCTTCCAACTCTGAAAGATCTAAACCAGACAGGTCCACCCTGGGCAATTTCTTTATGTAACTGAACCAAAATAATTCTTCCTTTGTGTGACGTAAGGAAAATTAAGACCAAATTCATACGCAGGTTTCTTACGGCCAAATCTGCATGCAGCATCTTTTTGGTTGGGCTCTTGCCTCACGGAGTCCTGAGCGGTTTCAGACAATAGGGTCGTATTACTAGGGAGTTGGGCAGAGACAGGGTGCACCCCTTACCTCTAGGGCGAAAGTCTGGGGAAGGGAAAGAAAAAGCAGCAACCACAGAACCTTGTTTGTGGTTAGACTCCATACATTTGGTTTGCCAAGGCAGCCAGCCTCCGTGGCGGGCACAGAGGTTCTGGGCAAGGTGGTCTGTGAGTGAAGCAGCAGCAAGAGAGTCTTGGCCTGCCTGCTGTGTGTGTCCCTCCCACCACTGGGGCCCCCCCGACCTGTTTCTGCCTTCCAGCAAAACACCGATCCTCCCTGCTTGGAAACCACCGACTCCTCCCTGCCTGCTGGATGACCTCCAGCCTCTGAGCACCGAGGCTCTCGGTGCTCAGGGCGACCCTGTCTTTCTAAGCTAATCTCACCCCGTGTGAGTGCCCTGTCACACCTCCGTGGGCTCAGCTGTCTCTCCCATCTGCGTTTTCACCCTCACTCACCCTAAAGCTTTGCTTCTGCCTCCTGTGTCTCACCGCCCCCTCACCCCCATCCGCACCTCCCCCGTCACGCTATTCCCGGTGTCCCTTTCGGGGCACCCGGGGTCCTACGCATCCTCTGAGGCTGGGGCAAGCCCTGAGTTCTGGGTGGCTCCAGCATCTGGTGCCAGGAGTAGTGGTCACCTTGTCCGCTCATCCTTCCCTTCACCACGTAATTCTAGTGGTCAGCTTCTAAGGTCTTTTCTCTCCAGAACTAGTTAAAACTTCTGTAAGGAGGGCCCTTTCTTACGGGTCTTTGGCAACCACCTCAGGGCCTGGCATGGTTGGTCTCCTCATTCATTCACTCATTCATTTGTTCCTTTGACGAATTCAGTCCCTTCTCACAGAGATCAGGGGACACAGCACAGTCCCTGTGCTCACAGAGCTCACAGTCGGACGGAACAGACAGAAACTGGGTGAGTAATCGCAAGAGCATTAGACTAAGATTCTTCGGTATGGAGCTCAAAACGTTTGTTCTGAAGGCATCTCTGTCATAAAAGAAACAGAACCGTCCAGAAGAAGCTCTACCTTTAAAAAAATAACGTTCGTCTCTTCTCCATGTCCAGAGGTGGACGAAAGCGTCGATGTTTTGCGTTGGGATCCCGTGCCAGCCACGGAGGATCTGGATAGGGTCCCCGTAGCGCGTCCGGTTGTTTCGATTTTCGTAAAGCCAGTACCAGCTGCTGCGGAAGAAGTAGGTGCTGAACCTCATCGTCACGGCTCCGTGCTGGTCTCGCTCTTTGCGAATCCAGTCAAACGCGGTATCAAATGATCCTTCACATGAGCCTGAGAAAGAAGAAGAAAGTCCAGCCCCTGGTCACCTGGTGCAAAAACCAGCAGTCGCTATTCTCATGGGTGACTCGGACAGAGACAACTGCGAAGCTGGAGTGTTCTGTGAAGCTGTCTCAAAGCAAGACGCCCCCCAGACTGAAGCAGGCCTACCCAGCCGAGCAGGAGGAGCTGGAGGGGCCCCGGGGGCTGCAGCAGGGCCGGCTCAGGGGGGCCCTTCTGGCTAATCTCTGTGCGGAACATTACTCTCCTGAGGTGTCTCGATTTTGGATGCTGGGTATGTGATCACCCTAAATATAACTAATGCCTCTTGACGGCTCGTCTGACTTCATGAGAGGCAAGCAGTTTGGTTCTGGGCACACACAAGAGTAAGATTTCCTCTGCAGGAAAGAAATCCATCCTGGCATTTGTCACTCTCCAAACGTGCTGAGAGCATCTTCGCATAGGATGGCTGGAGTGGAACAGAAATGGTGGTGCTCTCCGTTTTAAATGGAAAAGGGGAGAGTAGCTTTCTTTCCCCTCAGCCTCAACGCTAGATCATTAATCACTTCCATTAAATAATGAACCGTTGGGGCGCCTGGGTGGCTCAGTTGGTTAAGCGACTGCCTTCGGCTCAGGTCATGATCCTGGAGTCCCGGGATCGAGTCCCACATCGGGCTCCCTGCTCGGCAGGGAGTCTGCTTCTCCCTCTGACCCTCCTCCCTCTCATGCTCTCTGTCTCTCATTCTCTCTCTTGCAAATAAAAAAAAATTTGAAAAAAAAAAAAAAAAAATTTAAAAAAAAAAAAAAAATGAACCGTTAACACTTTGGCCTGAACAACTGAAGAGAGATTAAAGTTGATCCTGGCAAGGCTCCCGCTGTTCTTTGCCTTGGGATGGCAGGGAACTTCTCCCAGGGGCTTCCAAGTGCCTGCGGCGCCCACGGGAGGCCACCGCCTGGGTGGCCCACTGCGCTCTAGGAAACCACCCTGTTACCCTCTGTCCTCCCAGGGACATAACGTAGCGCAGGGAAGAGGGAACACCCACGGGAGTGCTTTGCTCTGCACCGGTGGCTACCCTTGGGGCACGGTCACCTTGAAGGAAGAGCTCACGATCTTCCAGAACAGTCTTACCATACAGCTTTTGAACTGCTTTTCTGTCTGACCAGTCCAACTCAAACACAGGCTCCTGGGGGATGTAATTCGGTTGCATTATGGATCCTGTCCTGTAGGTGTGAGGCAGGCCGAGTACGTGGCCAATTTCATGGACGGCCACCTAGAAGGGAACACAAACCACGGGTGCGGTGCCAACCCTGGGTGTCTGGGAGTCACGTGGACCCCCCCCCCCCCCCCCCCCCCCCCACTCCAGGGGCAGGCCTGTGCTTTAGGAGGAACGGCACTTGTTAAGGAGAAGGGGAGCGATGGGGAGACTCGGGGAGCTTTCTCAGAAGGCTGTGGACACTTCCCCCGAGAAGCCCTGGCGTTCTGCACTCCAGCCCGTGCTACATGCCCTTTGCCTGGTCCCTCCGCACAGCTGCAGACCACTTACTTTGAGAAGGCTGATGCCCGCGTCACTGGTGGGAGGTGTGAAGTGTTCATCATCGTCAAAGTGGATGTCGCCCAGGCGCCAGGCATGTGCAAACTCCTGCCCGCTGCCATCAAAAACCCGAGGACAGCCCAGGTGCCGGCCTGGCAAGGGGAGAGGGAACACGGACACCCGAGGGTTCGCGGCCTCTGGGGGCTCACAGTCCAGGAGCAGAAGCAACCACTCCTGGCTTGTGCAACAGTGTGGTGTCGAGTCTAAACACTTGGAAATAGCTGCCTAGCAGACCTGTGGGAGCCCAGAGGAATGGGGGGGGTGCCATCCAAAGGCTGAGGGAGGAGACAAGATCTGAGCTGGATCCTAACAGCTGAGTGGTCAGGCCATGAAGGAGGTGCTGCCCGATGGTCCTGCCCTGTGTACGGTTTTCAACAAGCCTCCTGTGAGGGCTCACAGCAGGACAGTCAATCCAGTCAGACCAGCAGGGCAGGCGTGAGCATCCCTAGCTCCCAGACGGTGCAGAGAAGTTACCTTCTCCAAACCCACCCAGCTAGGAGGTGGTGGGGCCTGCTGGTGGGGGCCAGCAGACCACCCCACGCTAGTTCTCCCCAGGAGCGGCGGGAAGGGTCAGCCGGGCCTGGCTGGCGCCCTGCTGGGCTCGATGAGGTCTCTGCCCAGGGCTCACTGGGCTGATCTGCTCAGAGACAAGCGGAGGGCCCGCGCTGATGTCCCCATGTGACCGCGCCCCGGTGGGCGCAGGGAGACATGCCGTGCCCTTCCCAGTGAGTGGTAATAAAGCAGCACCTACAGAGGGCTTGCCATCCGCCCACACCCCTGGCAGGTGCCACCTCGGACACCCCAGGAGGCTTTGCAGGTGACCGGAGCGGGGTTCCCCCAGTGAACCGGGCCCCACGCGCGGCCGTGCGGGAAGGCAGCGGGGCTCGGCCCGCCTGCAGTCTTCGCCCTTCTCACCTCGTCCGAAACCCAGCTTTACGTCCACGGCGGCTGCGGGCGCGGCGAGGTCCTCGCGGAAGTCCAGCGGCATCACCTCGCTCCACATCCGGAAGGCCAGCCTGAGGATGTGCCTCTGCTCGTCCACGGCCAGCTGCCCGCTGGCGCCCTCCCCCAGCAGCCGCCAGGTCAGCGTCCTCTTGGCGAAGGCCCGGGGCCCCCCGCGGGGCGCGGCGACCTCGGGCTGCGGGTCCCCGGGCGGCGGCGCCCGCAGGAAGCGCTTGGGCCGGGCGGGGGGCGGCGGGCGCGGCGGGGGCCCGGGGGCCGGGGGCGGCAGGGGCCGCGTGTCGGGGACGCCGCAGCGCGGCCTGTTCATGGCCGCCAGCGTGGCCGCGTCCAGCCGCCCGCTCGCCGGCAGCGCGTTGACCTTCTGGAACCTGCGCACGGCCTCGGCCAGGGCGGTGGCCCGGGGGCCCGCGCGCCGCGCGTCGGCCCAGCCGTACTTGGACAGGAACCGCTGCGGAAGAGAGAGGTCCCGACCCGCGGGCGGGGGGCGCGGACTGAGCGGCCGGGACGCGGCGTGTTTGTGTCACGTCCTAGGTTTGCGCGGGAGACAGGACGCGCGGCTCTGCGCTCGCCGTGCGCACATTTCTGGTGGGTGGTTATCGTTGTTTGGGGAGGCCCCTCACCTCGGGCGCTGTGGCCGCCTGGCACGTGCCTGCGTGTGCGCGTGCCCGCGAGTGTAGCTGCCCCCGATGGTGTGCACGGGTCCGCGTGCCCGCGCATGTACGTGCCTGCGCGTGCACGTGTCTTGTGTGCACGCGCCTGCCGCTGCCCGCGCCCGCGTGTGCTCGTGAGTGGCCGGTGCCGCGGGGGCTCCTACCTGCGCAGCGACAGGGTCCGCGATGGGCCGGGCGCGGCGCAGCGGGGCGGGCTCGGCGTCCGAGCGGTCCCGGCTGTGGAATAGGGGCTCGGGCCCGGCGGGCCGCGGGGCAGCGAGCCAGCAGAGCAGCAGCGCCCGGCGGACGACGGAGGCGGCCAGCATGGCCCCGGCTGAGCCCCGCGCCCCCGCCTCGCCACCGTCCGTCCCGTGTCCCTCCCGAGGCGCAGGCCCCCGATGCTTTTATATACGCGGCCCCGGGGAGGCGCGCGGTTCCAAGGCCTTCTCACCCAGGCCTGAAGTGTGCCCACCGGGGGGCCCAGCCGGGCCTGGACGCGCAGCCCTTTGAAGACCCCAGGAGCACGCTTCTTGCTGGGGCGAGAATGTTTGCGGCACCCGCGGGTAATTACAGCGCGACCCGGCAGCCACCTGCTCCTCCCATTTCTGCGGTGGCGGGCTCGTGGGCAGGCTGCCGCCCGGTGAGCTGCGACTGGGCCTGGTGGCGGCGGCGCGGGGCCTCGCCCGGGCAGCCTGCTGGGGCCCGCCGCACCCGCGGCCGCACCGCCCGGGCCTCCGTTTGCTCAGTTTGCGTCCGTTTTCTTTCTTGGTCAGCTAGGGTTGGGGATGATTCGTGTCTCTGATCTCTTGTTGTTGCTGTTGTTTTAAATAAAGGCAATAATCAGTATAGGAAGATGTAAATTTCGGAGGAAATCCAGTGATTCAGATGGTAACATTTTGGTGAACATTCTTGCAGATCCATGTATTGTGTACGTGCACAGGGAAGGATTTGTGTGTGGATGATTTTATATAAGTCATATTCTCTATGCTATTGCCGTAAACTCAGTGGAAGGTCATGGATGCCTTTTTGTGTTCGTGAATGTAGGTATTTACCATCCTAGTTAATGGCTGTGTGGTGTTCGAGTCTGTGGGCCAGGGATTTGTACGTGAGGATAAACTAGAATCACCTGAAGTTCTAGAACTGCCCCTCTCCGTTCCCCCTCATGAAGGAGTCTACTGGAGGAGGGACAGGGGGAGAAAAAATAAGCTCAGCTGCCTGGAATTTGTAACTGGTCACGTCCAGGGAGCCTGAGGGAAGGGAGTAAGGCCCTTCAGGCACTAGGGCTGCAGGTGAGCGCCTGGAGTGCGAACGTCACAGGTCTGATAACAGCAGGGGTGCCGGTGCGGGGGTGTCCTTTAGCTACTCATTCATTCATCAAATACTCCTTACTATTCTAGGGACAGGGAATACGGAAATGAACATGATGGACTCATTCTTTGCCCTCATGGAACTTACATTCTAAGTGGAGGAGACGGACAATAAACAAGACGATGAATGAAAAATTCAAATAGCGACAGGGACTAAGAATGTAGATCAGGAAAGTGAGTGCCTTGGAGGTGGGGAGTCAATATTAAGGTGGCCAGGAAAGACCTCTTGCAAAGATGAAAAGTAAGCAGTGAAAGAAAAGTAAGAGGGACAGTGTCACATGTGATTGGGGATTCATGGGTAGTGTGGGCAAAGGAAAGGACAAGTGCAAAGGCCCTGGGGCAGGACCCAGCACCTGCAGAATAACAGAGGGCAGTGTGGTAGATGTCAGTGAGGGGGCGGGAGGAGGGAGGTGAGGATGGAAAAGCGCGTGGATGGGAAGATGATGAAGGACCTGGAGGTCAGATAATTTGGACTCCACCCTAAGTTCAGTGGTGATATTTTGAGCAGGAGAGTGACTTTATTGATTCATTATTTAAAGAATCAACCTGGGGCGCCTGGCTGGCTCAGAGGAGCAGGTGATCCTTGATCTTGGGGTTGTAAGTTCAAATCCCACGTTGGGTGTAGAGATTACTTAACTAAATATATAAACTTAAAAGAATCCTCCCAGCTGCTCTATGGAAGATAGATAAAAAGGGGGGCATCCCAGAGACAGGTGTAGACTGCATCCTCTGGCCTGGCAGTCCCTCCGGGGTGCCCCAGCAGCCCTTCTGTGCCGGGTTGGTCTGATGGCCCTGTAGCCTGAGATCCCTCATGGGGCTCCAGGATATTGGGGTTTCTGGACAGGGCACAGTACTAGACTGTGACCCAGGGGGATCTGTTCCTAGTGAGGTCCCTGGAGCAGGTGTTTGGCCTCACACCCGTGCTGCAGTGACAGGGCCAGCCCCAGTGGCATCAGGGTATTGTGCTCACAGGGAGCTTGGATACCTGTCAAGCTGCCTGCACAGCCCCACTCAGTTCCTGTCAGCTCAGAGGTATTTGGGGCCGGCCACGTACCAGGTGGGGACACAAGAACGAGCGGGGGGTGGGGGGCATGACTATGGAGTGGGGGCCTGTTGGTTCAAAACCCTCCCAGGCTGTCCAGGTGTAATGGGTGCCTGCACCCGCCTGCCAGATCTTGAAAGTTTATCAGGAGGCCCTACCTGGGCTCAGTCCCATAAATTCTGCAGGTGTTTTCAACACCACATCACCTTTCAAGGCTGTGTCCTTGGAACAGCTTCTGGGAGCAGGAAAGGCAAGCAGAACAGAACCCACATTCCAAGGACTGGGAGGGGGTGAGGAGCATCGGCGTGCCCAGGTCCAGCTCACGGGTCAGTCGGCAGTCACGTCTTTTAGATGACCTTCCCCGGCAGGGCCCTTCTGATTACGAAGGGCCGCTCACCCTCAGCTGTGTCCGCAGACCCCTGCTGCTCCCCTGTCTCCTATGGACGTGCTCTGCTAGCCCCCCGAACCAGCAGCACTGGCTTCGAGCAGTCCGAGGTCAGTCCTGCGGCCGGGGAGGGCCCCCGGGCCAGCCTCAGGAGATGGGTGCGGCTCAGGGCGTGGAATTTCCCATCGTTACCCTCACACCCTCTGCGCGCTTTCTATGTTCAGCAGCAAGCCCCAGGCATCCTATATAATCCTGTGCATAAATGTGTTCGTAGGGGTCTGTACAAGATAGACTACTGGGGGGAAAAAGCAAAGCACACCACCATTATCACGCCTTAAAACTGAGCAATAGCCCTCTGATAGTGTAACGTGGACTCAGGCAGAGTTCACGTTTTCAATTCCAGCCTCTTTCATTACATTTTAAATTAGCTTTCGATTGTTAGGTACATCCTGAATACTTTCTGTAAAACGGAACAAAGAAGATGAAAAGCGCAACGAAGTGACTCCCAGTGGCGCGCGGGTACCTCGTGCTTCCCGTGTGACTGGGGCACACGACATTTACATAGAGCCAGAGGGGGGCTGCCCCAGCGCCGGGGGGCTGCCGGTCCCCCGCCCGTGCCCGCCGGGCCTGCTCTGCTCTGCCCTTGTCCCTGGACTCCCGTGAGGGGCCCAGGAAGCTCATCCCCTCATGTCACAGAGCTGGCCTGGCAGGCTGTCTGCACCGGGTGGCCAGAGACGCCTGGCCACCACCAGTGCCCTACTCTGGTTTCTTCCCACTGTGCCCTGTGTCCTGTTGTATATGTGTGTCATTTACATGTATAATGCGTATAAGCACATATGTGACTACGACACGTGTCAGTCATGCATCGGTGTGCGTGTCAGCTGTATTTATCAACATACTTCACGTATCCCCGTCAGTGAACACGTACACCCCAATAAATGGCTACAAAGAATTACCGCACCTTGTGGCCAAAGCCAAGTGCAACTGTCAGGTGTAAGGGCAGTGTTCACTTCCCACATGATTGGGTTTTCTGTTTTTTTTTTTTTTAAATTGAAATCTCAAACTGTGTGTGTGTGTTTTTTTTTAAAGATTTTATTTATTTGAGAGAAGGAGAGAGCGTGCAGGAGCAGGGGAGAGGGGCAGAAGGAGAGGGAGAGGCAGACTTCCCACGGAGCGGGGAGCCAGACCCGGGCTCGATCCGAGGACCCTGGGATCATGACCTGAGCCAAAGGCGGACGCTTCACCAGCTGAACCACCCAGGTGCCCCTCAAACTCTGTTTTGATTAGAAGATAATCCTAAACATTTTCTCTTGGGGAAACAAAAACCTGCACAGGTACAAGATTTAGAACAAAATTATTCGAGATACCATCTAGACACTGTATTTCCTGGGAGGCTAACGTTCCGAACGTGGAACAGAATTGAGAACTCTGTGGTTGAGCGCTGGTGTCCCGAGGGCTGAGGTCACACAGCCTGAGTTCTGCCGGGTCTGAAAGCCAGTCGGTGCCTGTCCATCCTCTGAGCTCTGGCTGAAGACAGCGCTTCTGAAAGTCAGGTCTTCAAACGTGCACGGCAGGTCTCTGTAAAGATGGCAGGGGGCCCCGCTAGGGCTTTATGACAGAAGGGTCTTATTCCCTACCATTGTTTTCTCCTGTGTTGTGCGGTTGGCCTCTCGCGGCTCGGGGATTGTCCACCCTTCTCTCAGAGCGTTCTTCTCCCCGATTATTTCAAAGCCTCTGAGTAGCCTGACTGGCAACACAAGGTTCCCACTGTCTGATTAAATTGCTCATTCCAGGTAAATTGGATTTTAAGGAAATCAGTTAGATTTAGGAGGAAAAATGGCAGAGAAAAGCGGGTGATCTACAATACAGACAGGAACGACAGGGGCTCCCAGAGAAGCTGGTTCCTGGTCTGCACAGGGCACTCCTCATCTCTGTGCTTGGGGGAAGGGTTTGGCTGGAAGCTTCCAGAGTCTCCTTAAATGCTGAGATGGCACGATCCAATTGTCAGTGGGAGGCCTGAAAACTTTTTTTCCCTGAAGTACATGTCATTTACAACATGGGTTTACATATTCTCAGCACCACACAGCATGACGTTTTGAAAAAGACTTTCCCTTAATTGTTCCCACGGGAGATTTTTGAGCCTGATCCACAGTGAGGGGTCAGTCCTGACTCTGAACGTGGATCGATCTCAGGAAGCCCAGGTGTTTGGGAAACCACCTGTGCAAGTGCAGGCCTGGGCGTGACTCACAGCCGCACACTGCTGCCCGTGAAAGGGAGAAGAAAAGATTCTTCCCACTCCCTGCCCTTCTGATTTCCTTCTCTCTGGACTGTGCATTTCAGTCGCTTTCCACCCACAAAGAAACCCCTTCTCCCCGACGGCCAGCCTCGGCTCCTAGGCCTGCCCAGGAGCATTCACACACGCTTACATGTGGAAGGCTCGGTGGTTTGGGGCTCCTGGATCCCCTGCTGTCGGAAGCGCGCTGAGGCGGTGAGGTGGCTGGGTGGGGAGGGAGGCCACGCTCACTGCTTGCCTGCACTTCTCTGCCCAGGTGTGTGTGAGACGCTTCAAGATTATAATGGCCATTGACATGGAAATTATGATTGCCGTTGGCTGTTGCTTACTGCTTGTCGCATGGTTGCTGATTTGCTGTGTCCTCTGTCTTTGCTGCAAGGTGTTCAGAACACTGAAGTGAGTGGGGAAGGGAGGAGGGCAGAGAGGTGTGTATAATCAGTAGTGTGGCTTGCCCAGCTGAGAACCTCCAGGCAGTTGTAAGAAATGGGCTTAAAAAAAAAAAAAAAGAAATCTGGGGGCACCCGGGTGGCTCATTTGGTGGAGAGTCCGACTCTTGATCTCAGCTCAGCTCTTGATCTCAGGGTCATGGGTTTGAGCCCCATGTTGGGCTCCATGCTGGGCGTGGAGCCTACTTAAAAAAAAAAAAAAAGGAAAAGAAATCGAATCTAATGCTTATTATAAAATCTCCGAAGGGACATATGACAATCAATGGCATCAACACAAAAGGCAGGTGATTGGTTTGGAAGAAGGCCGTCCTGAGACTCTGCTGTCTCCAGCTCCCCGCTGTCAGGCTCCCCGCGACAGAACCTCAGAGAGGGGTTCTCTGGCAACAGTCGTCCAAAGAGGTGGCCTCCCCCCGACCCCGTCTCCTGGCCACAGTCCTGTTGTGTGAAATACAGGCTCTTTATGCTGAGCTCAGCTGCCTCCTGACTTTGTTCTTTCAAGGTGTTTGCAGGCCCCTTTGGGGCAGGTGCCGTGCTGTCTCTGATCCCCAGGTACCCAGAATGCTTTAGGTGTCGGGGCCATGACCCCAGGATCACCTTCGCCATTCCGGCAACACTTCCCACCAGATAAACCGCTAAACTCAGATGGAACAGGAAATGCTGAGCAGTACTGTTTGTTTATGAGAATACGGGACACACTGCTTATTACCCGCCAACCTAAGCTCTCCGTCCAGATCTCGAGGTAGCTTCAGACGTCGTTTTCAGAGCCGCAGTGCCCACAGTCGAGAGGCAGAAGCTCCTCCCCTCCTGACAGACGGGCAGACTGGAACTCAGAGGGCAGAGTCACTCCCCTAGTGTCGGGGAGACGGGGCTCTGAGAGTTTGATGCCAACAACCCCTCCGCCTGGGCCCATGCTCCCCGACCCCAAGCTTCCCGAACCCTCGGGACTGTTCACTCGCTCCCTCTCCCTGCAAACAACCCCGGCACCGTCCGTTGTGGGAGGGCTGGTTCCTGTCCTCACCCAGGTGATGCCTCCTGGGGGCTCGTGTGTGGCCACTTGGCAGGAGTGTGGGGGTGATGGCAGCCGGGGGCCGTGTGCACAGGGGACAGCGGGCAGCAGGTGGGTCAGAGGCAGAGCGGTAGTTTGGGGGATGTAATCTGGAGCAATCCGGCAGGGCTCTGACCTGCAGGCACAGGGTCGGGGGACCGCCTTGGCCAGCGCAGGTCCCGTAGCCATCCCGGGTCCCCGTGGCAACATTCTGTCCCGAGGCTGGCCTCGAGACGCTGCCGCAGCAGCCCCGGCGTGGCGGGCCCTGCTTTGTGGCAGCTGCGGGGGCCTGCACGGCGCGGCCTCTGCGCTCCTCAGCTGCGGGGCTGCTTGGGGCCGGGCTCTTCCCCAAGCTCAGGAAAGGTAACTCCGGCAGAAAAAGGCTCCTTGGGAGTGGCAGGGACTCTAAACGCACCTCATCAACCCAGACCTGACGTTCAGATCAGAAGGAAGCGGTGGGATGGATTCTGACCCATATTCAGAAACATGACTACAGACAGAAAATACGGGGCCATCACGGAACCTGCGGAATTTCCATTCAGGTCACTAACGATTACCAGGTCCTTACTTTTGTACTGAGGTCACGTGGAGGCGAGGTGGCTCAGGAGCGCCATCAGTCTGGGCCTCCGTGCTTATGTTCACAAGTCCCCTGCAGAGCGTCCTGGCTGGTCACTCACTCGCTGGGTGACCCCGAGCAAAGCATTTAATGCCCCGAGTCTCAGGGTCTTCCCCAGAGAAACGGGAATCCTAGTGGCGTCCACTCCTCAGGGCGTTAAGGGGACCGGGGAGGAGAGAGGCAGAGCACTGCGCGGGGACTGCCCACGTGACACACCTCCCGGGGAATGCACTCGTGCTGGGCAGACAGTCCTCCTTCCTGCCGAACGACGGACGCGGTTTCATTCCACCCAGCTCAGGCTCCAGGCCAAGATTTTAAAAGCGGAAAGAAAGTTTGGGGGCAGACTCCCCAAGCCTGTCTGCAGGGCGCTGCATCCTGCGGGCGAAGCCCTTCTGTGTAAACCTCCCCGCCTCCCAGACGCCCTGCCTGGTCTAAGCTGCCTTTCATTTCTGAAGGAAAGAAAGTCTCTCCGTATTTGAATGGCAGGTGTCCACAGCTCACAAAGCCGGGACTTGAAGGTCCTTTTCATAGGATGCACAAAGCTACTTCTACACAGCAGGTGTTATCCTTCCTACGGGGCCAGGCAGTTCTCAGAACGTGGGCACGTCTTTTCCTCCACAAACACAGCTCTGCGTGGAAAACGACACACAGCGAGTGACAGCTCAGCGCCAAGAGCCAGTGGTTTATTTGGTTTTCTTCCCTCTGCCGGAGGAGCTCTCGCCGGGCCCGTGTCCCGGGGCTTCCGCGGAGGCACGAGGCAGAGGTGTGGGGAGCCCTGCCGAGGCCTCGCCTCCCTGCACCGGCAGTAGCGGGACGGGCCACCGACTCAGCAGCGGGGGGCCTGGAGGGCCAACCGGAGGCCCTTGGCCAGGGCTGGCGGCGTGGGGCTCTCGGCCAGGCAGCTCACAGGCAGGCCCTGGGCGGTCAGCGCGCGGGCCGTGCTGGGGCCGATGGCAGCAAACTGCAGGGGGAGAGAGAGCGAGCTTCAGTGCACCTGCGGGGCCGGCCGGGCGGACAGGGGCAGGGCCTGGGCCCGTCAGGTCGTCGCAGCTCCTAGCACGTGTGATCACCCCTCCCGATGCGAACCCAGCCCTACACCCGCGAAATGCCTTTGCCTGCACGACCTCATGACAGCCTCCCCGCCGGCCTGCGGCTCGGGTGCAGGGCAGGGGCGCCAGGCCCCCGCCCCGGTGCCCGCCGTCTTGGCTGCCTCTCCACAAGCCTCAGCCGCCCACAGTTCTGCCCTGGGTGGGGGGCCAAGTGGAGCAGACAGCAAAGTCTGAAAGGTGCTCTGGGTGCGGCAGGGGCCCCGGCTGCGCTCCCCAGGAAAACGCAGCAGCCGAGACCGGGACCCGGAGCCGGAGGGCCAGGTTCCCATCCTAGCTCCACAGGATAGTGGCCCTAGCAAGTGACCCTCCCTCTCTGGGCCTCCGTCCCTTCATCTGTAAAACAGAGGGGAACAGCCTTCCCCGTTGGGCTGCTCTGAGGATCACGTGGGGGCAATGTGAGCAACCACGTGGCCAGGGGCCTCGGCACAGAGAAATGGTCGGCGGCCACCAGTGGCTGCCGCTGATGGGAACACGGTTACTCCAGACGAGAAACTCCAGCGGCCTGAGGCTTGTCAGCCAGATGCCTCTCTCCAAACATCGCACGTTTGATGGTCACATGCAGAGCCTCGCTTGGGGCTGAATGTGGTTTTTTGTTGTGGTGACCCCAGCCCTTGCTAGGTGTCCTCACAAGTCACTTAGCCCCTCTGGTCCTGTTTCCTCATCTGTAAAAGGGGTACAATTACCCTTGCTTGGCAGGGCCAGTGGGGGGGTAAATAAGATCTGTTGCTCTGGCAGGGAGAGCACTCACGTCACCCCCACCCCAACACTGGGGTGCACACACCCCTGCCTGGGAGTAGGTCTGTGAGGATGGCAGCCCTTACCCTGGGCTGGGTGTGGCGCAGGGAACAATCTCAAGACTTGAAGCCCCTCTTTCTGGGGCATGTCAGAGCCACAGGACAGAGGCTGCTGCCCCCCCGGAAGCCCGAGCTCCTGTAGCCCTCCCCTCCCCCCCCGCCACTCCACCCTGAGACGCAGCCATTCCTCAAGAAACTCCCTGAGGAAAAGATGGTGCCGGACCCCTACCTCAGAGCAGGCACAAACGTGAACTCAAAGTGGATCACGGACCTAAATGTAAGAGCTGAGACTGTAGACAGAGAAGAAACGTGGGGGGGGCCCTTCATGGCCTGGGATTGGACAAGTCGCAAAGGAAAAGATAGATGAGTGGGTCTTCACCAAAACGGAAAAACCGTCGTGCCTCTAAAAGGGCACCGTCTCAGAAGTGCAAAGACAGCTCAGGGGATGGGGAAAATGTATCGGAAGGGGAACTTGCATCCAGGAACACAGAACCCATACAGCCCAGCAACAGCCGCAACAAGACACACGGCCAGGATGTGAACAGACAGCTCTCGGAAGATACAGACGCAGCCGACACGCGCAGGGCAAGACGCTCAGCGTCCTCGGTCACGGGAGCAATCCAAGTCCAAACTCCCCCACAGCCGCTGGGGCGCCTGTGATCGTGAAGACCAAACTTACAAGTATTGGTAAGGGGGGGCAGGAAGCAGAACCCCCCTGCGTAGCTGGTAGTCCCGATTTTGCTCGATTCCTACCCCCGGACTGGTGGGCGAATTCTACAAGACACTGCCTGGAAGTGCTCCGTCCCCTGGCCACGGCTCGGGTATCACCGCGCATAACAACATGGAGTCCGTCCTCCTGGGTTCAAATCCCTTCCTCCTGTGAGGCCTAGGGCAAGACGCCCTACTTCTCTGAGCCCAGTTCTCCACCTGCAGAACTGGGAACGGGTGCGGACTGCGAAGGTGTGCCGTGAGTCGCACCTGTCGTAAAGGCTAAGAGCACGCACTCTGTGTGAGTGCACACGGTGCTGGTGGCCTCTGTCCTGGGGCCCCAGGTGGCCTCCACCCTTTCCTCGGTCCCACTGGAGCCAGTTCAAGAGCCTTCCCGTTACAGGCCCCAAAAGCCTCGTCGTTACTTATAGACTCCTAGCAAATGTGGTCCCTCACAAGTGGGAATGCTGTCCTGGGCCTACGTCACTGCCCTCCCCTTGTCATGGAGGCACGTTATCATCCCACAGCCTCGCGGGAAGAAGGGTGAGTGCAGTACAGTAAGATATCTTGAGAGAGTTCACGTCACTGCTACCACAGGATATTGTTGTAACGGCTTTATTATTAGCTATTGTTGTTAATCTCTTGCTGGGCCTAATTTAGAAATTAAACTTCATCACAGGGATGTATGTGTAGGAAAAAACACCCTATATCAGGATTGGGTAGTAGCCATGCTTTCACACATCCACTTGAGGGTCTGGGAATGTATCCCCTGCAAATAATGGGTGACTACGTGTCTATAAAAGCCACAGAGGGATAATCATCCTCATGATACAAATGAGGAAATAGGCTCAGAGAGGTTAAGTAAGGTGTCCGAGAGCACCAGCCAGGAAGTGATGCTGGAGAATTCTCGAGCCCGGTCTTTCCAGGGCTACGAGGTGACATCAGGGTGTCTGCTAGGTCAGGAGTGCTTTGGTTTCCTAGTGCATGGAAACTCTAGGTAATTAGTAAGAATTTTTAAAAACCTGAAAAGACCAAAAGCCCACTGAATATCTCACCTTAATTTGATCAATGTTGTCGCCAGATAACTCTTGAATATGCTTGAGGCTGTAGGTAAGGCCAGAGGGACTGAAAAATGTGATGCTGGCCGGAACGCCCTGCAGGGAGAGCATAAGATCAGTCTGTCGCCACAGGCCAAGGGGAGAGAATGTTCCCCTGGTTCCCCCAGCCAGGCACCATCAGCCCTGGAGCCCCAGGAGGCAGCCCCCAGGCAGCCCCACGGATTCACAGCAGGAGGGCTCCTGGTGGACGTGGCCTTCTCTGCTCCCTCGAGGCCAGGGCCGAGTTCAGGCAAGGCACCGTTTAGAGGACAGGGTGCCACTGGGGAGGCTGGGCGCTGCTCCTCATCGCTCTGCGGCCCACACGTGTGTGTCTGCCTGGCCAGAGGACAGGGGCACCGCGGACCCACATGCCCAGCCGAAGCAGACGCTGCCGCTAGCTCACGTGGCCAAAGTGGCCCTGATCAGTGAGGCAGCAGTCCAGGCTGTCAACTCTGCGTCCTTTCTCAGGAGACAGAAGGCAGACTGGCTGCGTGGCTCTGTTTTTGTTTGCACTAAGGGGACGTCCAGAACCAGCAAGGCATTCAGAAGCCTGTCCCAGGAGAGGGGGGAGGCATCGCACTGAATACAGATGTGGAAAACCTTAACTCACACAGGCGCCACCCACCCCCCTGCCCGAAGCCTTCAGAGGTCCCTGTGGCTTCCCAAATTCAACGTAGACTCCTCGGTGGGCATTGTGGGCCTTCCCAGTATGGGCCGAGCCTCCCGTCCCAGCCTCTGCCCCGGGGCTCCCCCAGTGCCCCACACATGCCGGACAGTCACAGCATGGCCCCTAGCTGCCCAGGCTCACTGTGTCTGGGGTGATATCCACAGGGCTTTGTGCATTTTATCTCCTTTCACCCTTCTAAAAACCTTCCCAGAGAGCTCTATTCCCATTTCACAGATACAGAGATGGAGCCTTGGGAAGTCATGCGGCTGGGATGGTGGAACCACGCACAGGGGTTTGGGCCTCCCCGCCGCCAAGTCTCCTGCAAGCACCACCCACCTGCTTAGAATAGTAGCTGTTGAGGTTCACTTGGATTCCCGGGTGTGGGATCTTCTGATAGACAGTTATGCTTTCCATGGGAATCCCTGGACACAATCAAAAGCAGGGAATAGGCTTTATTCCACCGGGAACACCGGGCTCCATCCTGGGCTCTCCTCTGCCCCGGGACCTGCCCCGGGGTCCGTCCACACCAGCACCACCCGCACCCTTGGCGAAGGCTGTGACACTCTGCGGGCTCCTAGCCGGAGCCGAGCGGGCAGACGAGCGCAGGGCTACGGTCAGGACAGTGGACTGCACCCCACGAGGGCCGCCCGCCCTCCCCCGGCCTGCCCTCCCCCGGGGGCTCCGCACGGCCGACCCCGAACGCGGACCACGAAGGCTCCCGGCAGACCCGAGGAGGCGGACCAGGGAGGCTGTGCCCACGAGCCAATGCATTGCCGTCACCTCTGTCCTTGAGCATTTTCGGCAGGATTTCTCCTTTGACGGTTCCACAGGGAAACAGAAGAGGCAATGCTGGTGACTCCCCTGCGGATAAATAACCAGACTTTGTCAACGCTTTCAAGAAGGGGGTGCATGTGCCCAGGGCACAGGGAGCAGCAGTTCCGGGCCGCCCAGCGGCTGTGCGTGGGAGGGAAGAAGCTGCCCCTGCTGTAGGAAGATCCCAGGGGATTCGGCCACGGCGCTCAGAAAACGGGCATCCCCGCAAGCCGGGGCCGCTGTCCCCCAGGCCCCTCCAGCCCCTCTGGTCCTGACGCGGCGGCTGGGCTGCGGGCACGAGCTAGCAGGCAGCTCTGCACTTGGCTGGAGTCACAAGCACTGCTGCAGCCACGCTGCGCCTCGGGAGGAGCCTGGAGGCCACAGGCGGTGGCCGGAGCCAGGGCCCACACTCAGGAGGCGGCAGGGAAGTGGCAGCCACAAGTGGCCCTGCGGCCGCCCCCAACACAGACGAGCTGCGTGCCTGCTGTCCCCTCAGGACGGCGGCCACCCGGCCAAGTGCCCACGGGGCGGATGGGTGGCCGTGTAGGGGCCTGCTAAGAATGGCCTGCCTCCCACCCTGCTCCCCGTCCCCACTCTAGGAAGACCTTGGGGTGCGTTCGGCTCCAAGCTCTCTGCAGAACGAAGATGGCACGCAGTCTGAACACCGACCTGAGACACTACCATCTAACAAAACCGATGGGCGAATCCTCCCCAAATGTGAACATTCTGATAGAACCCCCCCCCCCACGTCCATCCATCAGTTGGAAGAAGTCTTAATGGCTGTTGGTCACACACAAACGCATTTTTCTGTACCCGTCAGATCTCCCCGAACACCTCCTTGGGGATTGCAGTCGGAGGAAGAACAAAGCAAGCACTGCCCGTCTAGCACCATCTCCCGGAAGGCCCAGACCAACCACAGGAATAACTTCCTTTTTCCAGGTTATTCAAGAACTACGTCCTGGTGAATGTGTTCTTGATTTAAGCTGCTCTGTAACTATCAGCACGGACGTAAAAGAACACAAGGAATTGGGAAAAATTCAAATGTAGACAATAGATGCCCACTGATTTCTCTTTTCCAGTGGGAGCAAATGTTTCATGCACTGTAGATGCCATCCTTGGAAACATATTTTCAAAGCCATGTTCAGGTGCAACTTTCTTAACCAGAGCCCAGGCGTCCCTCCAGGTCTGTGTGTCCGTCCATGTGTGTTAGGTGCTGGGGTGTGCAGGATTCTAGAGACCAAAGCTGCTCCCACAGACCCTCCCAGCTATCTGCTCTGGGGCAGCTTCGGGAATGCAGCAGGAAAGCCAAGGGCCTGCCTTTCCAGCAAGCCCAGCCCTAGAGGTGTGCAAGGGGCCTTTGGAAGATTCCGGAATCTGCCCTTCAAAGCATCTCTTCGGAAGGTCTAGCCTAGTATTGAGCTGCTCATGCTTATTCTCGGATTGCTGGCCGCTAACTTGGGAGATGGGAGCTTAGTATGTGTGTCCTGGCCCAGGACAGATGCCTGTCTTTTCTGACGGCCTCACCAGTGCCTGGAGAGCCAGGCCCTGCATGCAGGCCCAGTCAGCCCAGCTGATGTCATGGAAACCCGTGACACTCTCAGGAAAGGGAGGAAAACCTGAAAATGTCCTGGTTAGAATCTTCTTCTGCTGGGCGGAGATGTACCACAACTATCCTTCCTGGGACCCACCCCCTTTAAGAAGTCAGAGGCAAAGAACCCATTCTTTTTTGGGGATAAGTTTACTGCCTGCAGATTTTTAATCCAAATAGGCCACTGCTAAGTAGGTCAATGCTAAAGCTGGCTGATTCTGCAGAGGTGTGAGAGGTTTCCCGGAACAACAGGGAGACAGGGGCCTGGCAGGGGTCTCACCCGACAGAGAAGACACAGAATGGGGACTCACGGGGCTCAGAGGTTGCCCGTTTCTTTAACAGGAAGGAGGCCTGGACTGCTGGGCTGTGGGGGCTGAGGCCAGCACGGGTGCTGAAAATCCCAGGAGAGGGTTGTGCTGAGGGGCTGGGGACTCCATAAGTAGTCACTGTAGTAATTAAGGTAACAAGGCTGATTTTTTAAAAAATGCCTTTTCACTGGAGGACACGTGTGTGGCTGGAAAACTCCGACAACTGCCAGGTCTGCACTGATTTCGGCCTCCCAGGCGAAGCTGGGAGATGCGGCCGTGCAGAGAGAGATTCTCGTGGTGGAGAATCCGGACAACAGGGCTGATGCGAGGGAAGGAAGGGCCGAGCTAGTCCAAGAGGCTGCAGGAGTGGCCATCGGCAGCCCCCAATCCAGGGACATTTCAAATAACTGCACCCCCTCTGTCTGACTCAGGCGGACCCCTCTCTTGCAGAATGCTGTAATGCCCCCTTTTACCATTTATTTGCTGCTTTCTTTTCCATTAGAGCAGATCTCCTAGAAGGGGAGAATTTTCTATCAGAACAATGGGCTATCAGATTAAATGAGTTAGTAGTTTTAAGTGCCCTCGATGGTATCTGTCACGCAGTAAAAAGAGTTAAGTAAAAGAAATAAGCAATAACTATGAATTGGCCTGTTGACTCGAAACACTGGAAGTAGATTCTGAGCTTTTAAAATCCAGTTTCAGAACTTGCTGGGGCAGAAAATCATTAATGCCTTGGTAAAACCAAGGTGAAAGTCCTTATTAACAGTCAAGAAGGATTCCCATTTGGATATTCTAATTGCGAATTAAAGATTTATTAGGACACATAGGTATGCTGGTAACAAATGAGAAGTAACAAAGGCTTTGCAAAGAATGCCGCCCCGTCTCGCCCAGATAAGGCAGAGTACGTTCCTATCTCCCCTCTACGCCTCGAGTCAGTTAATTGAAACACCAGGGTGATATCTCAGAAGTGACCTGGATCCTTCCTGCCTTGGATACGTATGCAGAGCAAGGAACACCAGCCTGATGACTCTGGACCTGAAAGTGAGGAATGACTCAATCTCCTTCCGTCTCTTTCCAGAACTAGCGCGTCAGCGGTGAGTACAGCTAGGTCATCTACCCTGGAGACAGGCTGCGGCCCCCTGTTCATTAAGGAGCTAAATGTGGTACCGCCCACGGAACCAGTCGTTCGTCTTCCTAAACCAAAGCACTTAATCCCCCGGGGAATGCCAAGTTCTACCATTTACATTGATTTCCACATTAAAACAGAAGGGCTTTGTTACTGTTTAATGGTGACCATTGTCCCCTACAAATATTAGAAATAAAGAGCCTGGCGTTGGATCATTCTGGAACATATGCATCCCGTGCCACAGACTGCTGGGGAAAACCCAATCACATGACGTTCCTCTCGTCCCGGAAAAGGTGAGGCTCAGTGACCCTCAAAACTGTCCCATGGGCCTGAGGACCCTGAGGCGCCCAGGGCTGTGTTCACCCCGGGCCCCCCGGCATAACTGCGCGTGGCTTCTCAGCAGCTTTCAGCGCCTGGCCGTATAGTATCAAGCGACCGGCAGGCTGGAGCTGATGCTCAAGGAGATGGCTGCTCAGCCTGACCAGGCCTGTTGGCATGGACCAGGCCCTCTCTCGCCTTGCCCCCCGAATGCCCTCCTGTCACACCAGAACGGTTCAGCGCTCAGCAAACACTGCGTGAGAACACCTCTGTGCTGGGCCCCAAGGCAGGAGTGGGTTCAGCGACAAGACGAGGCATGAACAGCATGTGTGTGCTGGGGGTGGCCAAAGGAGGGCCAAGGCCTCCAGGACAGTGGACATGGCAGGACCACAGCCTCTGGCGTCCCTGTCACAGAGGAGCCTACGTGAAGGACAGGGCCTCTGTAGGCAGCACCAACGGGAGGGAGGAGCAGAGACGGCTGTGCCGGAGGCGGAAGGTGAGGATGTGCTGGGAGCACCGGATGGCCAGCCGGAGAGCCACGGACCCGGCCACTAGAGTTGTGGGCCGGGCGACTGTCCTGTTGAACAGCCCCCGAGGCCTGCAGTTCAGGTGGAGCGGTGGACACAAGAGCTGGGGCGGGAGGCCCAGCGGTGCTGCCCTGGGGCAGGAACACAGTGCTGGGTACTCGGTCCTCTGCTCCAGCCCAGGCCAGCACCTGCTTCGGCCAGGATGGGGCCCGGAGGGTCACTGGATTAGGGCTCACCTCCTTCGTCCCTGGGGCTTTTGGAGGGTCTCTGAAACACACCCCCTTAGTAAGAAGAGCATTTTTCAAAACTTAGAGACATCAGCAAACTAAAGCAAAGAGCCGGGCTGGGATGCAGTGGCGGATGTGACCAGAAGGCAGGGAGTGCCTGCCCTCCAGCTGCCCTGCTCCACCGCCCACGGGCAGCCTCCAGCCTGGCCCTGGAGACTCTGTGGGGGGCAGAAGCAGCAGTGGGAACCCATGTCTGTTGAGTGTTGACGGCCTTCCCGACCCTCTCACTCCGAGAGCTCCCCCAAAGCTTTGTTTCCATCGGGGCTGCACCCCCACTGAAAGGCAAACACCTCTACAACCAGCGTCCTCTCAGGTCCCGGTCCACACGCTGCCCAGGGACGCACTCCCAGGGGGTGGGCCAGCCCTGAGAGGGCGCTCGGAGGAGGCAGCCCCCCGAGAGGGGGACACAGACTCAGGGGAGGCGCCCAGCTGCAGTAGCCCGCCTCCACTGCGGGTAGCATCACTGCAGACGGTCTCCCTGGATTTGTCTCCGAACGCTTCGTTTTGTGTCATGTTGGAGTTGGCTCAAGTCCTCTGGTGGAGGGGGCGGAGAGAGGCGGGCTGAATCTCAAACAAGCACAGACACACACCGGGAAAGGAGCCCGCGGCCCCACGAGCGGCCTGCACGCTGCGCGCCAACCAGCGTCACCACGGAGGACGCGCCCAGGAAATGTTCCTGTCCCGGGGGGTCGGGGGTGAGGCCAACAAACAAAAAGTAAATGGGCTTTAGTTGGAGTGACCTTTTTCTACTTACGGGAACAAATATATTCTGCAAGCTTTTCTGCATTTCCGCAGTGTGCTCCTTCTGTATCCAGGCCAATTTTATTCACTGGAAAACAACAGAAGAAATATGTTTTCATGTGGCTATTAAAGACCCCTGTTCTTGGGTTGTTTGCTAACGTGCAAACACAAAGGAATGTCTCCTCCTGAGGGCAGGTGCAAGGGGCAGCCGGCACTGTGTCGGACGTGAGGGTGCTGGGCCCCGGGCCCACCCTTCCTAGACGTGTGGCTTTGGGTCACGTGCCAGTTTCTCTGAGCCCCACTGAGCTCGGCTACACCAGGGGAAGACGCCACCACCGGGGACTGCTTTAAGGATTATACGAGATGATGAGAGCAAACCGCGGGCCCCCTAGGGGAGCTGAAGAAAGGCGGTTTCTTACCAGCCAGTACGGAGGTGGTGAGCATTTAGGATTTACTACTTCTCACAGGGCATGAGAGAGCCCTCGTCCTGCCGGGAAGCCAAGGCCAGCGCCCGTCCAGAAGGGTGTTGTGGGCTGACGTGGCCAGACTGAAATGGCAGGGAGGGCAGGAGCGGTTCCCCGGCAACCTGCCAACAGCGACCCCCAGCACCGCGACTACAGGTCATCTGGGGCGAGGGGCAGACCAGCAGCTTTGAGAGACTCCCATCAAGAAGTGAGGCAGGAGCAGCCCCCCCGCCCCGGGCCCCCCTGCACTCTTCCACACGGGAAACACTGGCCACTGTGCAGAGGACGCTGGGGAGGAAGGGCCACGGGCCCCGCGCCGCCAGCGCTCAGCACCTGCGCCCGGGGTGTGGCACCTGCCTGACAGAGGAGGAGCTGTGGCCCTTCCATTTCGGATTCACGTGAGAGCACTGGCTAAGAACAAACTGCAGCTTTCACATCCACACCATCAGCTCTTCACTGACAGGTCATTTCAAGGGCCCTGAGCCCAAGAGACAAAAGTCACATGCAGCTGTCAACTTTGTTCCGGAACAAAGCCCTTGTTACGCTGCATGGCCAGCCCAGGCCGGGCCGCCCGTCCTCTGACTGAACTGGGAAGGTCTCGGTGCACCAAGACCCTGACGACTTCCCAGGAACGGAACTGGGACGTGAGTACCGCAGTGATGTTGGTATTTAACGTCGGCGCTCATCCGCATCGTTCCTGCATTAACTAGACGGGAGGAAGCCCATGTAGACTCTCACGTGCAGCCTCGCTGTTCCGAGTGAGCACTGGCGCATTACTTCATCCTCGCACGACCCTGGGACAAGGGCTCCTGAGAGCAGGAGGCGGAGGCCCTGAGCTGTCCAGCGCCTGTCAGCTCTGCCTGCGAGGGCAGGGACTGGGCTGTGGGGCCCGCCGGCAGCCCGCAGAGGCTCTCTGTAGAGATCGGGGCAATGGATGTTTGCCGGAAGGTCTCAACCCCTGTGGCGGCAAGGCTGGCTCTGCTCTAAGTGGGTGCAAGCATTTCAGCCAGCCCTCGGGCCTAGGCAAGCCCGCCTTTGGGGCCTCCCCAGGCCATGATGACAGGGGAACTTCAAGTGACTCACAGCTGTGTGAAACGAACCAGTCTGACCCCAGACAAACCTGCCATCGTGTTCTTTACATTTAAGAAGTTAAGGCTAGGACTGCCATGGTGGATCCGGTCGGGGGGCTTGTGTAAACCTGGGGGTGAGCTCCCCTGCTGGTGGATGCCTATGTGCAAAAGTACCCTGTGGTTATCTGAAGGTGAGATAAAATTCTTAGTGCAGGATGCCTGGGTGGCTCAGTCAGTGAAGCGTCTGCCTTCAGCTCAGGTCATGATCCCAGGGTTCTGGGATTGAGTCCCACATCGGGCTCCCTGCTCAGTGGGGAGTCTGCTTCTCCCTCTCCTGCTCTCCTTGCTTGTGCTCTCTCTCTCTGACAAATAAATAAAAATCTTAAAAAAAATGCTTAGTGCAAAAGCAAATCAGTAAGAATCAACAAATGGGATGTGAAGACATATTAAGGTTATAGATATAGATGATTTCAGTATTCTCCCAAAATTAATGGGAAAACGAAGCAATGAAAAACACTAAAAAGCCAGATATGGTTTATGGGGTGCCTGGGTGGCTCAGTCAGTTGAGCATCCAACTCTTGTCTTTGGCTCATGGGTCCTGGGATCAAACCCTGGGTCGGACTCCACGCTCAGCGAGGAGTCTGCTTCAGGATTCTCTTCCTCTGCCCCTCCGTCCACTCGCTCTCTCTCGTGCACTCACTCTCTCTGTCTCTCTAAGATAGATAAGTCCTGATGGACTTTGACATCAAGACCACTTGCTTGGGCCCGGTTTCCATTTCCACTATGCGAAACATTTCTATCTTCTCTTTGCTTAAAATGTTCCATTCTCCTGACCTGACCTGCAGCTTCTGGGGGAAGCAGAGGCAGTTCTTGTGCTCAGTTTGACCAGAGGGCTCCTGTAAAATGGCTCCCAGTGATCTCGGTGCTCACACCACCTTGACATCCCTCCTCTTGAGTGTGGCCTGGACTGACTCCATTCAAACAAAAAGAAGATGGCAGAAGTGATGGGATGTCACTCCCAAGATTAGATTATGAAAAGACTGGCTTCTGGCCTGGACGCTCTCTTTCACTGGCTCTTGGATTGTCTCGCACGCAAGAGGGAAATCCTGCTATCGTGTCATAACGTAGCCCTTAGAGAGGGCCACGTGAGGGCTGGGAAGTGGAGCCATGTGCGTGATCTGGAAGCAGGACCCCCAAGTCAGGCCTTGAGATACCTGAAGCCTGGTGAGAGACTCCGAGCCAGACGGACCCAACTCAGCCATTCCCAGATGTCGGACTCACAGAAACCATGAGAAATTAAACGCTTATTGTTTCCAGCCACTAAGTTTTGGGGCAATTCGTTACGCAGCAAAAGATGACTAACACACGGGCCTGGTGTCCCCCGGCTGTCCGTGTTCAACTTCCTCTAACTCTCCTGGCTCTTGCTGAGCCTCAGGATGAACAGAAGCGTCCAGCAGTTCACTAGAGAGAGCTCCTCTGGGACATCATGTCTGGGAAGGTGAACTAAGATAGAAGGTCCCAAAGTTGGGTGACTGACTTTCATGTTAAGATAGAATGTGGTTTCTCCTAAGAGATTTCTTTTCTTCTCTTTTTTTTAAAGTAATCTCTACACCCAGTGTGGGGCCCAGCTGAGCCAGCCAGGTGCTCCTCTCCCAAGAGACTTTTTAAAGGAGCAAAATCCCTAATTTCATCTCTCCTTTGATCATGTGCTCCCAGCATTTAGAACACGTCCTTTTCCTTCACAGCGGTACAAACAGGGAGCCGGCTGGGGCCAGCGGGTCCCATGGGACCAGGCTCTGTGCCACAGGGGATGCTGACCCACGCTAGCCCGCTCTGTCTCGGGTTTCTCATCCCGTATCACCACTTTTGTTCTCGGGTTTTCGTCTCATTTGACAGAACAATGAGATGCAAAATGCGTAGTGGTGCCACTGAGATCAGACCGAAGGTAGCATGAGAATCAAAACGGGATAATTTACAAACATGCCATGTTTGATAGCTGAAGTGTTGCTGTGTAAGTCCGAAGTTGTCTCTAGACTTTTCTTTCCTCTTCTACTTCAGGAAAAAAGAAATGGTGAAAGAAGGTGCAAGCAAATTCTTAACTGATTTGCAGGGGAGGGGGGAGTGGGGGCGGTTTCCTTGGCAACCAAGGCCTGATTCCCTCTTTGCTCAACTGCAGAGCTCCCAGGTGCAAGTTGCTCTGCGCTGGAAAGCGATGCAGCGGCTCTTAGTCAGCAGCCCGCAGCTGGGGACCTCCTTGACGTCATTTTGTTCTCTGGAAAGAGCGCTTTTCATTCTTGAACTACTCTCACTCATCCTGGGGCACCTGGTGGCTCAGTCGTTAAGCGTCTGCCTTAGGCTCAGGTCATGAACCCAGTCCTGAGATTGAGCCCCACATCGGGCTCCCCGCTCAGTGGGGAGCCTGCTTCTTCTTCCTCTGCCCCTCCCCCTGCTTGTGCTCGCTCTCTCTCAAATAAATAAATACAGTCTTTAAAAGAAAAACACTTTCATTCATACTGCATCTTCCCCTGATATCTTAAAATTCATTTGGACAATCATTTTGAAACAAACTGCACATTGATTGACTCACAATTGACTCACAATTGTTAAGTATTGTTTCATGCTTAATTTTTATGTTCGTTTGTAAGGTTGATTTTTAATGATTCACTGTTTACCTTTGTGCTTTAAAAATAACATACAAATTCAAGACTGTTTGGAAAATGTAGAAAATACTAAGAAAATTGTAAAAACAACTATAATACCACCATCTGGAGTACCTTTCATAGGGTTATTTCCTTTCAGGTTTTGTTCTTGTTGTAGTAAAAACACATACCATAAAAATTTACCATTTTAACTATTTTTAAGTGTATAACTCAGTGACATTTGGTACCATCACAACCATCACCAGTATCCACTTCCAAGACTTTTTCATCATCCCAAACGGAAACTCTACACCAGATTAAACAAGAACTTCCCATTTCCCCCCGACCCCAGACCCTGCAAACCTCTCCCATACCTTCAGTCTCCGAGTGGCTGCTCTGGGAGCCTCAGGTAAGTGGAATTATACAGTGTTCATCTTTTTGCATCTGGCTCATTTCACTTAGCGTAATATTTTCAAGGTTCTTTCACATTGTAGCCTGTGTCAGAATTTCCCTCCCTCTTACGTCTGCATGATACTCTATTTCACGTATACACCACATTTTGTTTATCCATTTATCTGTCCATGGATATTTTGCTTGTTTCCACCTTTTGCCTATTGTGACTGATGCTGTTATGAACATTACATACTCCAACAAGTATCTATCTCTGTGAGTCCCTGCTCCTCTCAGGCTCCTTTGGGGGTAGGGAGGGCTCTCTAGTACAGTGTCTATATTTTTAAAATAAACTGAAATTGTATCATATCTATATTGCATCCTGCTTTTTTTTTTTTAAGATTTATTTATTTGAGAGAAAGCAAGCATGCACACATGGGAGCAGTGGGGTGGGGAAGGGGAGAGGGAGAAGGAGAGAAGCAGACTCCCTGCTGACTGTGGAGTTCTACGAGGGGCTCAATACCACAACCCTGAGATCACGACCCGAGCCGAAATCAAGAGTCGGACACCCAACCGACTAAGCGACCCAGGCGCCTCATCCTGCTTTTTTTCTTAGTTACATTGTATCTTTCCGACGCTATAAAGATGCTTCAAAATCATTTAAACAGACCACCTAGCCTCTCCTGTCCCCCTTCTCCTTTTGAACATTTCAGCCCAAAGGCCCTTAGGTGGGGCAGAGTAACATGAATGTCGTGGGGGAGTGGCCAGTGTTGGGTGTCAGAATCCACATGGGCTGAAGAGGGCATCCCTGTGGGGGCAGAGCCAGGGGAGACTGGTTCCTTATAGGAGCACTGATCAAATGAGTAAATGTATGACCTGGGAGCCAGGTTTCTCCTTGCCAGAGATGGGAGTCACAAATACAGAAATGAAAGACCTAGAGAAACTCTGTTGTGTTGGACTATAACTGGAGGTGGTGGAATGAACTCATGGTTTTCAACATAAACAAATAGATATAAATAAAGATTGTGTGTGTGTGTGTGTGTGTGTGTGTGTGTGTGTGTATTCCCTGTCTCTGTGTACTGAAAAGGGCCATGAGCAGTGAGCAGTGAAGTGCAAGGGCAATGAATACCCTAAGCATCCTCATCATGGCTTCTAAATACCCCTCTCCACTAAAAGGAACCAGGGCTTCTTAGGGAAAATGGTTGATTTTAGGGCTGGGACAGGGAAAGTATAGGACAAACCTGGAACATCTTTTTGCATTAGAAAAGAAGGAAGTACTCAAAGAATGATGGAGACATGTCAAAAGGACACAGAAGTCACCTTCAAGGGGTTGCCCCTGGCCACAGCAGGGATAATTTGGGCAATAAAATAAATAGACTTAGTAATGGATTGTACCCTATTAAAGAGGAAACCATGAGTCCATACTGATGTAAATCAGCAGCTACTGATGAAGAATACATTATCAGGGGCGCCTGGCTGGCTCAGTAGGTAGAACATATGATTCTTGATCTTGGGGTTGTAAGTTCAAGTCCCACGTTGGGTGTAGAGATTACTTAAAAAAATAAAATCTAAAAAAAAAAATATGTTATCATATAATCTTAAAGTACCTCCCCACAAAGTAATTATTAATTTCAAGGGGAAAAATGGTAGCTTCACAGGGAGAAGCCTCATATCACCTTAATCAAGGGATTACAAGGAACATTATCAGTAATGGGGCAAATCAAAATGATGCACTGCTGGGTAAGAGGCAAGGGGAAAAGCTTGTGGTATTCCTGCCAGACATATATAACCTGAATCAATGTAATCAGGGAAAAAATCAGACACACCTAAATTGGGGGACCATCTACAAAACAACCGGCCTGTACCCCGAAAGTGTCGAGGTCACAAAGCCAAAGACACATGGAGGCCCCTTTCCAGCAGGAAACTAACGAGACATGACAACGCAAGGCAGGATTCTGAGCTCAACCCTTCTGCTACAATGGACATTATTGAGAATTGAGAGGTACTAATACATGCATGTTAATTTCTTGAGTTTGATAGTTGCAGCTACACAGAAAAATGTGCTTGTTTGTAGGGAACCTACATTCATCTATTTGGAGTTGATGGGACATCACGTTGGCAACTTACTCTGCAGGGTCCAGGAAAGATTGAGTTCTGTGTTACAACTATAGGTTTTCTGTGAATTTCCTTCAAAATAAAAAGTATGTAAAAGAAGAAGCTACATAATCATCACATAGATGTATCATAATTTAACTATTCCCCTATTGGGGGCTTTCCTTTTTCCATGATTATAAATAATGCTATGATATACATTCTCATATAAAAATCACTTCTCAGGGCGCCTGGGTGGCTCAGTCGTTAAGGGTCTGCCTTTGGCTCAGGTCATGATCCCAGGGTCCTGGGATCGAGCCCCACATCGGGCTCCCTGCTCAGCGGGAAGCCTGCTTCTCCCTCTCCCACTCCCCCTGCTTGTGTTCCTGCTCTCGCTGTGTCTCTGTCAAATAAATAAATAAAATCTTAAAAAAAAACAAAAACAAAAACCACTTCTTTTCTCCTCTATTGGATTATTACCTTTGGCTAGATTATCAGGAAAGGGATTAGTGGGCCAAAGGGTACAAAGCTTGCAATAGAGTTTTATTTTTTATTTTTTAAAGATCTTATTTTTTTATTTTTTAAAGATTTATTTATTTTTAAGTAATCTCTATGCCCAACGTGGGGTTTGAACTCACAACCCTGAGATCAAGAGTTGCATGCTCTACTGACTGAGCCAGCCAGGCACCAATGTAACAGAACTTTTGAATATATACTGAGTAGTAGCAGAGACTACAGGAGAGAAGAAAACCAGGTTTTCATTCCCCAATGACTTAATCATGTTTGTTTTTTTTAAAAAACACTAGTTTAAAAAATGATTTTTTTTGCTTATGAAATTTACAAATAATTAGTTAAAGGTATAATGCTGCTGGTAAGGGTACAGTGAAAGCTCTCTCTCTCTCTAAAATAAATAAATAAATCTTTAAAAAAAATAGGCAACTTTATCTTTCTTATCACTTAGCAAATACCAAGGATTTTAAGAGCTCTGTCCCAGGAAACAGGGACAAAGACAAATACATATTTCTTACTACAAATCACAACATCACTGTCCTTTTTTGGTGTTTTATCTTTACCTTGATTGCTTACCTAGAGAAGCAGTAGCATTTCCGACCACATACACTGACTTAGCATTCCATTTTTCCCTCAGAGAATGTTTCCAGACTGTAAAACATGGAATGAAATGTGAGCTGCAAACACCACAGTGGCCATCTGGACTGTTGCCCAAAGCTCCTTGCTCATCCTAAGACACTTGTGAACAAGGCAAACTATTAATAACCACGTATAAAGAACAGCATCTCAAACTAAAATTCCATTTTTATTCTGTTCATATTCGGCAGGCAAATTTTTAAAAATCACTTCATAAAATGTTTCAGTATGCCTTGCTTAGAATATTAACTCTTTTCCACAGTTGGTACTAGAAGCATTTTTAGTGTGTACCAGAAAACAAACATAACTTGAAGAATGAATTTGCAGGGTGACATTAGAGTTTAAAAATCTAGACTTTTATTTATTTAAAAAAATTTTTTTTTTAGTAATCTCTACACCCAACATGGGGCTCAAATTCACAACCCCAAGATCAAGAGTTGCACACTCGGGGGGTGGGGGGGGGGCGCCTGGGTGGCTCAGGTCATGATCCCAGAGTCCTGGGATCAAGCCCCACATTGGGCTCCCTGCTCCGTGGGAAGCCTACTTCTCCCTCTCTCACTCCCCCTGCTTGTGTTCCCTCTCTCGCTATGTCTCTCTCTGTCAAATAAATAAATAAAATCTTAAAAAAGTAAAAAAAAAAAGAGTTGCACACTTGGGCCACCTGAGTAGCTCAGTTGGTTAAGCGTCCAACTCTTGGTTTTGGCTCGGGTCATGATCTGGGGGTCGTGGGGTTGTCTGCTTGAAATTTTCTCCCTCTCCCTCTGCCCCTTCCTCTGCCCCCCTCTAAAATAAATAGATAAGATCTTAAAAAAAAAAAAAAGCCACACGCTCTTCCAACTGGGCCTGCCAGGTGCCCCTAAAAATCTAGACTTTTAAAGAAAAAGTCACTGGTCATTAAAAAGGGCAACTTAGTGTCTAAAAAAGCAATACACCTGGTTTTATTTGGGACATAAATCTGAAAGCAGTCAAGAAACTATAATCTTGGATGTATACATTAAGTCAAAGTAAAGATCGTAACTTTCAGGTTCATGAGCAAACACAATTTAATAGAGAACATTACCATCTTCGGGCAAAAACAGACACCTTTAACTGTGGATGAAAGAAATACAAAGAGAAAATGGGTTGCATAGATATATGCTAAGGCCACTGGGTGTTCAATACTTTTTGAGAAGACAAGGAAACAGGAGTTCTCCCTTCCTAAAATCTGATTAGGAGCATAACTTTCCCTTACATTTAAGTGTTATGCTACCCTTTACACTCCCATGGGAGATTTCCTTTTATTTATTTAATTAATTAATTTATTTTTCAAGATTCAATTTTTTTTAAGTAATCTCTACACCCAACATAATGAGGACCACAGTACATGTGCCTCTGGTCAGTGTCCAGGAATAAATGAGATGACACATGTGAAGTATTTAACAGCCTGGTATGCACTAGGCTCTCCATAAATGTTAGCTACCAAGCTGTCTGATTGAAAGACTAAGGTGGTTGTTCAGTCTGAAGCCTGAGCTCTGTTCCTGTGTTTTTGAAGGAGAGGGAAGGAGGTAGGAAGAAGGGACTAAGAGATGATCATGTCATTAAGTGCCTGGCACGCCACGGGCCATTTTTTCAATGTGGTTGGATTTTCTCATCATCCCTTTGAGGAAAGAGACTGTCACCAATATATTCTGAGGAGAGAGATGACCACCTGGCAGATGAACCCCTCAGGGTCTGGGGACTTTGGGGGCCACCCTGTCTCCTGTTTCCCAAGACAGTATCTGTGACATGACACCTCTAGGCGTCTCCTCCCGTCAGAGAGCTACGAGGCTAACCTGTCATTCTGTGTGGGACATTAAGAGTCAGCTTATAAGGAGAAAGGTCATTTTCTGCTTCCTCCAAAGGTTACACAAACATGAAGTAACTGGGTACGTAAATACTGTCTTGAGCTAAAAGCCATTGAGATGTTTCAAACCTGAAAAATCCATTTCTGGAATCCGGTATCCCTGGTCAGAAGAATCAGAGGAAAGAAAGTCCAGTGGAATTCACAACAGAGTCCCCCTCACCTTCCGTTTTGTTGTCTTTCTCCAGACACAGGTCCACTGCTTCCACTGCTCTGGGGCTGGTAAAGATGAGTCCCCCATAGCCCTCAGGATGACACAGCTGTGCACCAAATAGCAACAGACATTTTACATGATGGCCAAGTTCAGCATTTCCCAGATTTCCAAATGCTTCACAAAACTAATTCCTTCCATCCATCCGTGCATCTACTTATCCATCCATCCAACCACTCTTCCACTCGACACCTACTGGGAGCTTACTCTATGCCTGGAACTATTCTAGGCCTTTTAGGATATGCAGGTGAAGTCACTATTCATGGTATTCCCCTCAAGCAGCTCCCAGTCAAGGGGAGAGCCAGGAAAGAGCACTGTAGGGTGGGAGTTGTAACAGGAGCACAGAGGGGCCATCTGACCCAGCCTGGGCTTGGGTGGGGTGCAGGTGGGAGGGCAGACTGGACCTGCATCTGTAATAAAACTGGAATCTCCAAGGGACGCCTGGTGGTTCAGCTGGCCTTCTCTTGATTTTGGCTCAGGTCATGATCCCAGGGTCCTGGGATGGAGCCTGGCGTCGGGCTCCATGCTCAGAAGGGAGTCTGCTTGGACATTCCCTCTCTCCCTCTGCCCCCGCCCTTCGAGTTTTCTCTCTCTCTCTCTCTCTCTAGGGTAAATAAATACATCTTTTAAAAAAACACTGGAATCTTCAAGGGACGATATCCATGTTGAAGCCTTGATTTTCAAAGACAGTAATAGTGATAACATCTACCAAACATTACTGTTTTTACATATTGTGTCCCTCACTCTCTGAAAGTTCCCTGGGAGATGGGTGGGGTTCCTGTTATCTCAAAGATGAAGACTCAGGCGTGGAGAGGCTGAGGAACTGCCCACGGCGAGTGGCAGGGCCAGGACTCCAGCACGTGCCTTGTGCCCCAACTCACTGCAGCACAGTGAGCTAGACAGAGTCCAGAAAAGCCTTCAGGGGACATGCTGGCTGGCGGTGACAGGAGAGGCTCCTGTGGAAACTCTAGTCTGTGTGGCCACGAGGTCCAAGAAGTGATCTCAAGTGCCTTTCCAGGCTGCTTATGGAAGGGCATGCTGGTCTGGGTCCTTCTTACCTCATTCCCTCAGCACACAGCCCAGTGCATAGGGGCGTAACAGATGCCAGATCAGCGTCTGTCGGGTACATTACTGAATGAATCATTCAACATTCGGTCCAAATCAAAAGGAAAACACAGGCTTTCCATAAAGAGCAGGAGGGGTGAACCTGGCGCTAACAGAGGCTTGGAGCCTGGGAGCAGGGCTGGGCACCCTAGTTCAGGAAACCAGCCTGGCTCTTCCCTAATGTGTCTAGAAAGGAGCTCTGGGGAGATGCCCTGAAGGCGCTCCCCTCCTGGGACTGGGTGCACGCTGGTGAGAGCTGCTTGAGCACTGAAGCTTTGATCTGAAGCATCTGGAAGGCTTTACTGAGATCGTGTCTGGCAAGATTGATCCCAGTTACACCTGGCGGCAGACCTGACGCTGTGGGGGAGCAACCCTCTTGCTGGAGATCTCAGCCGAGCAAGTGGCCCAACCTGGGGCCTCTCTCTAAAACGGCAAAGTAACACCTATGCAGTGCGTGGTCGGGGCAGGTGGGTAGACGGGAGGACGAACTGGAAGGGCCTGCACGGCTGAGAGCCCTCCCTGCAACCCACTCTCCCGACACCACCCCCCCACCCCCGCCTTCAGGTCAGGGTGGCTTTCTGGAGGACCTGCTGGAGGCTCAGGGACAGTCTAATAGCCACGCCCACTGGAGCCAGGTGAGGCGGCGCTGCCCTTGTCTTCAAGATTGGTAGTAAAATAAGGGAGCAGCGAAGAAATCCTTCCGGCTTGGGTTGGCAAGGATTCTACAGAGACTCAGAAATTACGGTACTCAGACACTGACAGACCTTACCTTCTCAGAAAAACTGGGAAGAGACAAAAACTCAAATGATAAAACGGGGATCAGAGTGGCTTCAAGTCCATATAATCCTAATTCCTGCAAATACAAGAATATAGTTCTGGATTGGCCAGGGTTGTTTGGAAAATAAGAAAAGCGTCACAGTACCAGCTTACTCTGTGTCAGTGGCTCGGAGGGTTCACAGACCCCCCTACCCCTCACCCCCTTAGCTTCCCTAGTAAGACAGTGTCATGCTGTGCGGGACCTGGAGCCTCGGGCAACTTACCCTGATGTATGGATCTTGGCCACAGTCGTCCTCCTTAGCGTCTTTCAGTAAGAGAACCTTCATTATCACCTGGCAGTCCTTACAGGGCGCTGGGACAGAGCAGGGAGACGGATGGATCTTAATTAGATCTCAAAGACTCTTCCTAAGCAATGTCGGATGGGACAGAAGCACGGGAAGAAGGTTATCAACTGCTCACTGAGGTGACCGACCTATCCCTCGCCCACAATGACTTAGCGTTAATGGGCTTGTTCCTTCTGAAGCCCCTGTCACTGATAAGGCCAAGGGACAGCATGCGGGCACTTGATATCACTTGGAAAGGCAGATGAAAGCCATTAGGGAAAGCCCGTGTCCTGGGCACACATTTAAAGCTCCTAAAGAGGAGTGATACAAATTTGGGGTTGTATCATTAACAAATAGACAAAATTATTTTAAGGAAATAAAGAATTACTTCCGTCTCAAGATAAATGTACTAAGTAGTTCATAAGCTCTTTAGGAAATAATCATATTGACCCTTCTACCTCTCAAATGATGTTTTATAAATGGTGTCAAATATGAGATCTCTTTCAAAACTTAGTCTAACAACCTGGAAAAGAATTTGTTGATGTTTCAAAAGCCTTGCCTACTTCATACTCTTTCATCCTATAATTTCACTTCTAAGAATAAATACTAAGGCAATACTCATAAAAGTGTGCAAAGACTAACATAAAGATGTTCATCCTGGATCCTGGTATTCTTTTTTCTTAACCGAGGTATATTTGACATACAGCACTGTGTAGGTTTCAGCTATTAAGCTGTTCATCTCATACATTTATGTACTGCAGTATGATTACTACAGTAGTAGCTCAGTTAACACCTCTACCACACCGCCTCATAATTATTTCTTTTTTGTGGTGAGAACAATTAAGATCAACTTTCCTAGGAACTTGGATGTTTGTAAAAGAGTATTGTTGACTATAATCACTATGTTGTGTAATAGATTTCCAAGACTTACTCCTCTTCTAGTTGCAAGATTGTATCCTGGTATTTATAGTGGGAAACAAAGTAAATGTCCAACAGTGAAAGAATGGTAGTTATATGAAATCATTAAAATATTCATTAATAACTTAATTACATGGATTATTTAATCACAAAATGTTAAGTTAAAAAAGTAAGATGCATGTACGGTATGGTTTTATAAATTTTATATATGCGTATGTATGAAAGAATATGCACCAGCATACTACTAATAATTATTTCTGGGTGGCAGGTTAGGGTGATTATTTTCTTGTTTACCTCTTTGTGTATTATCCACATTTTTTTTTTACAATAAACATTAAATTATTTTGTATCGGGGGGAGGAATTTAATATGACCACCCCAAAGGCCTCAAAATAAATGTTGCTAGAGACCTGCAGAATAAACTCTGCCTGAAATGTGTATTACTATCCTGTAAGTAGCATTAGGTCCACCACCTAGTTACTTACTAAATATTATACAGTGGTTGGTAATAGTCAAACAGCGTGTATTGTTTGGAGCAGAAATGTGTTAACTCTGGGAGCCATTACTTGTGAGTTATTACTGAATAGGTTTCTGGAACATTATAATATCTACGGGACGTCTTAGGAAAATTTGGCTCAAAATGAACTGCTTTGTATCTAAGCAACCAGCCCTGGGTGAACAAATAATAATCATGAAATCAAGTTCTAATTACTGCTGCTGTCGAGCTGTGAGCCAGAGAGACTGGGGCTTTGGGGAAATGGGCAGTACTGTTCCTATCATTTCCTGAAATTACTTGGAATGTGTCTCACACAGAAATTAGGAACAAGCCTTTCTGAGATGGGCACGCACAGGTGTCCGTCAACCCGGCAAGGCTCCAGTCCCCATTTCTTCACAAATGGTGCTGTGAAGGTATTTTGGAGAGAGGATAAAGTCTACCATCGGGTGGCTTTTCGCCAGGGAGATTATCCTACATAATCTGGGTGGGCCTCCTCCAGTCAGTGGCTTTAAGAGCAGGACCGAGGCTTCCCCGAGGAAGAAATTCCAGCTGTGGCCACAGCCTCCTCTGCTGCCCGGCCGCCCCGCCGTCGCAGCGGCTTGCACTCAGCTTGCACTCGGGGTCTCAGACTTGCCCAGCAGCCCCCATAGTTGCACGAGGCCGTGCCTTGCAGCAGGTCCTAATCCATATGCCCCACCAGCTCTGTTTCTTTGGTTGAACCCTGATTGATCCCGAGAGCCCCAGAAGGGGCTGAGATGAGTGGCAGGTAAAACTTAGCATTTTCTGTTAACACATAAATGTTTCCAGGCCCACAAAACAAGCCAGGATTGTGGGGATTAAAAGGTGGGAGCATGTTGGAAGCAGTCGGTCCCGGGCCTCAGACCTCAGCCCCACCTCGGCCCAGCCATGGTTCAAGGCTCTGGGATGTGTATCCCCAAGATTTCAAAGGATAGGTTAGTATTGCTTTCAAATCCCAGAAGCCAGTGTCTCCCAAGTGTTTCTATGCTGTTCTCAGGCAGTGAGACCTGGAATCTGCCTCGGGGAGATTAGGTCTGCATTATGCACTGGGGGCGGGGCACAAGTTCAAGTCCTACCAAGTGCTAGGAGGTGATGTGGGAGAGGTAACTGGGTGCTGATAGCTGGTGGCCAGTCCAGGGCCACCTCTCTGAGAAGGTGGCATCTTAGTTGAGATCTGAATGACAACAGCAGCGAGGAGAAATGTTCAAATGTCAGGAAGGGCTGAGCACGTTCCCAGGAGAGAAGGGTACGCATGGCTCCGGTGGGAAGGGCAGGTGGACTTGGACACCATGAGAAATGGGAATCCATGGACAGGTGTAAGCAGGACTGGCAGCGAAGGTGTACATGCTTGAGAACGGTCTCTGGCTGCTGTGGTGAGGATGAACAGGCAGGGGAGCCGTTACGGACGGGCTGGATCAGGGAGTCACACCGACAAGGTTAACAGGACACGGTGTAATTCAGGATGAAACCATCTGTGTCCATGGCCTGACGCTTGGGACTAGGTGAAAATGTCTTTCTTCTTCGAATCCCACCTAAACTTGGGGTTTGTTCGGTGTAATCCTATCAGTGAGTTAACAAGTATTTCTAGACCGTTGCTGAGTCCTAGGCACTGGGGATACAATAGGATTCCTGCCTCGGATTTACAGGAGGGTAAAATAGACACTTCACAAATAAGTAAAAACGATGACAGAGTCGGTGTGATAAGTGCTATGAAAACAAGTCAAGATGCTCTGGAAGCATAACTGGAAGTCTTACCTGGACGGGTGGGGAGGGAGGGGCAGAGGCTGCCAGTTGCCCCCAAATACCCACCCTTCCTTTCTCACTCATAGAAATGGAATCCCTCGTTAGTAACAAGGCACACATTTGCCCAAAATAAAAACATGTGCCGCATGTGGCCAGGGGACTAGCTCTGGCCCACAGGATGTTAGTGGGAGTGATGTGCACACTTTGTGGGGCCTGCCCTGAGAGGGAAGTGCCATGTGCCTTCTCTTCCCTGCTGCCTCCCTGCTGGCTGGGGTGTGGATGGGAATGTTCTGGACCTTTTCTTGGCCTGTGAGAAGCTGCAGTAATGCCACTGTCTAAACTCCTGTGACTGGAGAAAGCTATTGGGACAGAAGTCATTCCTCACTCGCAGGGTGGCTGGCTGATGTCATCCATGTATGTGCCTTTAGCAACACATGTACCTTGGCTGTCCCATGAGCCAGTCCTCCCCCGGTGAGTATTTCCTCTGCTAAGGGCAGGGTCCGTCGCCTAGTCCCTTTGGCTCTGCAGAACCTTTTGGGACTCCCCATACCAAACCGCACACCCCCCCATCATCTCTGAGCCCTTGGATTCTGCCCTGGGCTGAATGTGCGAATAGTACGGTGAATAGTACCTGTCAATTAGGGGGGAATCAATTCTAAAAACAGTATTAACTTTAAATCTTCAATTACTAAGAAAATTAGTAATGTGTGAGCATGACTATCTTTGTGCACTTATCAGGTGATTTCTTTCTCACTGAACTTGATGACATGGGGCTCTAGCAGGGAAAAGAATCACCAGCAATGGTTCCTCTTAATTTTGCATTAGAGGTGCTTTGAGCCATGGCAGAGAAGGAATAAAAGTGGTAGTCTGATTTTTATTTGTCAAGTCCAGCAGCACATCTCATGGAATCTCTTAACAGTTATTATCCGGAAGCCATCAATTTTATTATGTAAGACAACCACAGAGTAGAACCCAGAAGAAACATTTTCTCTATCTGCAGTGGGTAGATTGGTTTTGCTTTCAAGTGTTTGCATTATTAAACTAAGCCCTTTGTACCAGAGTGATACTTTTTATCTTAGTCACGACATAACAGAATTCCACAGAATGGGGGCTTCCACAGTAGACATTCATTTTCTCACAGTTCTGGGGGCTGGAAGTCCAAGGTCAAGGTGCCATCATGGTTGGTTCCTGGTGAGACCTCTCTTCCTGGCTTCCAGACTACTATCTTCTTGCTGTGTGCTCGCATGGCCTCTCCTCTGTGTTTGTGCAGAGAAACCTCTGGTGTCTTCCTCTTCTTCTAAGGACACCAGACCTAGAGGATTAGGGCTCCATCTAATGCGTACAGCAATAGGGCTTGACCTCGCAATGAGCTCATTTAATCTTTATGACCTCTTTTTTCTTTTTCTTTCTTTTTTTTTTTTTGGGTAGGTGCCATGTCCAACATGAGGCTTGAACTCAGGACCCTGAGATCAAGAGTCACATGCTTTACCAACTGAGCCAGCCAGGCACCACTCTTCATTACCTCTTCAAAGGCTTTATATCCAAATAAAGTTCACATTGGGGATTAGGGCTTTAGCATATGAATTTGGAGGAACACAATTCAGTCCATAACAGAGTAAGTTACAGAATAAAGCGGGGGTAAAGATGTAGGTACAAGAGGTGGAGATATCTCAGTTTTGCTATGAAGAGGAGAAACGAGGCCATAACTGGCGTGGGAGGCAGTGGGGTCGAGGGAGGTTCCAGAGGCACCTCCCCACTCCCCAGTACAAACATATGGGAGATACCAGAGCCAAGGCAGGCACTGAGAGGTGAGTTCCAGATGATCAGCAAGTCAAAGAATGCCATGCAGTGCACTTGGAGAGCAACCGAGCAAGGTTCTTTGGCATGACTTACTCCTTGAAGCTCCTGGTGTACCTTGTTCTGCCTTGCCCACCTTGCAGAAGCTCCTGAATTTTAGCAACAAGGAGAACTAAGCACCAGCCGGCCTTCCAGGCCCGGAAGTTGGCTCTCAATTAGGCACGTAAGGGTTTCCGCAATCCTGTTTTCATTTACCAAGAAACACTGAGTCTCTTCTGTGTGATGCTGAGTATTGGGTGGTGGGCAAGGGGCAAATAACATTTAGCACCCACTCTCAAGATGCTCCAAGGCTGGTTGGGGGGAGAGTGACAACTACAGAACTGTGAGCTAAGTGTTGAGAGAGAGACAAAGTATTGTTACTACAAACTGCCATGATTCAGAATAAAGGCTTTAAAAGTCTGCAACTGGGCCTAGGGCTCCTCTGATTCAGAATTCATACTCTGCTGTGGGAGATGATTTAGGGTGATATGTGCACATCCCAGCTACTATGTATATAAGGTCTGGCAAGATTAATAAGTGAGTTCAGCAGCTGAGTTATGCCGAATTGGTCAAAGATGAGTAAAGCCAGCTGAAACAACAAAAGCCAGCTTTTGTTGACTAGAACCCAGAATATTCTAGGGATTGGGGCAGGCAAGAGGGTTCTCCAAAAGTGAACAACCCCTTTCTCAGCAACGTGGCTTTGTCCAATGTTCATCTCCACCCAGAACTCCTTTAGTTGTTCCCATCAAGAAGTTCAAATACCAATCATCCCATCGCTTGCTATGAAGAGCAAGCAGTGAAATGGCAGATCTGTGCACTTGGCCTGTTATGGACTGAATCCAAAATGTATGTGTTAAAGTCTGAACTCTCAGAATGTGACCTTATTTGGAAATAGGGTCTTTGCAGATGTAGTCAAGTTAAAATGAGGTCGTTAGGGTCGGCCCGAATCTGGTATGACTGGTGTCCTTATAAAAAGGGGAACTGTGGACAGACACACACTCAGGGAAAACGTGAAGATGAAGGCAGAGAGCTGGGTGATATGTTAATAAGCCAAGGGACGTCAGAGATGGCCAGCGAACCACCAGAAGCTGGGGGAGAGGCACAGAACGGATTTCCCCTCAAGCCCTCAGAAGGAACCAACCCTACTGACATGTTGATCTTAGAATTCTAGCCTGTGAGACAATACATTTCTGCTGTACACAGCACCCAGCGTGTGGCACTTAGACACGGCAGCCTGGGGGGCTAATACAGCCTCATTCAAGCTGCAGCCCCACCCATGGTGTACACAGATCTATGCCTGCATTTCTCCGGGACCACGCTGAAAGCTCCCTGCTTGCAGAAACTCCTGTTACCTGCCTTGCAGCAAGAATGGGAGGAAACCAGGAACAGGAGACAGGCAGGGGTATGAGCAGGTTTTTAAAGAAGGAGGATTGTACATGAGCCACTTTGGACTTTGGGAAGAGGTGCGGCGGAGGGCAAGGAGCCTGCACTAGACGGCAAAAGCCTGTGTTCTGGTCTAGGCTGCTCTGCTCTTCATCTCAGTCCCTGCGATTGTGAAATGGGCTGGTCCTCTGGACTGCTGGCTGTTTTGCAGGACTTTCTTCCGCACAGTAGTGGCTCAGTAAATATTTGTTCACGCTGAGGGAAAACAACACTTTAGGTATACCCAGCATCTCCGGAACAGGGGAACTGATCTCTTTTCCTTAAAGAAACAGGGAAATGATTTGATGAAGACTACCTCGCTGGGAAGACTCACACTTGCCAATCGTGTCCTGCTGCGCTCCCAGCACTTAGAGCTGCCCTTTTAGTGAGCGCTTACTTACTCTGTTATTTACGGGGCTAAACAATTTACATTGCAGGATCTCAATCCTCATTTAAACTAGCAAGGGTAGGTATTAGTATCCTTACTTCACAGAAGTGGAAACCAAAACTCTGAAGGGTTAAGCAAGGTGCCCAAGGTCACACAGCAGCACAGTGAGTGGAGGGGTAGGATTCAACCCCCGTCTGAAGCCCATGCCCATTCCCTAAGCACTCCCATCACTTCTCAGCTCCTGTCAGATACTCCATGCTACTTCCCACTCTGACCATTCGCTCAACGCTGGAAGCTAGTCTGAGGACACAAAGTAAGGCTTTTCCCCGATCTCCTATCAAAGCAATACAAGCTCCCTGGAAAATTTGCAAACTACAAAAAAGTATATTTCTTCAAAAAACAAACTACAAAAAAGTATAGTACTTCAAAAAACAGTAAACACAGAAAGAATTACCATATGATCCAACGGTTCCACTTCTGGGTATACACACCCAAAAATTTAAAAGCACAGACTTAAACAGGTATTTGTGCATCCAAGTTCACAGCAGTGTTATTCATAATAGTCAAAAGGTAGAGGCAACCCAAGTGTCCACCAATGGACGAATGGATAGACAAAATGTGATATATACATACAACGGAGTATCATTCAGCCTTAAAAAGGAAATTCTGACACATGCTACAACATGGATGAACCTTGAGGACTTTATGCTAAGTGAAATAAGCAATCGCAAGACAAAAATTATAGGATTCCCCTAGAGTAGTCAAATTCATAGAGATGGAGAACAGAATCATGGTTTCCAGGGCCTGGGCAAGGGGGAAATGGGGAGTTATTGTTTACCGGGTAGAGTTTTAGTTTTGCAAGACGAAGGTCTGGGGATGGATGGTGGTGGCTGTTGCACAACAAATGAATATACTTATGCCACTAAACTTAATACTTAGAAATGATTAAAATGGTAAATTGTGTTGTGTATGTTTTACTACAAGAAAGTATAAAGAAACAGAAAAAATTATCCATGATGTCTGAGTGCAACTCTGTTGATAGGCTGGGACCACGTTGAAAGCTCCCTGCTTGGAGAAACTCCTGCTACCTGCCTTGCAGCAAGAATGGGAGGAAACCAGAACAGGAGACAGGCAGGGGTATGAGCAGGGGAGCTACCCCATCAGATGTGAATCCCTGATATGCGTGTCTATCAATATCCAGGCTGTGGCCTGCTAGCGGAGACTCTCAGGAAGGACAGAACCCACAGCACACAATCATGGCGCCTCCGGGGACCCTTACCTTACCCTGACTCCATTTCCTGCTGCTGAAGGGTCACTGAGAAGAGGTTATCAGGTTTCTGCTTAAACCTCTGGGCTGCAGCCACTTCACTACACAGGGCGGCTCCTTCCGTTTTTAGAATCAGAGGTATCCAACCCACTTTTCTCATTTTACAGAGGGGGAAAAAAAGTTAAACCATAGACCTCCTTCTCAGATAGTTGATGTCTTCTTTAATTAAGGACTTTCTTTCCAAATAGTCTTTACAGTGAATGGCTGCATACTGGTAGCCCGTGGGATAAAGCTGACTGGGGACTGAATTTTATTTGGCACAGACGTTAAAAATCAGGATCGATCTTGTGGAACTGCAGGTTCTCTTGAATGTAAAGGTCTGAGGGCGCTAGGCCAGCATGTCCCCTCGGCCACAACCGGCTGCACTCTCTAGCTGACCAGCATGTCCCCTCGGCCACAACCGGCTGCACTCTCTAGCTGACCAGCATGTCCCCTCGGCCACAACCGGCTGCACTCTAGCTGACCAGCATGTCCCCTCGGCCACAACCGGCTGCACTCTCTAGCTGACCGCAGCCCACTCCGCTCTATCCTGTCCGAGCGGGCTCTGCTCTTAGTTCCGATTTCCCCACTGGACTTGAAGCATTTAGGTTAACCCCTATCTTAAAGAAACTTTCAGGTCAAGAAATGCGCTTAAAGAGCGTCGGCTGGGGCAGGGCTTCGGAAGAGATTCATTCAACCGCGGGCCAGGCCGTGCCACCGACGGTGCTGGGGGCCTGAGCCCGGCCCTGCAGGCACCTGCGCGTGCCCGGCGACCTTCCATTCGGGGTCGATCGCTGCCCCCGCGCCAGGGCCCCCGCCCAGGCCAGCAGCGGCCTCGGGGTTCGGCTCCCCACTCGTCACGCTCTAGCTAGCGCCGCAGGCTGGCCTTGCGCGTCCGCGGGCCTCGGTGTCATCGTCGGCACCGTGCGCGGCGACACCTACCTCGCTGGGCTGCGGAGGCCCGAAAGGCCAGGCGCTGGGACAGTGCCCAGCACTCGGAGGGCGCCCTGTCGGGGGCGGTATCTCGCGGTGCCAACGAGCCTGCGGTGCAGCCACCTGAGAGAGGAGCCGGTGGGCGGCCCCCTCACCACGTGGCCTCTGCTGCCATGGAGACAGTTCGTGAGCGGCCGCGCCGCAGCGGCACGGAGGCCGGGGGTCCCGCAGCCGGAGCCGCTCTCAGCTGGAGCGCGCGCATGCGCGCAGACACCCAGGCCCAGGGAGGGTGGGCCGAGATGGGTCGAACCACTGAGCGAAGGGGAGGAGGAGCGTCGGAGGGACTGAAGGAGGATGGAGGGGGGAAGAAAATGCCAAAATAGGATTCCAACTTGACTTGACCCCTAGAGATCATGGCCGTGGAATCCATCGGGGGCCCTGGGGTTGACCCCGGCTCAGCGCCGAGGATGTCCGTCTTCTCTCACCCCCCTCGGCCTGTGTGGGTGGGTCCGGAAGGGAGGGCTGGTGGGAGTTGCGCAGGCGCAGTGAGGGCGGCAACATGGCGTCCAGGCCCAAGCGGCGTGCGGTGGGTAGTGGGGCTCCGCAGCCTTCAGGCGTCCCGGACCAGCGCGACGAGGAAGAAGAGGAAGATGAAATGGAGGATGAGGACGAAGACGATGGAGACAGTGACGAAGAAGAGGATGAAGACGACGAGAGCGTCGACGAGGTGAGAGGCACACGCGACCCCAGTTTGCTTTATATCTGGGGAAAAAACTTTCTGGCCGCCAGAGCCGTGTGACTGAGCCGCTCGGAGCAGCGACCGCCGGCACCGGAGGGTCTGTAAGCAGAAACTGGAGATGATGCAGGTGCCTAGCTCGGGTTCCACTGGAGTCTTTGACACATTGCAGCCACAGATGTTTTTCAGAAGTCTACTCCGCCGGTTCGGCCCCTCCCACCGCTCCGGGAAGACCCACCGCAGCATTCTAAGTGGCTTTCTGTAGTTCTTCGGCTAAAGCCCCAAACCCATACAGGGGCCTGCCGTTTATTCTCTGCCCCGTCTGCAGCCAGGTTCTTGTTTCCTGCCTCACTCATAGCGGCCCTCTGTCCGTTTTTCTAGAGTCCGATGCTGTTCCTCATCCTGCAGTGTTTTCCCGTCCTTGCTTAGATCTCAGCTAAGCTGTATCTTCTGCCTCCGGGCACCTGCCCCTGCCCCGCTCACCGAGTCCCGGTGATGGGTTCTCATTGAACAGGGTTCTTTTTTTCCAGAATATCTCCTACCATACTGCTTGGCATTCTAGGTACTTAGTATTTGTTGAATGAATAATTAGGACTGAATGACCCTTAAGAGCACTAAATGCCCAATAGGTACCTAAAACTTAATGGGTCCAAAGCAGGATTTGTAATTCATGCTCCAGCTCCTAATCTTTGCCATTTCTGTAAATGGTTCTCGTATTGGTCAAGTTGCTCAAACCCCAAACCCGGTAATTAACTTTAATTCCTCCCTTTTTGCATCCCACCTCCAGTCTATCAATAAATCCTGTTAGCTCTACCTTGGTACCTAGACACTTTTCATCACTGACTCTCCAACAATCGTAGTCCACCTTCCATCATCGCTTGACTGGACTCTTGTAGTAACTTCAGTGGCTTGTTTTCTTCCGTTCTTGTTCCTGTACCATCTCTACGCCCACAGCCAGGGAGATCTTTTTATTTTTTATATGATAGTAGGAATGCTAAATACCATTCTTTGAAGTTCATGTATTTATGTTTTAGTAATCTCTAAGGCCATCGTGGGGCTCAAACTCACAATCAAGAGTCATATGCTCTTCCTACTGAGCCAGCCAAGCGCCCCCAGAGAGATCTTTTTAAAATGTAGGTCTGTTCTCTTTTCCCTGTTTAGAACATTCCACTGACTTTCCATTTCATTTATAAGAAAATCCGAAGACCTCGTGGTTGATGGACAGAAACCAGGTAGCTAGTGTGGCCACACAGAATAAGCAAGAAAGGCTGATGGGAAATCAAATCAGAGATAAAGAGGAGTCAGAAGGGCGCCGAGGTGGCTCAGTCGTTAAGCGTCTGCCTTCAGCTCAGGTCATGATCCCAGGGTCCTGGGATCGAGCCCCACATCAGGCTCCCTGCTCGGCAGGAGGCCTGCTTCTCCCTCTCCCACTCCCCCTGCTTGTGTTCCCTCTCTCGCTGTCTCTCTCTCTGTCAAATAAATAAATAAAATCTTTAAAAAAAAAAAAAAGATGAGTCAGAAGTGTGGAGTCAGGATTAGGGCTGAGACTGGCGTGGGTATGTGATAAGTCTTCTAGTGAACAGAGCGTTCCCTTAGAAATCAGCTCTTTGACCCTTAGAAATCAGCTCTTTGACCCCTTGCCTTGAATGTGGTCTCCCCTTTTTTCACTTAGAACTTTAATTGGCTGGTTTGTTAACTTTGGGTTATAGAAGTCAGTGCTTCTTGCATTGACATGGATAGTCTGTCACACTCCACTCCAGTGATTAAAAATTAGTGTGAGAATGGTCATTGACTGTAGTGTAAGAAAACAGGCACTTGCATATACTGTTGGTGGGAGTATAATTTGTTGCAGTGTCTTTGGAGGGCAATTTGACAATATCTGTCAAAATTTAAAATGTATACATCCCCTGATACAGTAATTGGACTGGAAAGAATTTATTCTCTAGTCATAATAAAAATCATGCTGTTCTAGGCTCTGTGCACTTTGTATTAACTCTTTTAATATTTCTATCAACCCTTTGAAGTTAGGAGTTATCACCATTTAAGACAGAGGATACACAGCAGGTTAAGTGAAGACAGCCTGTGTAGTGCAGTCTATGTAGGGGAAAGAAGAAACAGCAAATAAATTTGGTTATGTGTCGAAAACTTCTTGAAAGATTAACTTACCTCTGAAGAGGAGGAGTTGGGGAGTGGGTAGTAAGACTTCCAGCTGTCATCTCTGTGCTCTCTTGTGGTGCTTACCAGTGACATGTATTACTTGTTGTCTGTAGAAATCGTTAGGACTTTCAGGGCAGTTCCCTACACTTGGTGCATCTTGATTCCTTTATTTATTTGAAGGGGGTTTTAGTTTCTGAGATGTTCACTCATGCACAGCTCATTACTGTGATGAATAAATCCCTGAGAATTGTATTTGAAATTCAAAACCTGTCTCAGATCTGCTCTGTATATAAGGGTGTGTGTGTGTGTGTGTGTGTGTGTGTATGTGTGTGTGTGTGTTTTAAGCCTGATTTTTAAAAAACAGGGTGACTGGCTTTGAGGCAGTCAGCAGAGGTGATAGAAAGTGGATATGAGAACTTCAAGAAACAGGTCAGGGTACTGAAAAGATGGGAAGAAAAGCACTAGGCATGTTAAGTTCTTACAGCCATGTGGTTAGGACTCTTGCTTGTGCTTAACGGAGACCCTTGGAGGGGAGCTTCAGAGGAAGGGGAGTTTGTGAAAAGGATGCAAGGGTACCTAGGCCTCCAAGGACAGGAAGGGGCTGGGTCCCCGAGCCTGGATTGCTGTGGAGGTTTTTCTTCTCTGCTTTACTGCTCTTTGTTACATTCAAAATATTTGGTTATTTTTCTGTTTCTTCTCCGTATAGCTGAGAATAGAAAATACCAACAGCGTCCGAGATTTGTCGCTCAAAAGAGCAAGCAGGTGAGATGCCACATTTAGTCTTAATTCTAAATTCTTTCAGTTGGGAGTGAATGGCAGGGCTCTGTTTCCCGAAGACGGCTGTTTCCCCTGAAACCATGTGGCTGGGGAGTCCGTTCCCAGGGAAGGGGTCCTGGGCGTGTAGCCCATTTGGTACCTGCTGCAGTTGGCGGTGCCATCACAGTCATCGGGACAGAGGTCGGAGCTGATGTGGGAGAGACGTTATTAGGGTCAGGATGACAAGGCACAAGTAGGTGTGATTGTCCTCGCTGGCCTTCCTCAGCTGAGACCCAAATTCCAGAACCTGCTACACTTGGAAGTATGTGTGAATACACTATTTTCTCAGAGCCCCAAAATAAGTGTGTCACTTACCAAGGTATGATTTAGGACTGACCTTGGGTAGCGCTTATAAGCCTCTAAGATTTTGTTTTTGGTGTGAAGCAATCCTTTCATTTATTTATGGGACACTTAAGTGGCATCACAGGCTGGATTCTGTTACTGTTTTGCAGAGAGATCAAGGAGCCCAGGCGCACACAGCTTCATAGAATCTCATGTACACAGTCACCATTTTTCGTCCTGCCTGAGGGCCTTAGTATGTGCTGTTCTCTGTGCCAGGAACTCATCCTCACTCCCAGCTCAAGTGTCACTTCTCTAAGGGAAGACTGTCCTGACTTTCTTAACTATTTTTCAAGCTGTGTGGCACCGTGTACCTGTGTTTCTAGCATGTGTAGTTGAAACTTTACATTTATCTCCATGAATATTTCCTTAAAGTCTGTGTTCCCCCCTAAACTGTAAGCTCCCTGAGGGCAGGACCATTCATGTCTCCTTTTCTTACCTTTTCTTCGTGAGTGCCTGGCACCGTGCTTGGTATGTGGTGGTACTCAGTATTTGTCGAGTGAATGAAGTGTGGCCTCAGGTGCGTGGGCTGAATCCAGTGCTAGGCAGCCGGGGACTTCGGAAGTGATTTTGCTCTTTGCTCATCCTTACTGCAGTCAGGTAAGTAATTTCTTCTTTGTGGCTGCTGTGACTGTTTTATCCAGAGCAGACTTGCTCTACATTGAAACTAGATCAATCTGAGTTTTTTGTTCTTCTCAGGCTTTTGTGTCAAGTGAGGAGATGGCACGAAGGGGCTTTGTAACCTGTGCAGATGGCAGTCGTGGCCATATTTTTGCCTGTTTGAAGCCTGGACAGTTCTTTAGATAACATTTTCTTCGTGTCCTTTTTCTGGCATGTTCTGTAGATAGAGATAGAGGCAAAAAGAGTGGCAATAGAGGGAAGAGAAAAATCTGTAAAGTAGAAAATAATGCTTGAATTATCTTAGGAAGTTATGTGTGATGACCAGTTTTGTGTGTTATTTGATGTAGAAAAGACGTTAGGGTTTGAAGCCAACGGCCAAGAAAGAATTCTTGAGACGTCTTTGGTGCAAAAAGGTGGTTTTATTAAAGCACGGGGACAGGACCTGGGGGCTGAAAGATGCGCTGGGGTCATGAGGAGTGGCCATTATATACTTTCAAGTTGGGAGGGGGTTAGGGATAGCATAAGTCCCTAAGGAATTTTGGAAGCAAGGTTTCCAGGACCTTGAGGGGGCTAGCTATTGTTGGGAAAAAGTCGTTTATTACTGTTTAATAAAACCTGAGTCATGAGGCCCTTTAGATGTATATCGGTGGGTCATATGCTTGGGGGATGATTCCCAACATGTATCTTGGGGAGGGGGTGGAGATAAAGGAAGTTTCCTTTTTATATATTAAAAAAGTAGAATTACAGGATCCTGGGGGTTGGGCTAAGACTGTTCCCTTAGCGAAGTATTAACATCAAGGCAGTTGAGTCCCTAGAGGAATGTCACTGTGCCTGTTTCGAGGACTTATCAGTGGGCTGTAGATAGTAAGGAAATTTAATAATTTTTCTTCTGCCTTTCCTACGTCATTATTTACAGGAAGTGAATGTTGAATTTGAAGCTTACTCCATCTCTGATAAGGATTATGACGGAATTAAGAAGTTACTGCAGCAGGTATGGTCTTTTACCCCCTACACACAAATCTCTTCTAAGAAAATCCAGGCCATTCAACACAAGCTAGGTCAAATTTCATCCTTTTAGAATTCCCATTCTTACTCTCTCTACCCTGCAGAGAAGGAAGGATTGTTTCTCTTCTCTTCCAAGGCTAACTGATTAATATGTTAATAAACACCCTGTGTCCTAAAATACCTTCCTTTTCATGTGCTTATTATTTGACCTACTCTACTGTTTTTCTCTTACAGCCAAACTTTGTGGGGCAGAAGAATTCTTCCATAATAGTCCTGTCCCTTAGTGCACCAGCTGGTGCTACAAAGTCCATGCTTGTTGCTTCTACACCATCCCTACACCCACCACGACTCCCCATGTAAGGTGGCTTTGGTTTTACCCTTCATAGCCTCCAGTGTCCAGTCACCAAATTCTTTGGCCTTTTGTCCATCCTTCTCCTCCTCTCCCCCACACCTCCTTTATTACCACTGACTGCCTCTTCGATTTCAGTGCCTTTAGCTTTGATTCTCCTGGGCTTTTCCTTTGCTCCTGGGATTGCTCTTCTGAGTTGTTTTATTAAAAAATACGCTTTGATTTTCATTTAAAATAAGTTTTTTTTCTTCTCTTAGCTTTTCCTAAAGGCTCCTGTGAACACTGCAGAACTAACTGATCTCTTAATTCAACAGAACCATATTGGGAGCGTGATAAAGGTAAGCGGGACAGTTAGGTCTGTTCTGATTAAATTATTTTTTGGCCTGTTAAGATCCTCCTGATGTTTAGCTGGGGGGCCAGGAACTCAAACTGGAAAGAGGTGTTACTGGAGGAAGGGAGGCTGGTTAGAAAGCCATTCCAGTAATTTCCAAGATTACTGAATGCAGGAATCCCGGGATTGGCAATGGATAGCAAGAGAAGGGGGCTATTTGGAAGATACTTGGGAGATGAGATATGGTGGCGATTAGTGAGTGACTGGTCTGAGTGAGGGGACAGGAGTCAAGGGTGGCTCCCACGTGTCTGGCTCCAGCAACCAAGATTGCGAACATGGAGGAAGAGGAGGGCAGGAGGGAATGTGAGTGTGGGTGTGTACGTGTTGAGTTTGATTTGCCTGTGATACGTGCACGGGAGGTGTGAGCAGCGGCCGGAGACTTGGGCATTCTCAGCAGATGGACGGTTACCCAGGGAGGGTGGGGATGGCCACTGCTGATACCACTGTTACTGGGAGGAGTAAGTCAGTGGCAGAGCCTGCAAAGGAGTCACGGTGGGGCGGCGGTGACCTGGAAGGGAGGGGCATCAATCACTGGAGGGAGCTTTTGGAGGAGGCACAGCAGGAGGGTGAGTCCTGCCCCTGTCGCTCCTGATGGTGCTCTCGGTTTTGTGTAGCTGCCTAACGAACTGCCCACAGTTGGGTGTCCTAGAATAGCAGTGGTCATCTGTTTGGGTCATTTGGACAGAGCTCAGTGAGGACAACTCCTCTCTGCTCAGTGTCACATTAGGTAGAGAGAGTCAGCGGGGGGTGGGGGGGGATTCACTTTGAAGATGGCTCACTCACGTGACCAGCAAGTTGGTGCTTGGCTGTACCTGGGGAGCCCAGCTGGGACTATGGGCCAGGGGCCTCCTCTCCTCCGCAGCGCGGGCCGCTCTACACAGCGGCTGGGTTCCAGCAGCAAGCAGCCCCAGAGAACCAGGCACAAGGGCACAGCTTTGTATTTCCGCTGTCCTCTTAATCAGACATGAAGGTCTGCACGGGTTGAAAGGGAGGGTGCACAGACCCCACCACTCGGAGGGAGGAGGGGCGAGGTCCTTTGTCAGAATGTGGGGCTAGAGCTGTGGTGGCCATCTGTGGAAAATAGAATCTGCCATGGTGACCTTGGTCCGTTTCCGCATCCATCTCTGGAAACGAGAGGATGGTCCTGGTCCCTGCTTTGCACGGTGATATGGCAGCAGCAGGAGCTGCTGAGCGCACGGTGCTTAGAGCCACGGCGTGTGGCGAGTGCTGGAGTGACGGCGCCCACGGCAGGTGTCTCCTCCTGTCCCAGCACGTGCCGTCTGCGTCGTGGTACAGAAGCAGCGGCCCTTCGGTCTGATGCTCATGCTCACCGCCTCACCGCCTCACCGCCTCACCGCCTCACCGCCTCACCTTTAGCCATCTCCCTTTGTTGTCAAAGCTGACAGTCTTGAAAAAGTTGGCATTCGCAGCCGCTACCTCCTCTCCTCCTAAACCCCGATCTGGTTTTTCCCACCAGGATTCTACTGAGGTTCTGGAACTGTCGGATAGGGTCACCAGCATCCCCGTTACTAAAGCTCATGGCCCTAAATGTAAAGAAAGTGAAGGGAATAGCACCTCCAGTAGCTTCCTTTTACTAGAGCAATGGGAAAGGCGGGCCTCTTCACCAAACACGTGTCCAGCCGATTAGTGTCTGCGTAGGCGTGCTGACGACACCGACTCCATCTTGTTCGTGCTCGCGCTGTGACCTCCTGTGGGGCTCTGCTCTGGGCCCCCGGGAGGTTAACGCATGCCCTGACCCGAATTCAGGAAGGCTCGTTCTGATCTTCCATAAAGAGGCGCAGCGAAGGCCCGCCTTAGATAACTGCCCTGCGACCTCCCCCTCCCTGGCCCCCACCATGCCCCTGGCCCTGTGAGCTGTGGGGTGAGGTCTGGGCTGCGTGGAGAACAGCTGCGTAGCCCCGGATCGTTTGTCCGCCCGATCTCTGTGTCAGTAACACAGCCTGAGTAAGACTCAGTGGTGTGGAGTGGCTTGCTTCCGTTTCCTGTCTTAGCTGCCTTCTCAGTGTGGAGGAGACGTGACTGACCCTCTTCCATCTTCTAACCATGTGCTAAGACCGTCCAACAAGAAACCGTCAGACTTTTATCCTTGCAAGAGCTTGCCATCAGCAGGGGGCTTCAGCCTTCACCGGGATGATTACACTAATAACTCACAGTAACAGTTACGGCTTTTGGCTTCCACAGAGGTACTCGAGGTGTCCCAGCGACAGAGACTTCTGTCCCTAGAAGAGGGACTGCCCAGAACTTTCACCGGAGCCTCTGGGACTCTTGCAGAGACGGCAGATCCTAGGGCTGTGGAGGGCAGAGGGCAGGGGGAGGGCCATGAACTGCATGTGCGGTTGTGTAGAGAGAGATTCCGGGGTGAGGTGTTAGGTGCAGTTGCTTAGGACTTAGGTCCTAGGAATTGTGTTGAACTAGGAGGCCTGAGGGATGAGAGGAGGCGTGGGAGGGGGTGGTGAACGGGTCAAGCAGGCAGGTCTCTTGCTGGGGGCGGGGAGGGCGGCAGGTGGTCGTGGATGAGGCTGATGGGATTGTGACCCCGGCCCCATGGAGAGGCCGCTGCCGTGTGGTGTTGCCTCGATGACTGCTGACTGGTCGAGGTGGACCGGGGCGCGTGCTCCAGGGGATGCTAACTGCTTGTGAGCCCGGTGACCATTTGGGGGATTTCTTTCTTTCTTCCCTTTCTTCCCTCCCTTCCCCTCCCCTTCCCCTCCCCTTCCCCTCCCCTTCCCCTCCCCTTCCCCCCTCCCTCCTCCTCCACCCCCTCCCCCTTCCTTATATTTTTGGAAAGTAAGCTCTCTGCCCAGCTGAACTCACAGCCATGAGATCAAGAGTTGCATGCTCCTGTGGCTGAGCCAGCCAGCTGCCCCAGTTTGGGGAATTGCTTAGGATTCGACACTGAGAGTTCCTTTTCCTTCCCTGGGCCCTCTGTCCGTGCTGCATGTGTTTCCCTACAGTAGGTGGGAGACCTGTGAGGTGCAGGACTTCGGTCTCCTGTTGATCTTGAGGGACCAGGGCTGGCGGACGTGTTCTCTTCTTTGCCTCCCCGTCCGCTCACGAGCAGGTGTGCCCAGCTCGCACGGGTGTGCTTGTGTCCTGAGCTACTGCCCCTGCCTGTTAGCGCCGCCTCTTGATTCGTGGAGCTTGAAACGGCTCTCGTTTTGGCACATAGTTTTATTTCCTCGGCCAGCCCAGCCTTCCTCGTTCCCACAAGAGGAAACTGGTGGTCTCTCCCAGCCTGGCTCAGCGGAGATGCTGGTCTTAAAGCCTGGCAGCCGCTGTGCCCGAGCCCCCCCGCCAGTGGCGCAGCCGGCTGAGATCAGGAGCGCCCCTGCTCCTCAGCCGGACCCCGGGAGCCGCGGTGCTGCTGTGGGTGGCAGAGCTCGGTCATTCCCTTCCCACAGAAGAGTGTCAGCGACACACATGGGACAGTTGTGGGTCCCTGCGGTCCTCGGTGCTGGGGGCGCTGTGGGAGTGCGCCTGGCGGAGGGAGGTGTGGAGGGAGCGTGAGGCCTGGGGGGGCTGTCAGTAGAGTCGTCAGGTTCACGTTGGAGTCCAGCATGTCATTCTTCTCCATTACTAAATCATTTCCTTTCTTGCCCTTTTTTTCTCTCCTGCTCGTGTGGTAGGAGTAAGTGTGCTCAAGCATCGTTCGCCCTCCCCAGCGCTCGGGACTGGCCCGCACTGCAGAGGCGAGTGGGTGGAGGGGACCCGCAGAGGAGCGAGCAGGGCTGGCTGCCGCCAGATCGCTTAGAAGACAGACAGGTGGTTGATTTCAAGAGGTTTTATCTGGTCTGGATTTGTAATATATTGAGAACCTAGCATAAAGAAAATTTGGAGCAGGAAGCAGTCCTCCGCAACGTATAAAGGGGGAGCAGAACCAAGGGAGGTGACCTGATAGGGGCAAGGCCCACGGTCCTCAGTGTGCGATGCTTCCCTGCGGTGTCGGCAGCCACGGAAAGTGTGTGTCTGAAAACTGAAACGTGCGTTGGCATTCCACTTCCTCCCAACCAAACATCAATTTTAATTCTTTTTCTTTTTAAAATAGCAAACGGATGTTTCAGAAGACAGCGATGACGATGTGGATGAAGATGAGATTTTTGGGTTCATAAGTCTTTTAAATTTAACTGAAAGAAAGGTTGGTTTCACTGGGTGGCATCTGAGCTCCTGTTTCATTTAATGCATGATGACTTTTTATATCAGACGATGAGATTAACAATAAGGATATGTGCTTTTGTGAAATCTTACTGTAATCTTTTTTTTTTTTTACGATTTTATTTATTTATTTGGGAGAGGGAAAGCACAGAGGGAGAAGCAGGCTTCCTGCTGAGCAGGGAGCCCAGTGTGGGGCTTGATCCCAGGACCTGAGCCGAAGGCAGGCGCTTAACGCCTGCGCCACCCAGGCGCCCCATGACTCGCTGAGTTTTAATAGAAAAGGAAAACCAGCTGTTTACCCTCCTCAGAATAAGATGCCGGTCAGACTTCATCTTCAGGTTTTACGTGAACTCTCCAGTTACTGCCACCTGTCTTTACAAGATGGACCGGGAGTGCTGTTCTGGTGTGTGAGTGTTGGTGTAACGCTGTCACCACTGCTCGTGGGGCCGTAAATAACCAGGTGTAGATACCTTGAGAAACGCTTAAGCTGTCAACACTGAGGACAGGTGGGATTTTAAAGGCGGTGGCAGGAGACTGCCCTCACTGTAAGGTTAGAAGGTGGTAGAAAGCACTTTGTTTTCTGCTCCAGGTGTGGCCTGTACTGAACAGCAAGCCTTTCTTCGCTTCCTAGGGTACCCAGTGTGCTGAGCAGATTAAAGAGCTGATCCTGAGCTCCTGTGAGAAGAGCTGTGAAAAGAGCTTGGTAGAGCAGCTGGACACACATCTGAACGACACCTCCAAGCCTGTGGGCTTTCTCCTCAGCGAGAGGTTCATCAACGTCCCTCCTCAGATCGCGCTGCCCATGCATCAGCAGCTCCAGTAAGAGCCTGGGCCACGTGCCCCTGCACAGTAGTTGTCCGGGGCGGGCCCAGCGGTCGGCTGCAGTGGGAAGCGCGCCGCCCGCCCTCTCGGCAGCCTTGCGGCTCGAGCGAGTGGAGGACCCTCCTGCCAGAGGCGTGTCCCTTCTTAACAGTGAGCTTCTTAATGGCTTGTGGTGGTAGTCTGAATAGTCTTACAAGGTGTCCAGGGTAGAAACACAGATGAGTTCATACAGGCTTTTTACCCCCTACTGGACTAAAGTTTTCATCCTCTTCCCAAATTTCTGTGACATGGATAAAATGCTGAACAGTTACTCCAGTAACAAACTGGGTACACTTCCTCAATTCCACTGGGATGTTTTGTAACTAGGAAGCTGCAGTCCTGATCCTGTGTCTCTGGCTTCTTGGGGTTTGCTCTTGTTTTTTTTTATTTCTTTGTTTTAAAACGACCCTGAGATCATGACCTGAGCTGAAACCAAGAAGTGGAAGCTCAACTGACTGAGCCACCCAGGTGCCCCTGTTGTACTTTCTTAATGCAGGGGTTTTAGGTTTACAACATTTTAATTGTTCAGAAGAGCTAAGGATTGGCATTGCTGTGCTCTGAGGGAGAGCGGATGGAAATCGACTGGCCCGTGCAGTACGGGCGCTCTTGCTCTGGGGGCGCGGTGCCTGGGTTTGCCCACTGGTCGCTGGTGGGGGTGTGAGGACAGGCTGAGCCTTCAGGTTTCCCGTTTAACAGGTTCATTGCTTTTTAGTTTTACTCTCATCCCCGCGCTCCCCTGATGCCCAGCTGCCATTCATTGGACTTCTGCATGTTCTTTGTTTAGCCTTTCTTTCTGATCAGCTGGAGCTCATTTTTATTTGGTTTCACAGGAGGGTGATGCGCTTTCTCCTGGTCCTCTGTTAAAGAAAGCTGAAGTCTTTACATCTTTGATTAGCCAGATACATAGGGACATGCGCAGTTTTTGGAAGGCTATGTTGCCACTCCGTGGACTATTCTAGAATCTAGAGGAATCTGTCCTGCCATGCCATTTCTGCAGTGTCAGGACTGTAGTCATAGTGCCGGACTCTAGTGCTTGGAGACCAGTTGTCAGATGCTCTAATGGCATTGGTTGTGGCTGTTAAATTTTTTTTTTTTTAAGATTTTATTTATTTGAGAGAGAATGAGAGAGAGAGAGAGCACATGAAGGGGGGAGGGTCAGAGAGCAGCAGACTCCCCCCTGAGCAGGGAGCCCGATGCGGGACTTGATCCCGGAACTCCAGGATCATGACCTGAGCCGAAGGCAGTCGCTTAACCAACTGAGCCACCCAGGAGCCCCCACATTTGTTTTTGAAAAACCAGATTCTTACCTGTTTTAAACTTCTGCAGAAGCAGAGCAGTGATGTTAACTGAATTTGAGACTCCTGTTATTTGCTGTGTATCCACAGCTCAGCATCTGAGGGATTCCTCCTCCTGCTTACTATAAAACACTGCTGTAGTCCATTACAAGTGCTGTTGCCTACGTAAGGAGAACTCACGGCTTAGAAGTGTCCAGATCTGATGTCTGTCCATCAAGCCCGTGTCAGAGACGACAGAACCCCCTGCAGAGGCCTCACGGGTTTCCCCTGTGTTCTGGTTTGTTGGATTTCACCCGGTTCAGCAGGCAGACCTTCTCTGTGTTATGCTTTGCAGGAAAGAACTAGCTGAGGCACACGAAACTAACAAGCCATGTGGGAAGTGTTACTTCTACCTTTTGATTAGCAAGACATTTGTGGAAGCTGGAAAAAACAATTCCAAAAAGAAAGGGAACAACCAAAAGGAGGAGGAATTAATGTTTGCAAATGCGGAGGAAGAATTTTTCTATGAGGTAAGACTGTCCTGTTCTTATCTATTTGTTTGAATGTAAACAAGGATTTTCTTGACAATAGGCAGGATTGACTGCTCTCCTGTTTATGGCAAAATCCTCTGAGGATGGCGGCTCTTTCTCCATATTGCCAGCGGCTGGAGGCTAATGCGGTGCCCGCACCTAGTACATTCGCAGCGGGTTCGTCACCAGCCCCCCAGCCCCCAGGGTGGAGCCTGGGGAGGAGAAAAGCCATGAACGTTGAATGGTGATCAGGCACTCAATATGCTTACTAGAAGATCTGTAATTCTAGAACCACTCCACAGGGTAGGCGTTAGTCCTGGTTTGCCGATGGGGACGTTGAGTCTGAGGGAGATTAGATCCATTATCTGAGGTCATGCAGGTGGTTGATGTGAAAGCTCGGGCAGGCCCTGCTCCCCAGTGATGGCTTACATGCTTCTCTGTGCCCTTGGTCCTGGATGTCCTCCCACTTTTGGGATTTCTAGCACTTTCTTGCAGAAAGGTGGCTTATGCCATGACAGACAACTAGACACCAGAGAATACGCTTTCTCACCCTGACCTCTTCTCAAAAATGTTAAGTAAATCTGAGGGGTAACTTACTTTCCTAGATTAGAGGATGTCTGTTACTACCTTTTTAAGATTTTATTTATTAGAGAGAGAGAGCAAGCACAAGCAGGGGGAGCTGCAGTGGGAAAGGGAGAGGCAGAGAGGGAGAGGCAGGCTGCCCACTGAGCAGGGAGTCAGACATGGGCTCACACCCTGAAGTCAGATGCCACCCAGGCGCCCCCATCTGTCACTACTTTTAAAAAGCCTTCGACTAAATACTAAAGTACCACAGATTCAGCTCTGCCCTTGTTTTTCAGGAAGTAAATAGTGAAAATTAAATTTTTTTTGCCTGAGCACGTTAGGCAGATAGTTTCAGGGAAGGCTGGATGGGTATTTTAAGATGGCCTGGTTACCGTTTTCACACGGCATGATTCCAAGGGAGCAGCCAGGACAAAGGAAAGACCAGTGTTTGAAGACCATGCTTCTCATTAATTGTCAAATGTTACAAGTGTTTGTTTCACTTTTCTGTTGCAAGATTGAGAATCCAATGAGAATGAATATGAATGAGTATGAATGACTTCAGAATTATAAACGCTTATAAATGGTGTAGCATTATGTCACTTAGCTGCTGTTCACCTCTTGGGACTGGGACACTGCTCTCCATGCTTCTCCTGTAGGTTAGAAATCTGTTTGGTAAGCATTTTGTAACTTGGGCCTGAATATCCCATTTGAGCTTATTTTAGTCCGTGTTTTGCTTCTGTTCTCTGTCATTCTCAAACACGTCAAACAGTATTCCTGGCTGCCACGTAAATAAGTTTTGCCTTTAGGTTGTCTGGATTTTTAACTTACGATTATATATTTGGTTCAGAAGGCAATCCTGAAGTTCAACTACTCGGTGCAGGAAGAGAGCGACACTCGTCTGGGAGGCAGGTGGTCCTTTGATGATGTCCCGATGAAGCCCTTGCGAACCGTGATGTTGATTCCAGGTGACAGGATGAACGAAATCATGGATAAACTCAAAGAACATCTTTCTGTCTGACCCATTTCCCATGGACAGTAGTGGGGTGGTTTTGTGTATATAAAATTACCAGAAAACAGCTCAGATTTACTGAAAAACTCGTGACTTTATTCAGAGTAAGGTCCTCTACAAAAAAGTAGGGCTCTGTCACCTATGTGTGTGACCCATTTACAAAATAGCTTTTTAAAAAAATTTGGTCAAATTATGAATGGTTGATTAAAAGCTTTTCCAATAAGAAGGAAAACGTGGAGTCGTAATTTAAAGAACTCAATAAAAACTTCTATTTTTTTATTTTTAAATAATATACAAAGTGTTATTTTTTTCAAGACTCTCATGTGGGGTGTGTTCTTGTTCAAGTTAAATGTCTGCACCTCAGTGGGGCTGTGCTCAGGCCGGCGGGGTGGGGGGTACTTATTGCACATCTCGCTTCCTGTAAAGATTCTGGAGAGTTACTGGATGGTGCATCTCTGCTCAGTAGGCTCAGGGCACTTCTCACACATTTTCTGTTCCTTTTTCATTGTTGATAGAGGTGAAAGGTGATCCATTACTTGATGGAGAATATCCTTACTTTCGCTAGGAGGCAGGTTACTGAAATAGTATGGTGGCACCAGCTGCATAAATCTGTTTGTTGAAAACAAAAAGGTGAGATTTTTTTCTTTTTTAGGGAGAGATACCAAACATTACATGTGGGAACTTCCCACCCCGGGAGAATCTAGTTGTAGACCTGGTATTTAATTTGAACTCTTCCGTCTCTATCTGCCTTTGCAGAATAAATACTTCCTGCGGTTTTCATGGAGTCAATCCAATTGCATTTCTAGAATAAGTTGGCTTCTCTAGTGTTACGCCACACAGTGGCTGATGCCCAGCACAACATGGGAAAGATCAGATCAGGTGTTCCAGAGAACTCTGGGTGGGTAAGAGAGGGGGTGTCTTGGCCTCTTTGTCTTACTAATGCCACTCCCCATCCAGCTACTGGTTAGTTTTGGTTCCTGCCTTGAACATCACTGTCCAGGTAGGAGTGTACGTGGACCCACATCTGCAATGGCCCCAAAAGACTGCTCTTCGTTCTCACTACTGCCCCCTGCAGTTCACTCTCGTAGCCACTGGAGTCATCTTTAAAAGTCTATACGGAGAGATGTTACTCCAGCTTAAAAGTCTCCAATTCTTTCGTACTGCGCTTAGGATGAATTCCAGACCCCCATTCGGCTCATAAGGCCTACACCTCTGGTACCCGCCTGCCTCCCCGCTCCCTGCCCACTGGCCCTAGCCTTGGGGCACGTCTGTTCTCAGAGGGCCTTCCTCAAGGTCTGCACCTGCAAACACTTTCTCTCTACAGCTTTTTGTGCCTTTTAAGAGGCACTATGCTGTTAAATATTTCCACACTTTTTTTTTTAAGTAATCTTTACACCCAGCATGGGGCTCGAACTCCTGATGCCGAGATTAAGCATCGGAGGCTCCACTGACTGAGGCGGCCAGGAGCCCCTTTGCGTGGTATATGATTTACGCTGTGATCCCAAAGAGAGGAACATTTAGGTCAGAGAGACCATGAGTAGGTACGCTTGTATAAATTAAATTGGTGTTGGCGTAACCTAACTGAGAATGTAATAAAAGCCAAACGTGTCATTTACTCAAGTATGAGTTGGAAAGAACTCCCTTTTTTCTATTAAACTTACAGTTGAGGAGAGATTTCTGAGGTAATCCTGATGTAGTTGTTCTCAGATATGCTGAACTTGTGGAAGAGAACCCACTCCGGCATCTTCCTGGTGATGGCGTAACCGGACAGGGGATGCAGCTGAGCAACCTGCTTATGTGTCAGCATTAAGTAGTTCCCGGATCCGTCCACGTCCCGCGCGATCTACAAGGCAGAGTTTTTAAGAAAAAAGATTTTGTGTTAATATGGAGATCAATAGACAAAAATGTTTTGTTTAAAAAATTCCAAAGTACTTTGTTCAAAATAATAAAAATTACACATTTGCCACCCATGTTTCCTATTTTCAGATCTAGAAAATAAGCCAAAAACAGGTTTTGCCCAAAACTTTGAGACAGTGATGATGACATTACTAACTTCAGTAATTTCAGGGCAGTGGGTGGAAAGCATAGCTACGGAGGTTAATGTTTGGGTCGTGAAAGCCAGCGTGGTACCTGCCACACTATGGGCAATATACTCAGATGTCAGGTGCTTTATGCCGGATGTTTTAGCTCAATTAAAACAGTAACACTGTGATGTAGGAACCTTACTTTCTGTACATGATGAGGAAATTCATGTTAAAATGTCATTTTTTCCTCTTTTAAGACCACTTTAGAGTGTGAGTGGAAATACCACAATTTCTCTGACCGTGACATGAAGAACATGCTTCCTTCCCCAATGTGCTTTAATTTAGGGGAGCTGCATTAGGCAGCCTTCATTTGGGGGATGAAAAATGGACATTACCTTTATTTCTTGGGTGTTAGTATCATCGGCTAAATGTGAGCTAATTCACAAACCGATGAGATGAGGGACTGTATCTGATGCTCAGCCAAAGAGTGTGTTTTCCTAACTTTCCCTCTGTGATGAAAAAGGCCTTTTGTCCTTTTGGACAAAGTGAACATACTCTGGCTTAGCCCTTCAGTTCCCTTGGAAGTACATTTAAATACTAAACCTTGGGGCCCTTGGTTGGCTCAGTCGTTAACCGTCTGTCTTCGGCTCAGGTCATGATCCCAGGGTCCTGTCATGATCCCAGAATCCTGGGATCGAGCCTCATGCTGGGCTCCCTGCTCGGCAGGAAGCCTGCTGCTCTCTCTCCCACTCCCACTCCCCCGCTTGTGTTCCCTCTCTGTGTCTGTCTCTGTCAAATAAATAAAATCTTTACAAATACATACATACATACTATATCTTTAGTAACACAGAAGGTTTTCAGTTTTATTTAAAGTTAACACCAATAAAAGAATCCTCCTAGGTGAGAACTTCCTGACAGACCGTCCCGAACACGTGACATTCTGGAAAGACCAAAGTGAAGGCTGCCATCCCCATTCTCACCTGCATGAAGTAACCGGACAGGAGAGCCTTCTTTATGTTCAGAGCGTTTTCCTTTGAGCCAAAAGCAGGTTCTGCACAGGGGAGCTCGATTCGCTTGACAATTTCTAAGAGTTCAGCTCGGATAACGTCTGCCATCCTGAGAGCACAGCAGTTGAGGAAGTAATCATGACACCACTTTTCAACACAGTCTGGGAAGGAAAGAAGAAGAAATGATTTGCCGTAAGCGGTAAGAGCCCCGGCCTGGAAGGAGATGTGATCTCTGTGTCCTCTGCCCGCCTCGCCTCAACAGGAGGTCACGTGAGCGGGTGGGAGGGAGGCTGCAGGGACATGGGCTGGCTGGCAGGACCTGCACTGGCCGTGGGGGTTCTGGAAGCCCACTGAACTGTGGGAGCAGCATGTTCTAGTGCCGACCAGTGTAGCCCCCTTCATCGGCAGCTCTGAAGGGGGACAGAGGAGGGTGTCTCTGACCGTTTGTCTCGTGTAAGAACAGTGAGGATGTACCCGGCCCCAGCAGTTATTCAAACTAGGAGGGGCAGGTCTACGGTAGAAGTTCCCCTGAGCCATGAAAATATCTCAACATGTTTATAAGAAAAGGATTACTACTAGGCTGATTTGGGAATTCTGTTAAGCTCACCTACCCGCTCTAGCTGCAAATTTTATATTAAAATTCAGTCATCTGGTTCAGTTTGAAGTTAATGCTTTCTTGCTACCCGTAGTCACTTAGGATGGACCTAGAGTTCTGCCTTGTGCTGGGACTGCACCTGGCCTTGGCACAGCAGGGAGGAGACCCCGGCTGACCCTGTCCTGTGCCCTCAGGCCGCCTCAGCAACAACAGCATGTACTTGGGCAAACAATGGCACCCACCGTCCTTGCTCTCAAAAGATGCCACCAAGCTCCCCCTATCCTTGCTGGCTCCACTGACTTTATCTTCTCAGCTCTGAAAAATTAACTCCCCACTCCCTATAGCTGTACTGCCATTCAAACTGCCATGTCATCTTTTTCAGCTCACTTTTCATCCTGTCCACCAGAGCAAAGGAGGTAAAAGATGCTTCATGGAAAACAAAGGTTCCCTTGCTGGAAGGGAGCCCCTCACTGGCTGCCTTTGGAGGCCCCAGCCCGCGCCCGCTGCTCTGCCCTGCCCGCCCCTCAGGATCCTCTTCCTGTCTTTAAGGGAAGAGAGTGTTCTAGCTCCCTTTTCGTCGGGTCCCCCTCGGGGAAGTTCACACGCTCACCGTCGGGCTCACTGTGGGCTAGCACCAGGACTTCTGCCTCAGCTTTTCCACGTGCCCTCCCCTCCCCTCCCCTCGGCCAAGTTCCAGTCCAGTTCTCTCCAGCCCCCCTCAGCACACCCACCGACTCCTTCCTAGTATCTGAGGCCCGGGGTGGTTGGTTTGGTTTGGTTCTGAATGTCTCTATTCTCTCTCCGCCTAGGAGTGAATGTGGATGTTAGGGAAAGCACAAAGCACAGCTCTGACCCCAGGGCACTTGGAGATGGCACTTCCTTTCTTCCCCCGACCCTGGAGGGTGGGAGCTGTGCCGTGCAAGTCTCTGTGGCCCCATGTCATCCATGCCGACCTAGCTCCCTGAGGGCTGGCCGGGCGGAGTGCTGGGGTTCCAACTCTCGGCAGCGAGCGCAGCCGGACCCTCAAGCGCCAGCCCCTCGGGTGACCAACAGGGCTAGAGAAGGGTGAACAACAACTCGGCTTTCTTTGGGGAAGGAAAGGTGGAAATTAGATGCTCTGAATCACAAGCGTTCACTTACTTTCACTGGCAGAGTTCAGAGCTATGTCTTGGTAGGCCTTGTAAATGTTGATGAGGGTAAAGTGATCTCCTTCGGGATGTAAAAACGTCTTCCAACAAGTCAAGGCAGCCTCCTCAGCTCCATGTGGCAGATTCGAGAAGCAGTTGGGAGCTTTAAGATGCAAAAGGTCACAAGGTCAGCGAGACTGGAGACCTGTGACCTGAGCACAACACGCAGAGGGAAGGGCTCACTGCTGTGCATCTAGAACCGCTCCTATTTCTCTGAATAAATGTTATTCTTGCTTACTTAGAAATCAGAGATTTAGGGTGTTACCATCATGTTTTTGTCCCTGTTTGTTTGCCTCTGTCAGGTACAGTGAGTCCCCGGCTGGTACCATAGTCAGAGCAGGGGGGCCCCTGGGGACTGGAGCTACTCAGGCCCAGCCACAGCCTTGGCCTGGGCTGCCAGTAAAAGAAATCATTAAAACACAGAAAGCAAGAAGAATGGAGGAGGTAGGAAATAAAAACAGAAACACATAACTCTTTGGGGAAGAACACTTCTAGTGACACATTTTTCTTTCAATGTCTGAGTAATTCACTGGATTTTGATTTTTTTCATATTAAGATAATTTGTGGGGCGCCTGGGTGGCTCAGCTGTTAAGCATCTGCCTTCGTCTCAGGTCATGATCCCAGGGTTCTGGGATCGAGCCCCGCATCGGGCTCCCTGCTCAGCGGGAAGCCTGCTTCTCCCTCTCCCACTCCCCCAGCTCTCTCTCTCTTTCTCTGTCAAATAAATAAATAAAATCTTTAAAAAAAAAAAAAGATAATTCGTCTAACTTTCTACCTTTTAAATCTATTAAAGTACTTAATTATCACTTCAAAGGGTTAAATGAATTGGTCAAAGTCTCTCTTAGGTTCTTAAAATATTTCAAACGGATCTCACTTAAATCTAGACCTGGGACAGACTGACAGCACAAAGGAGCTGTGCTCCCAGAGGAGTACCTGTCACCATGGCCGCGATCGTCAGCATCTCCTCCACACAGTCAAATTCACAGGATGCTAGGATAGACTTTGAGAGCTGTGGGTCAAGAGGAAACTCCGACATGATGATCCCAAACTCCGAGAGATTCCCATCATTGTCCAGTGCGGCCAGGTAATCCAAGTCTTCCAGAGCCTGCATCAGACTTTCTGGGGCTAGCAGAGAAAAAAATCATCACCCATCTCCTAGAACCAAGATGGGGTGACACGTCCTGGGCCTCCCCTCACATGAAACAACCAAACAGTGGGCAAGACATGTGAAATGACAGTTTGCAAGACAAAAAACATCAGGCAGTGAAGGACAGTGATTCCTGAGAGGGGGACGCTAATGAGGTGAGCGCCATGACTGCCCAGTGTAAGGCCTTGAAAGAGTTTCCCGGCTGCAGTGCCGGAAGTGGACCCAGGTGGAGCCTGCTGGAGTTATGAAGATGGTGCGGAGGGTCCAAGGAGGCTAAGGTGGCCAGAGCTTGCAGGTGGGACTACCTGATGGGAGAGAGCCATACAGAGACAGGACTTGGAAGATCCACGAAAGGTCTCCTCGATTCGTCAGCGGAGCACGCGGAAGAAACTATGTCGGGTCACAGAACCATCCAGAGGATTAGAGGGACAGTGCCGGGTGCTGACACGGGATCTAGGATACTGCCCACTTCTACCCACTGGGCTGGGAAATTGCACAGTTATGGGGCCCGGGGTAGGAGAAGCAGAAGGGAAGAATCCCCGCCCCCCACCCCTGATGTGCACTCTACAGTGCCAGCTAACAGAGCGTAAAACCAGGAACTGAAAGGATCATCCTGCAACCCAGGATAAAGGTCAAAAGTATTTATAGGAACACAAAATATCCAGTATGCAACACAGCAAAATGTACAATGTCTAGCATCCAATAAAAAATTACGTAGAGACATGAAGAGCAGGAAAATACAGTCCCATAATAAAGAGAAAAATTAATCAACTGAAACTGACCCAGAACCTGCAGAGATGACAGAAATAGTAGGCAAGGATGTTTAAGAGTTACTTGCCGGTGCAAATAAGGGCAGAAGGCTAATTTTCTCCAGATCTGTATTTCTTAAGTTTATAGAACATCAGTAATGGTGTGGTGTTTATCATATATGCTTAATCCCCACCAAAAAAGATAATCCATTTGTTCAAGCAAGGTACTCTCCTTGCCCTTGCAGAGTAAGAGGAGATCAATAAGTATGTGTGTGTTTCATCTGTTGGGCAGGTGGTACAGCAATAAAGGCCACACAAAGAAGCACACCACACAGTATTAAGCTGCTGTCGTGTTCTACCCCACTGAAGGGTTTCCGAGCACCTCCAGATCACTTTCATGTCTCAACTCTCGCAGGTGCACTGTGAGCAGGAGATGAATATGATGGGGACCCAAGCAGCAAGTTCTCCTACTTGCATCTGGGAGTTCAGTGTAACAAATAGTAAAAATTTTATTTGCTGTTCAAACACTGACCGCTAAGCTACTTATCAAAATTTCAGGCCAACTGTGTAACTCAAAGGCCAGTCACCAGCTCAGATTTGCTACAATCCCCTCGTTGCTAACAAGATGCCATGAAAACAACAGGAGAAACCACTGCTGTGGATGGAGATATGGCTCGCTGAGGGTGACGTGCAGTTCGTCAAGTCTCTAGTCCTTTCGCTGCAGAAGAGCAGAGCAGGTAACAGGCCTGATCTCAACCTGAGACGCATCAGTCGCAAGCAGATCAGTTCTGGAAAAGCAGGTGTCAGGGCTGCCAGAGGCTCTAAGAAGTAGCCCCCTGCGAACCTGCCTGGACTCCAGACGCCCGCTGAACGACCTGGAGCACAGCTTTAATCCCCAACTGGGAGACAAGAACTTTAACTCCCCTACTGCTTTCGAATTCTCTCACTGAGATTGAACACTGAGCAGCGCAGGGCTCCCAGGAGATTCCTGTCCTTCCCCGCCTTCTGCCCCCCCAGTCCCGCCTGGGTGCTGGCATGGAGCACCGGTGCGCTCCTCGTTCCTTCTTGGACACCCCTGGGCAACGAGGAGACCTTGAGAAGCCACAGTCCCAGGAAGGAGACAGATGGGCTATTTAGAAAAAAAAAGTCCGAGAGTTCTCTCAGTGAGCCATGAAATGAAGGAACAGCTGACCTGCTGGCGAAGGTGCGAGACGCAGTCATAGAAACACGCATCTCAGATTAAACACAGCAGGAGCGGGTTGCGAGCACAAACTTAATTACTGAAAACTGTTTAGAAACCAGTTTCTATAAATCAGCAAAGCCGCTGCGTTATAACTTACAGGATCTTTGGCAATTGTCCCTGTAAGCATCTGGCTCCGCAGCTGGGCTCTGTCCCCAGAGGGCACCTACTCCTCGTTTTTATGCCCTGCAGCTCAGTTGGCTGCACACAGGATTACGAAATAACTTCCTAATTCTGCTCCCGTCCTAACACCAGAAAAGAAGAGGATGTTCTTGGGGTTTTATTATATCAGAAGGAACGAGTTAATGAATGTCGATTACACAGGTGAAAGAACAATAATAAATAACTGAACAGGATTTGCTAATATTACGGCCACACTTTAAGACATCTCCCCAGTGTGGCTCATAAAACGGTCTCAGCTAAACAGCAGAAGGGTGCAGACGAGGCTCTTCACAGCCGCGTCGTTTCAGTGCGGGCCGTGGGAAACTGTGCTAACAGATGTCGCCCCGGAGCAGAACCGGGCAGGGGGTGTCTCTTGGTCAGCAGTCCCCACGGCTGATTCCTCTCTTTCCCAAGACCCCTTAACCTACTCTCTAACCAATAAGGATACAGGATTAAGGTCTGATTGGCGTCACTACAGTTGGAAAGGATCTGAGAGATAGGGGGCCTCCACTGGTCACCGAGAGAGACGCGTTTTCAGCGCCATGCCCACGGCAAGGTGACTCCTTACGGGTAGGAGCAGACCCTTTTGTCCCCAGCCCTGCCGCGGACGGGGTTCTCGGGCCGCAGCACAAGGCAGGGGCGGCCCGGGCCCTCTGAGCTTACCCGTGCCGTGCCCTGGAAGGACACCCTCGCAGACCAGAGAGCCTCCAGCACCTCCCGTCACTCCCGCCCGGCCCAGGCCTAGGAAAGGACTAAGGGGAAGAAGGGAGCGGAGTCCATCTCCAGGGGCTGCCTTGCTGGCTGTTGGTTAGTGGACTTATTTCCTTCTAAGGATAACACTCAACTCATTCACTCACTTCCTCTCAAGCCACATGTGACTGTCTTGTGATCTTGGCATCTGCAAGGCCCCAGGGGCAGGGACACACGTGGGCGGATGGGCCCAACCTTGGCCCTCCTGGAGCTGGAGGTCTTAGGAGGGAGACCCACATATAAACCAACGACCAATTTCCAGTGTCCGGAGATGCAATTTTACCCGACTGGCCTCTTCTCAAGGAAGTGCACCCCCACTCCTAGAGAAGCACGATTTTGTGGCACGTGACCACCTCCCAGACTACCGCTAACCCCCAGACACGGCTGCCTGGGTCAGGGTGGGCCCTGCTCAACCCGACCCAGTGACGCTCTAACTGGGGGGGGGGGGGGTCAGGGTCTGGATCAAGAGAAGCTGAGGGGTTTCCAGGGGCTGACTTGGAGAACACAGCTGAGATTCTGCCACGAGGACTGACGAGAGAGAGCAAAGGAGAAGAACCAAGAGACCCAGAGATGAGACACCGTGTGCCAAGGTTGTTCAAGTCTCTGTTTTCTTAAGTGTTCCTGAGGCTCGACTTCCTTCTCACCCTGGATTTCACAGGACACGCCAATGTCCTTATGATCCTTATGGCTAGTGTGAACTGCATTGCTGGCACCGTGTCCGGAGGAATTCTAACTAATACACCACATCATAATAATTCAAGGCCGCTGGAGCTTCGAAAAGGTAGGGGCCAAGCTGGCCTATGGAAGGACCAAGAACGGCCGCCCTCAAAGCTCTCACCGTGTGCCAGGTACTTGCATTCATCACACACACACGGAGAAAGACAACAGAGAGAAATAAAGTCACAGCTTGAGAGGACTAAAGTAAAAAGGAAGTTTCTGGTCCCAACTGGTTTTAGGACTGGGACTTGGGCATCGTGCACGGTGCACAGTGCACAGAGGGGAGACACTGAGGAATCAGGAGATGGCTCTGGGCTGACGGTGTAGACTCTAAACTCTTGGGACTTCTAGGAAACTGGTTTAAGAGTTTGGCTCTGAAGAGGCCAGGATGGACAGGCTTCTGTTTCCCCAAATTTCAAAGGACATGCTCATAAAGCCTGGCAATTGCCTAACCTCGCCCCCTACACACTACACACAGCACTTCGGCATAAATCATCTCCTGTGCGCCTCTAGGAGCCCCTGACACGAGAGGGCACACACCGTAGCCTCATGCCACAGATGAGGAAAAGCTAAGTGACGTGCCAGAGACACAGGCCTCAGCAGCCTGTCTCCGCGGCTGCACGACGGGGATGGGGGCCCGGGCCTTTGCACCTGCTGTGTGTCTTCTGGCTCCAAGCCGGACGCTCTGCTGTGAGCAGCCTGGGGCTGCCTCCGAACGCCTGCAGCTCCGTATCTGCTTCTCACACGGTGAAAACTGCTCTTTGTAGGGACTCTGCCGCTCAGGGCCCAAGGCCTGTTTCGGAGCTCAGGTAGGAGTCACACAGGTGGGGACAGCTACAGGATTTACTATAGGCCAGTCCCGTAAACGGATTTATATTGCCAACTCTATGGACCAATTACTTTGATTATGTTCACATTCAGATGAAGAAACTGAGGCCCGAGGGGGTGACACAATGCCGGATGTGACACGGGAGTGGGGGGCTGGGGCCAGAGCCCTGGCAGTCTGCTTGGGAGCCCGAGCTCCCTGGTGCGGCCCCTCATCCGGGGCCCCTCTGCCCGGCGGGCCAAGTACGGCCCAGTCCCACGGCTCGCCACGGCTTAATTATCAACAGCGTCCCCTTCTGCCCTCCAACGTCCTGGCCTGGAGAGTGAGTCCCGTGCTCACGGGACCCATGATGAGCCTAATGCGAATCAAGAGCTGAAAATGCTTCCATTCTCTGCCTTCTAAAATCTCTCCCAGTCTCTTCACTGAAGTGAAGAAAAAGTACTTTGTGCCTCTTTTCCACACTCCCATCCCGCCACCTGAATACAGCAACAAACTCTGCGAGTGTGACCGTCGCTGACGTGGACACCTGGACGGGGGCTTCCTGCCCGTGTGGCATCGGCCTCTCTGCTCACGTCCGGGGCTGTCGGGGGGGGTGGGGGGGGGTGGCCGCTGGTGGGGGGTGTGCGGCGAGGCCGTCTGCGAGCACCAGCACGGGCACGTGGCGTCTGCAGCCCCTCGTGCCCCTGCTCTCCCCTGAGTACAGACGGTCACATTTAAAGACCCTTTTGCAAACCCCGAAGCGAAATGCCCCATTTCCAGTGCCGCAGAGACAAGCAGAGGCGCTTCGCCAGCGTGCCCACGAACGAGGCTTTCCCGCGCAGACGGGATTCCAGAAGATCCTGACTCCTCTGGGGAACTCCCTGCGGCATCACCGCAGATCAGGCCCCCGCAGCATCTCTCAGCCCTCGTCCTGCCGACTCCCGACACTGGTGTCCACGGCCGCGGCGTGATTCCGTCCCTGTGTCCTTGCCCGCCTCCCCGAGGGCTCGGTCTCGTCCTGCACACCACGTCTGGCCAGTCCGTGTGCGGGTTCATTCTTCCCGGATCATTCCAGAGCCAGTCGTCTCACCCACACGAGCTCTGCATCGACACAGAGATGACACTTGGTGCGGGCGGGTACGTGGCAGCTAGTTTGTCCCCAGTCTCGGTGTAGGTGCCACTGCTTCCCAGAAGGAAATGTGTGCTCAGTTGGCCCTGGGCCTCCTGATCCACATCAACAGTGACGGTGTCGCTCGTGATGGAGCTCAGTCTTCAGCACCAGGGAAGAAAAAACAATGGGCTCTCTTTTTGTCCTCTTTAAGAGATCTTTATCAAGGGAGCTCAGTGAATAGGCTGTAGCCTAGTTATGCCAAATTCATTCTCACATGGCTCATGAAGCCTGAAAAGGGTAACAGGTTTGCTGCATTTGCATATTTCAATGGTAAGTTGAATTAAATGCACCAGCTGCAAGCATCATCTTTTTTTCCTCCTAAAACGATGAGCCAGAGTGACTCCACAGTTAGCTTTTCCCCTAGCACAGCAGAACACAGCTCTGTGCGTCCTGTCGGGAGGCGACAATAAGCCGCCGCCCTACCCTCGGTCCCCGGTGACCAGCTCCGGCCCACGCGGCGCAGACGGGGCCGCCGGGGGAACGCAGGTTCTCTGCACTGCTGGGCTCTGCTGTCCGCTTCTCCCCTCACGGCGAGCTCACCGAACACCCCTGTCCGCAGCCAAGACGACGCCTGGGGAGTCAACACGTGCTGACGCGGGGCCTGAGAGACGAGCGGGGGGGCTGGGCAGCCATTTTCCCGGAAACGAAGCGCGTTTCTTCAGAGCTCGGTCTCTGGAAGGTCTCTGCAGGGGTCACGGTGGCCAACTGGCCTCCCGCAAAGTCGTCCGAAGCTCTGAGGTCACCGAGGAGAAACCCGAGAAATGGGGGCACGTGGCAGAGACCCTCACTTTCTTCCTCAGCGGTCAGAAGGACACCCGGAGAGGAGGGGGCGGCTGGAAAGTGACGGCACGGAGGCCACGGGAAGGCGGTCCCCAGCCCCGTCTAGCTCGCCACAGTTCCCGTGGGGGGGGCAGCGGAAGGCACCCCTTCCCGTGGAAGCCCCGGCAGGCCGCGCTCAGCAAGCCGCAGCTGAGCCGCCCCTGCCGGCTCGGGGGCGGGGTGCTGGAGGCCTGGGGGTGCGGTGGAGAAGCGCCAGACCACTCCCCAAGGCAAAGAGGGCACAGGCGACTGGGAGAGATGTTTAGGCCCACGGGGCTCCGGTGTGTTTAGGGAGACACTCTAGCAGAGCGTTCACCCTCTCCGTCTGTGTACGTGACCTGGTTTCTGTGACTCAGTTTCCTCATCTGTAAAATGGAGCGAATCGGAGCATTTGCCTCAGGGGCTTGCTGCAGCTTTGAACAACTGTGTCTGTGCGGGCCATCCGGAGGGTACTGCTGTTCTCCCGGAGAGGACAGGCAGATGTTTAAATGGACAAGAACAAGGAGAGCATTTGCTACTTTCAGCCTTTCTTTGCCGGCTGACTGCTGCCGTTTTAAACTCCGTTGCCAGTGTCACCCCCCAGACATTGCAGGCAGAGCGGAAGAGCGTTTGCCCACCAGGTAGGAGAAGCCAACCGGGAATGTGCGAGAAGGCGGGAGGCTGAGAAGAGAAGGTCCCGGCTTCCCTTCCCGAGCTGAGCATGTGGCGTGGCCGCCCCACACCCCGCTGAGGCCGCCTGCCCCGTGCTTTCTGGGCCTTTCCGCAGCACCGTGCTGGTGCCCCCGAGAGCAGCCGCCGTCCCAGCGAGGGAGGGGCGGCCCTGGAGGGGAGACCGCCGGCACCTCCTGGGTGACGGGACCCACCAGAGAGATTCCCCCGGAGAACCGTGACCGGCCTGGAACTAGTCTCAGCCCTAGGTTCAGGAACCTCACCCCTTCACAGGAGAGCTGGACCGTAATTACACAGGAGGGAGCTTCTAGGCGGGCTCCCCGGTGTGACAGAGCGATGCAGGACGAAGGACTGTTGGCTGCCACACGTCCCACCAGGAAACCTGAAAGCTGCCCGAAGTCCCCTGCCCTCGGCTGCAGGCAGCCTCAGACGCCACACTCAGACCCCAGCAGGGCCCGCGGGCCCCCCCCCGGGCTCCCGGCTCCAACGGCAGACCATCCTCCACTGTCAGGGCAGGGATTTCTAGAGGCTTTTTAAAAAATTCCTTCAGAGAACGTTTGCCTCTAAAGGGAAAGATGCTTCCGTACCCAGCCCGCCACCCCACGCTTGCCCGCACCGCCGAGGGCCACCTGCTCTCCGGCCCGGCCCGGACAGCAGGGAAGGAGGCCCGCCTCGGCCCCGCGCCCCGCGCCCCGCGCGCACAGAGCTACCTGGTCTGTTCATGAAGTCGCAGTGGCCCAAGCCCGCGATGTCTATTCTCTTCAGGAAGAGCACCATGCTGGTGAGGTTGGCTTCCTGCATTTCCACTGGCTTCAGTGGCCGCATGTCTTTGGAAGCAAATTCCTCAGAGTACAGGCAGAAGAGTTTTCCTAGAAGAAACCAAGGAGAGTGGTTTTAATGTCTCTAGGTTGCCTTCGTTCAGGAATTTACAGCAGCCCTCGTGATCGTGGTGCTACCTGAAGAAGACGAGCCGAGAATCTGCTTGCGGATCTCCGCTTGGCTTTGGCTGATGGGCTGCGTGATGAGGGAGTCTGCTCTTATTCTAGGGTTGTACACCTTTAAACGGAGAGACGGCAGCTTTAGCATCAGATCGCTCAAGATTTCGCAGGCTCGCTGTACCGGAGGGGAGCGTGTGGTTCGCAGCACTTGGTGAAATGCTCTGCTACGGACTCATTCTCTCTGGACCATCTTTATTATGGTTTCACTTGCCTTGAGATGGAAACTGCTAGCGCCTTAACGAATGGATTTCAAGTTGTCTGCTTTCATTGTAGGTTCCATAAATATGGGACCTCTGCACCATCTCCTGAAATGCTAGCGGTGTCACTTCTCAAAGCACGACCCTGTGATGTCAGCAGATCGGCATACGCCACATGGAGGAAAGCATTATCATCGGCCGGTGAGTCTCTTCAAGGTTCTATTCAAACTGTGATCTCAGCGGTCTGACCTTGATAATAATATGCTGAGCTTTTCCGGTCATATCAGCTCAGACAAAAACTGCATATGGCACCAACAGTGATTTTTTTTTTCTTACGGGGGCTGGAGGGGGGCAAGTAATAGCCCTGGGTTCTCTAAATGGTGGACTAATTCAGTAAGAGCCCAAACTGGTTCCAAGGGAACCTTCAGAATGGTTGGAATTGCTCTGTCGCAGTAAGATACTCAGAAGACCCGGTTTCCTCGAGGGATAAAAGCATACGTAATCTCTAATAAGGTGAAACGGATCAATACTTGGGTAGGTTCCTTCAGTTCTTAAATGCTAGGATTTCTTAAGTTCCAGTGTCTTTGAGAGTTTGAGATATCCTACTTCCCTTTTTCCTAATTTTCTTCTTTAAAGGTAGTTATAAAAAATATTTTTAAAACTTTAGGATAGAATTTTATCATATCAACATTAAAGCTAAAACTTGGTAAGATTAAAGTCCGTGTACTTGAAACTAATTTCTGGTAAATCACCTCAGGGAAGAGGCTAATCATTTTGATAACGGGGCTACCAAAAATACTCAGTGGATGGACATAGGGAAAGGTTGGTTTAGGAGTCCAGTAATTTGCCTTGCTAGCACCAGAGCTTAAGAAAAACCACTGACCAGGAGAGCCACCATCTTTATAGCTGTGTCTTTTCTAAAGACGTCTTCCTGTGACACGTCCATCAACTCAGTTTGGGGATTACCTACGTGCTAATGAAAGGCAGCAACGGGTAAACGAGACTCGCAATACTTTCCCTTTCTGCACAGGAGCCAGAGACTCCCCAGATCCCATGCTTCATCCTCACTTCCCCAGTGGACATACTGGCAGGAACCCAAGGACAATGATCAGCAGATGGTTGACCGACTCGACAATAATTACCTTTCTCCTTTCCACACCCACATCAATAACAAATTTGACTGTGTTGCTCCAGATCAAAGACTCCCCAGAGCTAGCAGTTAATACCACTTTTCTCTGATAAACTTGGCATCTTTTTTCTGTTTCATCATTTGGCTTGAACAATGCACATTTCTCTTTTGGATACAAAGGAATAACCACCAGCTCTCCAAGATCTGGGTTTAAGTTCGATCCTTCTTGACAGATGATTTCATAGGCCTTCTCAATATCCTAAAGTAAAAAATAACATCAGCCATGAGAATAAACATGTCACAAACAACTTTATTACTTAAAAAAATGTCTAATTAAATAAAACTATAGGCAAAAGCCGCATAATGTATACAAGGAAAGAAATACCTGTGTCGTCTACGTGAATCATTACGTGAAGATGTAACTGGACAAGAACATTTCTTTGGGGAAGTTAAATATAATTTATTAACAATTTCATGGCTTTTTAAGTCCAAAATGGTTTTCCTCTTGTGAAATGTACTACCTGTGCCTTCATGCATTTATCCTATGTTTCTAGCTTGATGCATTTTCTCAAATCCATTACCAATGACGGGAAAACCAAAGTTATTTTCACATCAGTGATGATGCATCACTGTGAACTAATGGTGACAGAGTAGAGAATTATAAAACAATCTCTGGACTTCCAATAAAAACATATACACATACACATTCTGCAATCAGGGTCTCTGGGTCACTCGAAAGCTGTTTTGACCCATTAGTACTTTAAGACAGCACACGTGCAATGAAGTAGGCAGGAAATATTCACTGCTAATTCACACACCTTGGCATGATTCAGGCATTTAGAAATATCCTTTTATATTGTTTCACCGCCAAATGTATTGAAAAAAAAAGTAAATTATTTCTCTTAAAACTATACATAAGTAAGTAACTAGTGCAAAATGCTCAAAAGGCAAGGCATTTTAGATAGTATTTTTCTATTTCTCAAATACAACTAGTTTTTTAAGACCTCATATAAAAAAGATGTCACTTAATTTAATTCTTACACATTTTTCATTTATGTTTCTAAAATTTCTACTTTCTTAAGGGCCCAACAAACTACCAAATGGAAGAAGCCTCATTTCATTCATTAGATTTCACTAAAATTCTAAAAAAAAAAAAAAAAAAAGATGACTTTCCGTGACCGTTCAAGTTTTAAGACCTATTCCGTTTTCCAGTGCGCTAGCTCACTCACTCTCCTTCCTTCATTCATTCATTTGCAGAAGAGGGTTAACAGAAGGGTTTTGTAGACAGATCTGCCTGGAAAAATGGCATCATGGGTGAGCTGTCTGAAAGTTATTCCTGAGCCGCAGGGAGGCCCCAGGAAGTGGGGCAGAGGCCTCCACGTGAGCAGGTGTCCAGTTACATTCTTCTGTGTACGCGTCCCACAGAGGTGGCTTCCTGGCGGCAGAGGTCTACCAAGCAGAGTGTAACCGTGGATCATGATGAATGAAAACTTGCCGAATGGGACAATTGGAACACTTATAATTCTGATCACGCCCTCATCGTATGTGAGAACAGCCTGTTAGAAATTACAGGGACAGCAGGAACGTGGGCTGTGCGTCCCTGCCGCTGGCCGCAGCTCGGCCCCCCAGGACATCCTGTTTCTCCCAGCAGGCTGCCCACAGGTGCTACTGGACTTGGAGATGGACACACATTCCAGCAGCCCGCTTGTGAGCAATTATTTTTCGAAATAAACCTTCAAACTGGACCCAAACGTTTCTCTTATTCTCTTAGAATACTGTTAAAAGGTAATTTGGGCCGCTCATTTTTTATTTGCTTCTAGTTACTAAACCTTCTTGGTTGTAGGTGGGTTCTTAGGTTGAGTTTTGTTCCGAATGGAGAAAGAAAAAGGCATAAAAGAAATCTTCAAAAGCAAAAAAGCGGAGCAAATAGAAACCGACGCTGTATGTGGTTCAGACTCCTCAGGCTCAGCTGACAGGGCTTTGAGGCCATAACCTTCAGAATTTGAAAAAAAAAAAAATGCTCAACATACGTATCTGGTGCTTCCAACCTCTTACTCATTTCCTTCTTACCCAACGGGTACAGTGCACTGACCTATGGGGGGGGCCTTCCTAGGATCCCCTGCAAAGCCATGGAAAGCACAAGACACACTGAAGGGAGATCCCTGGGCTCCAAACGAAAGGCCCGAAACCGCACGGAGCACTTCCCAGAAACCCTTCAACCTGACGGTGCCTTTCTGGAATGGTTTAGAGGGCACAGGAATCGGCTGATGGGACCATAAATCTCAACTTCGCTCTCTACTTAACGTATTTCACTTTTCCAGGTTAGAAGACAGTTAGGTGATGAGGAAACGAGAAACACTGAGGGCTCAAAGCCTCGATCACGTGTGAAGACGTGGGGCAGCACGGGGCTGTGGGGACTAATCCACAGCTGGTGAGGGTCAGGCCAGCGCTTACAGCACGTGGGGCACCGAGTGCTCACCAACCCAAAATGCTGCAGAGTGTTTCTATAATTATAAATGTAGCTCTTAACATAGAAAATGACCAGCAGTACGTTTCTGTTCATGTACTTAACTGCTTGCGTTCCTAGGACATTTAACTGCCATGGCAGATTTGAAAGTTTTATATAGAAATTAAGAAAGCTTCAAATAGTACGGGAGGAAAATGATCAATAGCTGTTAACATGGATTTCAGAGCAAGGCAAATTTTTCAAAGAGACAAATTGTAAGACCACAGGAAAGGAGTTTTTTTTTTTTTTTTTTTTTTGAGAGAGAGAGAGAGTGCACAAGCCAGGGTGGGGCATGGAGGGGAGAGGGAGAACTTTAAGCAGACTCCACACTCCCCACAGAGCCCAACATCCCAAGACCCAAAGATCATGACCTGAGCCGAAATCAGGAGCTGGATACTTAACAGACTGAGCTACCCAGACGCCCCAGGAGAGGAATATCTTAATGGTAATGCTGACAGAAGTGGTGAAGAAGAAAAGAGGAATGTCCGTCAGGAGATGAACTGTGTCCAGTTTGTTGGGGCGAGGCGGGGAGAAGCAGACACCAGCTGTGGAGTTCGGAGCCGAACTGGGAGGGAAAACTGGTCCGGCAGAGGTATGCTGAAGCACGACGCTGCCAAGCCAGGTCTCTGCCTGAGCCTGTGGACCCCGGGAGGCCTCCTGCAGAGACCCCAGGACCCGGGTCAGACCTGCAGCCCCTGCCCAACATCGCAAGACTATGGTTTCTTCACAGGAAATGTCTTTCTGGTCCAACTTCATGAAAGATTATATGCCTCTGTAAGCCCTGGGGTTAGACTCCCAGCCTGGGTAAAAATGCATCTCCTAAAGTCTGACATTTCAAAAGTCACCATGTCATTAATTACAGCTTATATTAAACTTATAAGAATCAACTACCTTTCTTAAGACCATCCACTATCCCCAATTCTGTTACGAACTTTATTTTTCAAAAACCCATTTTGGGGGGCACGTGGGTGGCTCAGTCAGTTAAGTGCCAACTCTTGATTTTGGTTCAGGTCATGGGATGGAGCCCTGTGTCAGGCTCTGCGTTCAGCATGTCTCTCTCCCTCTGCTCCCCCCTCCCCCAATCTCTCTAAAATAAAATCTTAAAAAAAATCCATTTGGGAATTTTTGCTTACTCTGACTTGAAGAAGGACTACTCATTCTACCAGTCTTAATTATACTCCCCCCCCCCCCCCCCCAGAAACTTAGGTCTTCTTTTTCACCTAGCGACTGACATTGACACTGGCTAATTCTGCCATCCTTCCCTTTCTAAGTCTTCTACGGGCTACACTGAGAACCTTTAATCATCTTCATAAATCCTTCTCTTGGCTGCTTAATCATTTTATTACTCTCCTCAGGACTTTCTTGACTATCTTGAATCATGCAGGATTAGGAAATGATAATAGAATAAATCACTGTAATAGGTAAAAGAACAAATTATATAATCTATACATGAAAAATTGATAAACATGCTGTAGTTATCATATATCTGAGATTTTAAATTACTTTCTTTATGGAAGCAGGTAAAATCTGTCTAAAGTTCCTGAAGCTAGGAGGGTCAGTCATCCTTTATGCTCTGAATGTAAAACAGAATAAATACTTCTGTAAGTTATTTCTGAAAGCATGTGAAACTTAAGATTCTGATGGAGAGCTCAGAAACTTGTCTTTGTTCAGCTGGTGGCTGAGCCAATCAATTTCCTTTTTGGTTTCTGCTTAGTCACTGGAATCACTACATATTTGGGTCATGGTCCAAAAACTAGTACTTTTACTGAGTAAGATGATGGGTAGGAAAACAAAGACCAGGAAATTAGTCTCTAAGAAGAAAGGTATAATTCTTTTTTTTTTTTTTTTTTTATAGATTTTATTTATTTATTTGAGAGAGAGAGAGAATGAGAGAGAAAGCACATGAGAGGGGGAGGGTCAGAGGGAGAAGCAGACTCCCCGCCGAGCAGGGAGCCCGATGCGGGACTCGATCCAGGGACTCCAGGATCATGACCTGAGCCGAAGGCAGTCGCTTAACCAACTGAGCCACCCAGGCGCCCAAGAAAGGTATAATTCTTGAGATTCTGGAAGCTTCTAGATTCGGCCAACAGAGTACTAGAAGGGAAGGAGGCCACTGTACAGCTGCAATTAAAAACAAAAACAAAATCCAAAGCAACCCCAAATGGCATCTTGAGGATGTAAAAGCAGTAACAGATGCTCAGTTACACATTTCGAATTGTTCTTTTGAAAGCACATCTAGAATCCAAGTCAGATTTTTCTCATTCATCTTTTAAGAAGAGGAGCCCAGTGTAGGAAGAAAGCCTTCCGGGAACGCTATAAATTTTATCTTTCTGTCTCACACCCCACTGACTATTGTAGGAACATCTGTGGGAACTTTTTTTGTTCCTTTGCCCTACGTCAAGTGCTTAGGGGACAGTCCTCCTCTACGGCAAACACTCCTGGTCACACGGGAGACCACTGAGAGGGTGACAGGGGTCAGCGTGCATCTTCTCTCCAAGACCATCCAAGCATGCGGGCGCAGCAGGGGCTGGGCATCTCGGGCAGCCTGAGACCCGGCCCAAGAGCTCTGGAGACCCCCACTGTGGAGTCCCGAGCACCTCCCCTGTCCCCTGCTCTCACAGCTCGTGATTTCACAAGCCCTCCCGTGTCCTCCGCTCAGAACCCGTCTTATTTACCCTGCCGGCATGGCTTCTCGAGTACTTTAAAAAAAAAAAAAAAAAAGGTGTGTTGGAACCAAATATTTAAACAGTGAGTCAGTAAACGGACACCTGGATGTTAATTATTAAAAGCTTCCCAACGAGGTTAAAAGGTTCCCCCTAAGGAACCCGAGGCCTCTGTGAGGTCAGAATATGACTTACGTGTTCACAGGCCAGAAAGACTACAATGTCCCCCTTCTCACCGGACTGGTGAATTTCAAAGATAAGGCGTAAAATAGACTCAAAAGACTCCTTCTGAGCCCCGCTCAGGTACACAACCTCCACAGGGTGCTGCTTTTTCACTTCTATGAGAGGCACGTTTCCGTAGTAAGAGCTGAGTTTGCTGATCAGGTGTGGCGAGGAGTTAATTATGAGCTTCAGTTCCGGGCGTGCCAGTAACACATCCTTCAGAAGTCCGAGTAACACGTCGGTGGCGATGCTTCTTTCATGGACGTCGTCCAAGATGATGACCCCGTAGCTGCCCAAAAAAGGGCTGGACATCATCTCTCTCTGCAACATGTCATCCGTACAATACCTACGAAGAAGCAGTAGGAAAGTCAGAGGCCCTCAGGAAAAGTCGGAGACTCCAACCACCACCACAAACGCCTCGGCTACACCCTCCCTCTAACTGAGGGGTTAGTGTGACATCATCACACGTTACTACCGACTCTGGTCTAAAAACAAATTATTTAAATCTGTGCTACTTCCTTCATGTTAGAAATTAAATCTATTCCCTTCTCAGCAAAAACTCATCTAAGCACCGATCTTACGGGGAGAAATGCTCTCTGCCAGGAGGATGCGGTGTGTTATGGAAATACACCAAGGCCTCGTTAAAAAGAGGAAGGTGGTGACTTATTTAAAACGCCTCTAGACTCAGCAAGGCCTGGGCCTTCCAGATGATCAGGTAACGCTAAGGGAATACTAAGGCTCAATCCTAAAACTATATAAACCTTCAATTTTCTCCATAACACAGAGATCTACTTCCTACCTTTGTGTTACAAAGACCATGTGTACAGTGCTTTAAAAAGTGCTGCTCCTGATAACTATTAAAAAAAAAAAAAATGGAGGGTGCCTGGGTGGCTCAGATGGTTAAGCATCTGCCTTCGGCTCAGGTCATGATCTCAGGGTCCTGGGATCGAGTCCCGCATCAGGCTCCCTGCTCCTTGGGAGCCTGCTTCTCCCTCTGCCTCTCTCTCTCTCTCTCATGAATAAATAAATAAAATCTTTAAAAAAAAAAAAATAGATTGTTAAGGTTTCAGGAAATGTAGTTTATATTTCAAATTCCTAAAACAGACTTTCTGAAAGCTAGAAATAAAATATAGGATAGTTTTATTAATATTTTCCAAAATTAAATGTATTGAATTTGACCTTGAATGAAAATATGAGTAATTCTTTTAAAATCTATGTTCTAGGGGGTCCATATTTGAAATTTATGTGTCACTTCTACAAGTCTGGATACCTGGTTCAGAAAGACTATTTTTTAGGTATATAATATTTAGGGACCCACTGTTTCAAAAAAGGTCACGAAAAAGCTTACAGAAGAATTAAGATGTTATATACAACATCCAAAAAAATGGTACTAGGCATAAAGATTATATTTACTAAGGGTCTATTACATGCCTGATAAATTAGATACTAAGGGGTTACAAAAAAAATGAAAAAGACAATAGCAAGTATAGAACTCTGCCTTCCATAATCAACAGGTCACTTTAAAGCCTCTCATTTAAATAGCTATTCAATCTGAGCTTTTTAAAAATTATGGTTAGCACAGTTCTCTAAGAAAATGAATCTGGTTCCGCTTTACCTAGATAATGAAAATTTAGCCAACATGTACAAGGTGCTCACACTTGTCAGCCCCACGGATTAGCTCGTTTTGCCCTCACAACAACCCTGTGAGCAGGCAGAGTAAGCACCCCATCTTACGGACAAGGAAGCCTGAGCCCGGAGCGGTCAGGTGGCCTGTGAGGGGCTCAGGGGAGCAAGTGGTGGGGACAGTCCTCTTACAGCCATGCTGCCTCCTCTTCAGAGCACAGAATACCAGGAGGGAGATGGGGGAGCCACTCTCTTTTATCATACGGCTTTTCACTAGTTTGAGCCTCTTTGCTGCGACTCAAACTCTGTTAGCATCACCCAGAGTACCTGCTGACTCTGCACTGGCTGGGGGCCTTCAGCCTGGAGAAGAACGAACAGTCTCCCAGCCACGAGAATGATGGCAAAGTGCAGATACAAAAGACAGTGTGAGGGCCAGGCCCCCCCGCCAAGGCAGCAGGAAGCAGAACCTGTTGGGGCCACGGCAGGCCACCGAGTCCCACCGCCTCCAGACGTGTACCTGCGCCTCAGCAGCCCCACAGCTGAAAGCTGTTGTCCTTACTAAGGGAATGCTACATGCAGATAAGAACTAAAAAGAGGTCAACATAAATTGTAGCCCTTCCTTTGGCTGTCACGATTGAATGCTTGGTGGGGGGGGAGGGGTTTCCAGAAAATAATCATATGGAAGCCAAGTCGCAGCTGAGAGATGTGTCTTCGACCTACTCTGACAACATTATTAGATTTCTCCACAATTATTTCTCTCTGTGGCTTTCTAAAAAAACAAATATATACTTGGTCCATATTAACAATACTGTAATATTTCATTTAAAAAGTGACTACATCCAAGAGTTCCTGCCAAAAGGTTTTCAAAGTCCAGATGGCATTAAAGATATAAAAATACCTATATTAACTTTAGACTATAGTCAGAGTTGTCCTTTAATTAATACCATGACCATCTGAAAGGCCACTTCAAAATGTAAAAGATAAAGAATGAATCTGTCAAGCCTGGGGATCCTTCACTCCTTCTGGGTCAGGATGTCCTGCCCTCTCCAACTCCAGCAGGGAGGTTTTAACCTAGTTAATCTGTATCATTCACAGATCATTTGCATAATAGAGAGTTTATGCATATATACTAATCTGATGACTCGGGGACACCGTGGCTATAAAAGCAGAAGGTGACAGATCTTCAAGAAGTTCAAGTCCTATCGCTGTTGATGGAAAGATTCCCTATGGTTTAACACTAGCCCGAAGACCTGTATCTTCCATTTTTGAAGATAAACATTTGAAGGAAAGCAGCTTAGTACAAACCAAATGAGTCACATGGCCTTTCTGAATGGGAAAAGTCTCCAGACTTTACCACTAGAGGCTCTAGGCTCTCTAGCTAGCTAGGAGAGGGCACTACTCCTTCTTTCCACTAGCAGATTTGTTGAATATTCTCTATGAAACAAGCATGTCAGATGCTGGGGATATGAGGAAGCAAGAGCCAGCATCGCTGTACTACACCGTACCACACCACACCACACCACGTCACACCGTACCACACCAAACTGTACTACACACCACACCGTACC
>NW_022589731.1:21148886-21242345 GCF_004348235.1 Phoca vitulina
CACCACAGCGTACCACACTACACCACACCATACCACACAACACACCACACTGTACCACACCACACCACACAACACCACACACCAAACCACACCACATCATACCACACACCATACCACACACCACACCGTACCACACACCACACCGTACCACACCATACCGTACAACACCGTACTGCACCGTACCACCCCATACCACACCACACCACACCGTACCACACCACACCACACCACCCCACCATACCACACCGTACCATACCACATCACATCACATCACCCCATACCACCCCACACACCATACAACACACCATACCACACTGTACCATACATCACACCGTATCACGCCACACCATACCACACCACACAGTACTATACCACACACCACACCACACAGTTCCACACCACACAGTACCACACCACATCATACCATACGCCACCACACCACACCGTACCACACCACACCATACCATACATACCATCCCTGTTACACTAAAGCAGAGCCTCCCCAGTGGTGTGTCACATAAAGGAGCTACAGATGTGCGAATGCACTGTTCCTAAGACACTTGTCTCCTCAGCCCTTGGAGTGGTCAGGCAGCGCCTGGGGCCCTGAAGCCCTTGGGGTGGCCAAGCAGCTTTGACCATCTCCGTGAGGTGCTGTTAGGTATGTTCACTTTCTAGGTGGGCCATGATATAAAACTTCTGGAGAAACACTGGCCCAGAGCACTGCTTTTTTTCAATTATATTTTTTCTTTTCTCTTTTCCTCTGTGTGTTAAGCTCTTAGAACCCTCTGTGCAAAGGAAATCTCACAGTGAAGCTAAAAACAGAGATAAAAAGATGCCTTTCTCCCTCAGCTTGTGGTAGCTACTGAGAAGGATCCTTGGAACCTATAAAACTCTGAAAAGTAGAGTTAGACAAACACTGATCAAACCTGCCATGATGGAGGCTGGTACCAAGTTTTATAGAGGTCCGGCCGAGTATTTTCTAAGGTACAGTACAGGAGGGTGAAGGGAAGCCTTCCTGGAGTAGGTGACCCTTGCATGGAGTCTTGCATGCCTAGAAGGAATTAGCCAACCCCAGAAGAGCCATCGGCATTCCAAGCAGAGGGCACAGGGGCACAAGAGGACCACACGTATGTGTCAGCTTGCCTGTTGCACAGATAACTTGTATGGACCCATCATGAGGAGCTTGAGAAGCCCAAGCTTGAGGGCCTTTGGGTCCAACCTAACAAGTCGTACCTTTTCCCTGAGGATTATGGGGAGATACAGAAGAAGTTTAGACAAGAAATCCCTGATGATGTCCGTGTAGGAAAACCGCCAGTGCACGTCTGGCTGGAGACGGAGCGGCCCGTTACTAGGACACAGTATAGATGTCTAAAATGTAGAACACAGGAACACGCTCCTCTAGGATGGTAGAACACAAGCCGAGCGTCATCAGGCACAGCAGGCCCAAGCTCCCCACACCCACCTCAGGATGGTTTCGCTGGTGCAGCAGTTTTCAAAGGGGATCACGTAGCCAACTTCATGGCCAATGTTCACATCCATCTCGTCTGCCACGCGGAGGGCGAGCTGCACCGCCGTGGGCTTGTGCACCTGTGTGCACACCACGCCCCCGTGCTGGTAGTGGATGGAGAGGCAGTACTCGGCGCACCACTGAGGAACCTTTCACGGGGAAAATGAGACAGGATCAGCTTCCTCTGGGAGAACCACCAAAAGACCAGGGTTCATCTTATAAAGAATTGTTTCTTCCACCAGTGGATCACCAGTGGGCTACACTACATCTCACTCAGTGAAAATCTGAACCATCTGTGCTTATGCACAGAATCATTCCTATTAAAAAGTTTAAGGGTTAGCAGGGACTGGGAAAGTTTGACTTCCTCCAGATGAAAAAAAAATGCAGATAAAAATAAAAGCAAAATAAAAAAAAAGATTTTTAACCTCAGCTGGGTTTCTGAAAAGACTCATGTCTTTACAGACTGTTATTTTCTTCCTGGTTACAAGAGAGCTCCATCAAAAATATGGCTTCTGGTTACACTGTATGTTAACTAGGTTGAATTTAAGTAAAATCTAAAAAAAATATGGCTTCTGGTATCAACTACTATGTTTTAAGCAATGTAAATATTAAATAGCATTTTGATGAAAAATAGTGACTCCAAATTAAAGCATGCACATTTAAACCTAAATGATCATAACAAAATAACCAGCTAAGCCTACTCAACATTTCCCTGGTAACAGAAGCTAAAAGGAAATCTCACAGCGTTTAACATCTAAATACGATGTAAAATAAGCCCACTGAGCTAGTCAACCAATCCATCCAGATTTGGAAAGAGTCAATTCCAAGGCTGCTGTTGAGTCATTTATATTAAAAATCCTTTTACTGAAAATGTATTATAGAGCAATTGGCTTTATCAAGTTCATTTGTGCAATAATGAGTAGAGTAGAAAGTACCTGTTTCATCTGTATGCTGTAACCTTAGCACCGTCAGTAAGCCATGCTTTGTTACATGTGTCTTTAAAATAAATCATTCCAAGAGGGTTTTTAAATAGATCTAAGGTACTTAAAGGTTTTAACATGTTTAATTATTTTGAGATGTGCTATTTAGTAGAGCCATCATAGAACTCCTAGATTATAATCCTCACTATAATTTGAAAAATAAACACAACCAGAAATCATAAGTAACTCCAAAATGAACTGCTATAGAATGCTAATCCCTGATGATTAATAGTGCAAATGTAGTTCCTTCATTTTAAGATAGGTGTCAGCCTTGTCAACAGGTTGAAAACTAATCAGTAATTAATTTATTCAGCACCCACTTTGTTCTGTGAAAGATGAAGGTTTAAGGTACTGCACCCAGAGAATGTGGCATCAGGGCACAGCAGGGAACGACCAGGTACTCCAGGGACCACAGTCCAGACTTCCAGGCCTGGCTTGCTACTAGTTTATTATTTGGTTTGTTTGTTTAGTAATCTCTTCACCCAAGGTGGGGCTTGAACTCACGACCCTGAGATCAAGAGTTGTATACTCTTCTGACTGAGTCAGCCAGGCGCCCCAACTAGTTTGTTATTTGTAAATCACAATTTCTCTAAGCTTCAGTTTCTTCTCCATAAAATGGGTTGAAGGGATGAGTTACCTTCGAGTCTAAGCTCCTGGGACATTTGCTCCACAAGGCTTACTTAGATCCCATAGGGCACTACCCAACGACCATACACTGATGACCCTTCCTGCCGCTGCTGGTCTGTTCCTGGGGTCCACCCAGCCCGCCACACTATGAGCTCTGGGAGACCAGAGATCTGTCTATCTTGGTCACCAAATAATCTCAAGTAATTTTACTCAATAAATATTTGATGAATGAACAAATTCCTTATACTTTCCAAAAATATTTTAAAAGCCTATGATTCTGTATGCTCTACCTTGAATTGCTTCACCGTCACCAGATCACCCCACTGGGAATTGACTTAAATTTTTCTTTTTTCCACACAAATTTTCTGTCCCCTCATTCCCTAGCAAGTAATTTTTTAATTCTTGCCAAACCCTTGCTTTTTAACCTGATTCCCTTCATATCACGGTCCACTCTCTAGGTGTCTAGCTGAGACTTTAAGTATCATTCTTGTGAAAACCGTATTAAAACCATTCGTTTGAGGGGCGCCTGGGTGGCTCAGTTGGTTACGTGTCTGCCTTCGGCTCAGGTCATGATCCCGGAGTCAGGTTCTCTGCTCAGCAGGGAGTCTGCTTCTCCCTCTGCCCCTCAGCCTGCTCATGCTCTCTCTCTCTCAAATAAATAAAATAAAATAAAACCATTTGTTTGAATTTTTGTCTCCCCACTAGACTGGAGAGTCCTTAAGCTGGATGTGTGTGGTTCATATTTTCCCCAATCCTTAACAGAGGGCCTGACACACATAATAGGGATAATAAATATTTGGATGGATGGAAGGTTAAGGATATCGTAATAATAATCAGAGGAAGAAAAGGAAAAGGCTTGGACTCAGAACTGAGAAGTAATAAAACCAAGGGACATTTAACTACAAAGAAAGCATGAGTAGTACTCACAAGCTGAGTAACTATGCATAAGAAGAAACAAATATTCTAAGATTTCTAACTAAGAATAGTAGGGTGAGTATCACCAACCATCAAGAATAGAAAACTGGAAAGTAAAATAAAATAGAATGAATGAAGCTAAACAGCAGAGGGTGCGTTTGTGAGGGAGCGAGGAGCTAGGAGGGGAGGGAGACGACCTTTGACCTTCGCGAGTGAGGAAAGTGTTAGCGGGTTGTTAAGGGTGCACATCCAGGTGCAGCCAACCTGAGAGCAACTGACAGGCCAGGAGCGCCGAGGGGCCGGAGCTCAAGGTAGGCGTAGGGATCACAGGATTTCAGAGCTGGAGGAAATCTCTGGAAGGCACGTCGGCCACACTCTCATTTTACACACGAGCAAAGTCTTAGAAGGGTGCCTTGCCTGAGTCCTCCTGCCAGTGTGCAGCCCAGCCCGAACTGGTCTCAATCCTCCCACTTCTCGTCTAGCGTAATTTCCACCACACGCAGGTGCTTCCAAGCATCTTCATACAAAGGTGGCAATGGAAGCCGCGAGACTCTCAGCTGTCAACATGTTTAATTAATCACTCTTTCCAGGCTAACGACAGTGTCAACACACAACACTATGATGACCACCCGCACTGTTTTACACAGGGAGAACTGTTGCTGAAATTACGCCATCCAGTTTCGCTAGAACATCTGAATATATTCGACATGGTTATTATTCTATGATCCAGGATAGCTGGCTTTCAAAGTCTGGAATGCTACATGATTCAAACAATTACGGGCCACGTTCCCAAGCTACTGATTGGGATTTTGACTGCATTTCTTTTCTATCTACTCATATAAACAAATGCTGCAAGATTAGATTATTATAGGGCATTTATAATGGTATAAATGTCATATAGGTCTGGAAGTGCAATAAATATAACAATCCAACAGTCTTCATTGTCCTTTTTTGTCCCCCTCCACAACTGAGCGAATTATTTCACCTACAAGGCAAAAAAATTGAGAAGTGGGAACAGCTCTTCTAAATTATATCCGTTAAAATAACCAGTGAAAGACTGGCCACATGCATACACTGTGCTTAATGTGGGGATGTTTGCTGACACAGCCGAATGACAAGTGGAGCGCAAGCCACGGCTCACTGCAGACAGCCCACTCAAGTGTCGCTCTGACTGCCCACGATGCACAGCCCCTGCGGGAACAGTTACACACGGACAGTAGCAGCGAGTGACGCTCACGCACGGGAAAGGAAATACGAACTCACCTGTCCTGCTCAGTACAATTCCTCTGGCTTTATGCACCTTTTGAATCACTAAGCCAGCCAAGGCCCATTGTCAAGTGTGATACCTTAGCAAACTCAAGTATCGGCTGAAAAAAGTATGATTCAGCAACTGCTAGAAATGTGGACATTTCATCATTTCCAGGGACACCAGAATTACAGCGTCACAGGGCACGCCTGCATTCTCTGTGCCAACAATAAACACTGTGGCCTTCTGTGGCCTGATTCTGACTCCCCTCTGGGAGTGGCTTTTTCTTTGTCCCAATATACCTTAGCCTCTCACCAATGAGTTATGCACCTGTTCGAGAGTTCATTCCACCCTCCATGGTTTCTCTGCGGAAGATGGTCCCCTGCCCCCTGGCATCCAGAACATATTATAAGTTGGTACCACAAGAACCTGGACAGCTTAACTACCTACACCTTTCTATAAATCATTTGGCTTTACTCTTTGTAGAGAGAAACACTGAGTACTAGGCCGCTTTTTGCCTTAAGTAACACTTCAGAACTTAGCAAAAGGGCACCTGGGTGGCTCAGTCGGTTAAGTGTCTGCTTTCAGCTCAGGTCATGATCCCAGGGTTCTGGGATCGAGCCCCACTTCGGGCTCCCTGCTCAGCGAGGAGCCTGCTTTTCCCTCTCCTTCTTCCCCCTGCTTGTGCTCTGTCAAATAAAATTAAAAGAAAAAAAAAGAACTTAGCAAAAGCCGTACAATCTGGTGAACAAAATAGGAAACCGCCTTTTTTTTTTTTTTTTTGCATTTATTCTATGCAGAATTTACTCCCGGGCCCATAAGGTTTTGTTTCTTCAGTTTCTTCTGGGATAGCTTTTTCTTCTGTGCAACCTCCTCTTTTGGTTTAGGGAACAATCTGGTCTTCTTCAGTCAGGATGATCACTCCGTGTGGCAGGGCGAGCTCACGTAGGGGTGAATCCAACCACGAACCCTGTAAGTTCCAGGCCGCATCTTGGGGGCTTTGTTTGTCTGCACGTGCTCCATGACCAGAGAATCGACATCTAAACCCTTATGTTCAGAATGACTCTCTGCATTTGCAGCACTCTTCTTGGGCCCCCGACCCTGTGTGCAGCCCCCCGCTTGGCCCGGGCCCACGGACCAGCTCCACCAGCAGCGACGGAGGGGCACACACACAGCTTCTACAAAGTGACATCCTTCACTACCTGGTGGCTTTTCAGATCTGCACACCCTTGATGGCCTGGGCACTTTCACGTGTGTTCTTCAAGTGAACACGCAGACTTGAGCCTCTTGATTTGCATGATTTTGTAGGGTTTTCTGGGTCAAGCGAATAGCGAACCACTTTCAGAGGTCACCTCGGGCCACTGAGGGGGAGAACAGAAACTGCTCTTTTAACACACGACAAAAATAAACCTATTTACACACTTATCTGGGCGTCTGGGCAATAGACAACCCCCAAATTTGTATGTTTGGTCTAGAAACTCTGCCTACTAGAAATCACAACTGCAAATATTTTCATTCAGAACTCACCTCACAATTGTTTCAAACTCCCTCAACCCATTTTTACTTCTTTTTTAAAAGATTTTATTTATTTATTTGACAGGGGGAGAGAGGCAGAGGGAGAAGGAGAAGCAGGCTTCCCGCCGAGCAGGGAGCCCAACACGGGGCTCGACCCCAGGACCCCGGGATCATGACCTGAGCCGAAGGCAGACGCTTCACTGACTGAGCCACCCAGGCATCCCTCCCTCAACCCATTTTTTAAATGCCATTTCCTGGACCATGTGATGTGCCAAGCGTGTTAAAGCCTGAAGCATGCCCCCGCTCTGTCCCAAAGCCCAGCTCAGCTGCCTCTGGGGTGTGCAAGGCAATCAGTGTTAGAGTGCACAGTAAGAATGTGCGTCCCCAGCTCCTGTCTCCCGCCTGAAAGCAGATCACCAGGACTCTGGCCCATCTGCAGCATGAGAGTAGGTAAGAGGAGTCCTCTGAGTAACCAGAATCTAATCTACATCAAGGCTTCATCAGCTTAAATTAGTGGCTGGAGTTCTCCAAGTTGTACAAATTCAAAGTGAAGCGAAGATGCTCCATTCTCCAGGCAACAGGCCCGGAGGCCGGCGGCTGGGCTTGGGAGAGCTGGGGCCCGGGGCCCGCAGGTGGGCCCAATCCGGGACAGCAGCAGCGGCAGCGGCATCCGTGTGCGGGCCCACGGCTGCCACTGGGGCGAGAGGACAGCCACATCCGTGTAGAACTCCCTGTCCTTGCACCCACTGCCAGAGACGGTCTCAGCTCACTGATGGATACGTGCATAAATGAAGCGAGACAAAAGTCATCTATGAGACACAACGCTGCTCCTGTTAATACACCCTGGTCCCAAAGGCCCCCACAAGCCCCCGTTTCCCATCACTCCTCTGTCCGTGCCAGCCCGGTTCCTCCTCCACTTTCTAGGACCACGGGGGCTGCAGCCAGCGCCAACGCTCTGATCTCTCCCTCTTATTCCAGTACCACAACCAGGGAATCCAAAAGTTGGAAGGAACCTTCAGCACCACTGATTCACCCAAAGGTATGAGTCCTTACAAAAACAGTCCTGCAAAGTGCCTGTGCCTGAGCGTGCTCCTAAGGATACATTACTGAGGAGTGGGTCCCCTTCTGAATCATACGTCCCATGTCCCTGGATATCATAATTTGTACATATCTCGACATGGAGTGAACACAGGTAGAATCTACCAGCAGAAAATGGTCGGCATGTTTACTCAATTAATAGGGTGGAGATGTTCTATACCATATAGTTTCTTAATGTAGGTGAAGTCTCAGGCACATCGCACTTATCCACCTCACTAACCCATCCATTTCCTGGGAAATTTCAGGACAAAAGCTAGAGAAGGAGACGCAAGTAAAATAGATAGTTCTAAAAATATTTCATTCTCTTTCAGGCTTTTTTTATAAAGCTGCCCCCAAAAAAGGCAATAGGAAAAGGCTCTATAAATATATGAAAGGTTGTCCTATTTTCCCTAGGGCAGTCACAAAACGCCAGCTGGACCAAAGAGAGATGAAATTTTTAGGATCCTGCAAAATATTTGTGGTCCTCTTTAGAAGGCTTGGGTCTAATGACAAACTTTTGTTTGAAAGGCTTAAAACTCTGAAGAACAAAATAGTCTTGGAAGCTCTCTGTAAAAAATAATCAGGTTGTTTCCAGAATTGAGAAAACCACCAATGCTCCCAGTATTTAAATTAGTTTAGAATTGGCCCATTTTCCCATCATTTGAGTACTATTTTGATTTCTGCCACCCTGTCGATACACAGACTTCCCAATTAACAGAAAACAAGCATTATTTGTGAAAATGGTTGAGAAGTCAAAGATGACAGGAGAAACCACTGCTAGGTATTAACATATTACAAATGTATGATAATCCTTGTCCTTAAAGATCACAAATTCTAAAAGAAAACTCAAGGAGTATATATTTAATTTTTTTTTTAGCCAAAAGTGTGGGCTAGCAATTCTGAAACTACATTATGAGCATGTTTCTAAGACTGAACAAGTAAAGCTATCGCGAATAATGAGTGGCAGGTTTCCCACAGTTAGAGAATGGAGTTACACATGGGAAATGGGCAAAAACAATGAACCTTGTGGTATGGACATGGAACCAGAGGCATCAGCATGAATTTGTGGTTTTTAAAATACACAAAGAGAGAAATAAAGATAAATATATAGAGAGAGACAAATACATGAGAAAGAGAAACAGAAAGAGCTAGAGACAGAGAAGCAGAGTTAGAGGTATCGAGAGGGGGTAGCCATACATCCCCCCCACACATTTACTTCCTTGCTCTGTTAACGGACAGGGCCTGGAAGCAATGACAAGCCGATGGCAATGCCACTTAGTGTCCCCATCTTGGTTTCTAAGTACAATTCTCCACTAAAAGGAAGCAGGGCTCCTTGAGAAAAATGGCTATTTCTAAGACTGGAACAGACACTAGTGGAGCCTGAAATATCTTACTGGGAAAGAGCAAAGAAGTGCTCAAGAACCAGGGGGCATGTCATAAGGACACAGGAGTCATCCTGAAGGGGTTCCCACAGGCCATATCAGGGACAATTTGAGAAACAAAATAAATGGGCTGAGTAATGAATTATAATCCATAGAAGAAAGAATTATGAGCCCACATTGAAATAAATGAACAGATAAATAACAAAGAGGAAGTTTAGCTTTTCAGAAGAAGTCCAAATATTAAATGTAAAAGGAATGTCAGAATTAGAAAAATCACCAATTTGGTTACCACCAGTGTAATAATGTCAAAGAATGATCTAAGGATGCTAAATAAAACCAGTAGGCAAACGCATGATGAGAAGCGTACTTTATATAGTCTCTAAGTATCTCCCCATATCTTTTATTTTACTTTTTTTTAAGTGAAACACTGATTTTTTTTTACTCCATTATGTAAAAACTCTTGAAAATATTTAACAGAAGATTTATACAAAAATGCTCATCATGGGGCACCCAGGTGGCTCAGTCGGTTAAGTGTCTGACTCGAGTTCAGCTCAGGCCTTGATCTCAGGGTTGTGAGTTCAAGCCTTGCATTGGGCTCTATGCCTACTTTAAAAAACAAAACAAACAAAAAAACAACAACAACCAAAAATGCTCAACACAACACTGTTGGAACAGCCAAACACTGGAAGCAACCCAAGTGCCCATCATCAGGAGAATGGATATATAAACTGGTATATTCTCACAATGGGATGTCATTAAAAGGAAAAACAAAGGAAGCCCAGCTATAAAGCATCAGAATCATCCGTGGTTCTCAAAGCATGGTTTCTCAAGACCACCAGCATTAGCATCACCTGCAGGTTTGTTAACCACCCCAGCTCTCCTCCCCATACCTACTGGATTAGATACTGAGGCGGGGGTGGGGGGGTGGGGGGTGTGGAGCGGCAAGTCGGTTCTGGAAGGCTTCCAGGTGAGTCTGATTGACTCAGGTTAGAGCATCACTGTTATGGCTGAATGTCAGTAACACGTGGGCAAGACAAGCTGGTCTCAGAAGAACACAATATGTTCATTTAATAGTGAAAAACTGGCTAACCGAAATAACAGCGTTTTTAACCAAAAACCACGGTAAAGCTATAAAGAAAAGCAAGAAATGATTAATACAAGTTACTTTGTGGAGGAAAGAGGATAAAGTATGGGGAAGGGCCACACAGACAGCCTCTGAGAATAACAGTGTCTTACTTCTTCAAGTAGGCAATGGGTACGAGAATCTCCCCACAGCTTTTAAATGATGGGGGAAGACAGTGACTTTACGATGAAGAACAAGACAATCACCACCTTACCAAGTTATCAAATTTAATTAACGTCAGGGGAGAAATCTTATTATGCCTCCTGATAGGATGCACTGAGGACACCAGAGCACTTGCGTGGTCTTCCCGCTGCAAATGCGTAACTGGAATCTAATCCTAAGGAAATGTCAGACAGGATCAAACTGAGGGATGTTGTACAAAACACCTAGCGGTACTCCTCAGAAATGTCAAGGTCATGAAGGACAAGGAAAAACTGAGCAGCTATTTCAGATTAGAGGTGAGAAAAGAGAAATGGAAATTACATGCAATGTAATTTGGATTGGGTTCTAGACCAGAAAAATACTTTATTATAAAGAACATTAGTAGGAAAAGTGATGAAATTTGAGTATCTGTACATTAGGTAATCATGAAATGTCAATTCTACATTCCTGACTTTGATAATTACAGTGTGGCTGTGCCCTGTTTTTAGTAAATACTTGAAGTATTTGGAGGCAAAGGGCATCATATCATCAACTTTTAAAGAGTTCAGAATAAAAACTGTACATGTCTGTATGTGTGTGCATGTGTGCATGGAAAGAGAGAGAATGATAAAGCAAATGTAAAATATTAACACTTAGGAAAGCTGGGTGAACAACATATGGAAAATCTTTGTCCTATTTTTGCAACTTTTCCTAAGTCTGAATTATTGCAAAATAACAACTTCAAATGATTTTTTAACTTGCCATTTGTCCACAGAAATGAGGATTATTGTACCCAGTTTTCAACAGTAGCTTCCTGCTGACAAACCAAAAGCATTCATTGTAACAACTCACTGTAACAAATAACAATTCATAGCAAACCCTCCACATTGGTAGCTCTAAGAAAAACCACCTATTGTCCATCCTTTCTCTCTTCAAGTCAGAACAAGTAAGCCTCAGAGGTAACAAACAACCTGAACGTGGTAATGTACAGTAGAAAGTATCCTTGGAATTGCAGTTTAGGAAGTTGTGTGACATTACACAAATTATCAAATCCCTCTGGGCCAGTTTCATCATCTGAAAAATGAAGGCATTCTGTCAGATTATCTTTATGGTCTATTCTAATTCTTACATTGCAAGAATCCATACATGAATTTTGTAATAAAAATACTGCTTGCTTTAGAATTTAAAAACCAAAATACAGATACTACTAAAATCAAATCTAGAAGTTCAGGTATAAGAACAGGCTGGACATTATGTTTTCATTAACTACCCTAATTCTATCCTCCATACTAGATCCCAAAATGTAGGACCTTGAGCCAGGATGATATTTGACCACTCACTTATTTCTTATAGTCTGGAAAATAAAAATTTTCTGTGCTGTTGAATTTCTGTAATTTAACCAGCTTCACCATGAAGCATGACCAAACACCTCACGATCATCAGACTGCTGGGCACATGAACATGACAATCCCCAAATCTGTGGCAGGCAAATAACACCTATCGTATCTTTTAAATGTAATACGAACCATGAAATAATTTGAATGGATTTTTATCTACCACTCTAGAGAAAATTTACTGGCACACTAAACACAATATCCACAGAGGTATAATTAACTGTTACTCAGCTGGCTTTAAGAAATAAAACTAGGACCGTAACTTACTTGTTGTGCCTGAATTGCTAACGCTCTTTTTGTTCTGTTTTGGGTTTTTCTGGTTTCGATATCATTATTAAAACTGAACACTGACATTGCACTTAAGTAATAAAAAAGTACAACACATAGAGCAAATGGCATGTCGTAATGCCTACTCACCTGAGAGCTCTTCCCACATCTGGCATCTCCTGAAACGATCACAATTTGATTCTGAAGCAGATTCTCCATAAAGGAGTATTTCTCTTTCCATATCGGAAGATCTTCCCTCTCTTTTAGAAGTTTGTAATAACGCGATGAATATGGCAATCCATCAAAAGGGTTAAGTTCCAAATCCTCACAAGCCAAAACCCCCTCCTCATCCCCATCACTGGAATCCAGGGATTCGGGGAAGTAGCGTTTCTCAGAGGCAGAGCCTGGGCATCCCAGTCCCTGCTCTTCCATCCTGTCCAAGAGGGAGCTTAAGTAGCTGGCATCCTACGGTCAAGCTGTTCCGACAATAAGCCACTGCAAACAGCGCTGAGAGTCTACGGATACAAACTTGGGCGCCTCAATCGCCAAGACTTCAGCTCAAAGTCTTAGCAAGTTAATTCCTCGGATCCGCATCCGGTCTTCTTTGCCGTGCTGCCTCCGGTACCAGCTCACGTAAGCGCTCTTCTGCACGTTAAATGACTGTCCATACACCACCCTACAAACACACCAACAAAAGAAGGAAAATCAGGTACACATACGAGATGCTCAAAAGAAAAAGCACAGGCCTTCAAAACAAAAGCGTTAACTGGCTTTCTTCCGCGAGCTGGTTCCTGCCTGTCATTTCTGCTGCCTCTTCGAAAGGCTAGGAGTAATTCAGGCTAGCTCTTCAAGTTTGATGAGCTGCAATTTTCTCCCGGCCAGCTTGGGGACAGTTCCACACTGGACCTGGTGCTCTCAGCCTGACCTCTGGCACCGGCGCCGACAGCGAGCCGGGGTGTGGTGGTTGTGAGGCTCTATCACGTGGTCTCTCACCCCACTACAAAACAGATGCTGGATCCTGTAACAGGGAAAACTGTTGAGGGCCAGGGAGTCTTCCCTAACCTGGTTACCAGACAGTCTATTTTGTTTTAATTAAGAAATCCTCTAGCTTAAAGGAGAGTGTTTTTAAAAACTTCATTTAGATTTGCTTATGCCAGTCTACAATGACAGGTGAGGGAAGTGGCTTTATTTTTTTTCCCCTCGGAGGCTATAGCTCGCTTTTATTAATAAGGTCTTTCGTTTGTTTAATCAAACCAGAAGCCTCAAGCACATTTCTTGAGATTCCAGGGTCTTGATCCCAAAATATCTAATTCAAGCAACAACAGAAGAAAACATTTATTTATTTTTAAAGATTTCATTTATCTATTTATTTGAGAGAGAGCAAGTTGGGGGGAAGGGGGCAGAGGAGAGGGAGAAGCAGACTCCCTGCTGAGCAGGGAGCCCAACATGAGGCTCGATCCCAGGACCCCGAGATCATGACCTGAGTCGAAGGCAGATGCTTAACCGACTGAGCCACCCAGGCGCCCAGAAAATATTTATTTTAAATGAAGAAGAGAAATTACCCAAGCAAGGGCAAATTTACACCAGTAGCTTATTCCCTACAAGTCAGGTAAGTGATCTTTCAATCCTGATTTTTTAAAATCCAATCAATATTCCTGGGAATAAGCCCCTTTTCACATTAACCAGGTGAAAACTAAAAACACAGAGAAACTCAAGTAAAAAAGAACAAAGCGTAATCTGTAACTCATGATATTGTCAAATTACTCTTTTTACAGCACCTCATTTATTTAACTATTGCTTTAGATGGTTAGTGGGCTCACAGGGCTAGCTCCTCATCCTACGTAATAAAAAAAAGGCTCTTCACTGTTCAAGTCAGGCTCCGGGGAAACACACACTCAAGAAACACCTGTTGAGTGCCTCCTCAGGGCTTCAGTTAATAACACATGTTAAGGATACTTTGAGGTCAGGACCAAGACTTTACAAACTCACACACAAATAGGCCAAAAGAGGGAGAAATTAATAACCAGAGGGACGGGAGAAAGGATGTTTAAGCCCCTCAAAGGTAGGGTTCTTCAAAATTCATTCTGAAAGTTGTTTCAAAATTAGAATGGTGTAATAACACAAATGTAGTATGGATTAACGTCACAGCTCTTTGCTGCTCCCATGGGTGAGACCAGATCCACAGAACAGCTCCAAGAAACACGCGGGCTTGAGATCACAGGACAAGATGACTTTAAGAAGTCATCTAAGAATCAGAAAATTCCACTGCTTAAGAGAAGTTAACATTTGGTTTTATATTCAATTTTTCCTTTATTCTGATCAGAATCCCTTCTAGAGGTTCTCATTCTACATGTAAATTAAATTGCTGTTGTTATGATTAATGATTGCCATAGGTCTATTTCTGAACTGTTTTACCTAAAAAAACACAGCTATTATTTTTACCAAATAAACACCCTTGAAATGTTTTTCTTAGTTTTATAATACTCCGTAAAGGTGCAATAATCTTTTAAAGTAAAATCTTATTTATAAAGTATCGACCACTTTGAACCATCAGGAAAGAGTCGAGTTTTCCAAACAGTCCTCTTTCTAGAGATGGAAGCGTCACCTGGCCCCTTCACCACACACACGTACGCTGTACGGCTCCATCACCAACTTCTCTGTTAGGCTGGATTAAAGATGGCCGCACATGCTCTGTCACTGCTCCCCTGGAGAGGTGGAGTCTACTTCCTCTTCCCTTTGTCGCTGGCCCTGTGAGTCACTGTGATCCAAAGAATGCAGTGAAGTGACGCTGAACCACTTCCAAGGCATTCACATGCCTGAAACACTCCCTCTTGGAGCCAGCTGTCATTCGGTGAGACACCCAGGCCACATGGCGAGGCCACTGGGCAGAGACCAAAGCTGGGCTTCCTCTGGCAGAAAGCACAGACATGCCACGTGGGTTAAGCCACAGAAGATGGTTCCAGCCAGGTCAAGTCTCCAGATGACCACAGGCCCAGCCAACACAACACCCAGCAAAAGCAGCACCCACGGCCACCCAGTCAACCCAAAAAACCGTGAGAGGGAACACACGGTCACCGCTTCTGGAAGCTACTACATTCCAGGGCGTTGGTCTTGGCAGCAACAGATAACCAGACCTCTCTGCCTACTAAAACAATCTAAGTTTCTCTTCATGACTCAGGGTCACCATTACATCAGTTCCTAAACAGAATGATGTCCTCAGACTTCCCTGAAGTGTTCAGGGATCAAAGGCCAGACTGGTCTGGAGCCCCGCTTTTCCTCAGGGATTCGACACCCACGTCACACTGTGGTCCGTGTGCTTACCTAGTGCGGCTGTCCTCTGCTTTTCTGACCTGCTCTCCTACTCAGCATGTTAGAAACCAGTTAGGCTTGTTGGACAGATACAATACTTGTAAAGGTTGAGGCCTCAAAGGGCTCTATATTGAATCCAGTGAGTCTGAGGGGCAGCACTATGAAGTTCGCGATGATCTATTTTCACTACTCAGAGGGACTTTCTGTTGCTCGACGGTTTGAGTCCCAGATTTAGAGGGGGCAGTGGCGGAGTTTTCACGATAGACAACACCTCTCCACATTTATTCTGCTACTGGCGTGACCCATGTCAGTATTTTCTTAGAGGTAATTAAATACATACAAGAGATCCATGTTTTGGCCTTTGGCAAATTTAGTAGTACCAGTAAGGGAAAACAAATATGGTAGGTGACATGCCACTCAAAATAAAATTTAATAAGAACTGTTGTGTTAGGAGTATCAGCTACATTCCACTATAAGAATCTGAAAGGTTGGTATTTGCTCCTTTTCAAAGCTTTCTTCTATATAAATTGTAGACTGCATAATTTGTCAAGGACTGCCCTTTGAAGTGAGTCTATTACAACTTTTATACGAGCATTTATGAAAAATAATACAGATCTAATGTAACATGAAACTACTACAACAAGAAAGAATCAGAAGTTGATGTAAGATGAGCTATGTCTTAGTCATTGCGATCCTTGGTTCTGGTGCAGTTAATTCTAGAAACACTGTTCACAGAAAAGGTAAAGTTTGCAAGGGATTAAGTAAGACAAGATTGTGAAATTTGTCCTGAGAAACTCTGGATTAGGTTTCGCTGTTCGCTGTTCCTCTTCTGCATTTTTCTCCATGTTCAATTTACCAACAATACATTCTTCACACCTATCAAGTTCTCAGACGTACAATGTGAGGACTTTGCGGAGATCCGATGGGGCCTGTGTGGCCTCCTGCGGTCTCCCAGCTTTGATGCCTCCCATATGAGGACTCCCACTTATGTGTGCTGTCAGTCCTCACCCTAAACTTCAGGCTCATGTGTTCTACTACCGACTCATCACGTCCAACTTGGATATATAACAGGCATTTCAAACCTAGAATGCCCTAAACTGAGCTCCTGATATTTACCCCAAAGCCACAAACCTGGTCCTCCCAAGTCAATGACTTCCTTTCAATTGCTCAAACCAAAAAATTTGAAATTATTCTTGATTTCTCTTGATCTCAAATTCCACATCTGATCCTTCAATGGATGTACTAGGCAGAATAACAGCCTACAGAGATGTGCATGTCCTCATCCCCAGAACCCGGGAATGAGTACTCTGAAGGCCAAAAGGGACTGAGGACGTCACCAAGTTAAAGCCCTCCAGCTAGGGAGACTATTCTGGTGAGTCCATCTAATCTCGAGAGCCCTGAAATCAGACAACCTTTCCCAGTTATAGTCAGAGGGCTGCAGTGTTGTTGGCTTTGAAGATGGAGGGAGGGCCATGAGCCAAGGAATGATGTGGGTGGCCTCTAAAAGCTGAAAAGACAAGGAAATGGGTTCTCTCCTAGAGTCTCCAGAAAGGAACACAGCCCTGCCGACCCCTTGATCTTAACCCAGTGAGAACCTTGATGGACTTCTACCCTACAAAACTGTAAGAGAATAAATAACCACTCGCTTTGCAGTGATTTGTTACAGGAGCAACAGAAAACAACCTGATCATGTCAGTTCTACTTTCAAAATACGTGGAGCACCACTGGGAGCAGCTGTTCCCCGAGATCACCGTGGCAGCCTCCTGACTGGCCTCCTGGTTTCACTCTTAGCCCTTCTCAACCCAGTTGCAGTGACCCTGTTAAAGTCAGCTCATGTTTCCTCTGCTCACAAGTCTCTACTGGCTTCCCATCTCATCTTACTCCAAGGAAAACCCCAAACACTTAACAGGATCAACAAGCTTGGAGGCTCTGGACTGGGCAACGGCTCTGGCCTCATTGCCAACCACTCCCTCGCTCCTCACACTTCTAGCCACGTGGCCCCCTGATGTTCCACAGACACTCTGGCACAGGCTGGCCTCGGGACTTCGAGCCTGCTCCTCTGTCTGAAATGTCCTTGCCTCAGGTGTCCCAACGGCTAGCTCCCTCTCCTCGTAACGGTTTTTATCAAATGTCAGCACGGTGAGGGCTTACTGGCCACCCTGTCTACACTTTGACCCACATGCCCCACAACCCAGACCCGCTTCCTACCCTCTTTTCCTGCTTTGGTCTTTCCCCTTGACGCTCACCACGGGCCAACAAAGTATATATTTTACCTCTTGATCTTGCTTCTGGTTGGTGTCCTCCACCAGAAGGCGAGCACCATGAGGCAGGGATTTGTGTCCCTTCTGCTCACTGCTGTCTACCACAGAGCCTCGCACATACTAAGCATTCAGTAAGTATTTGTTGAGTGAATGATGTTGGCACTTCAGAGATGGTTTTACTCAACTTTTCCAAGTTTGCCTAACATTGCGTCAGTGACGACGTCCTTCCAAACTCCTCAGGGTTCAGTTCCTCCCCTTTCCCTAGTCCTTCACTTCATGCCGAGATGCCGGTGACGGCCTACTGTCACTACGCTTCGGGACTTCTGTGACTTTGTGTCCCCTTTCATTAACGATAGGACAGACTCCTGCTATTCCTAAAGGCTCTGGCCTGAACCGGGGGAATTCCCAGATTCCAAAACTGAAATATTTGTATAGGTTCTTGGTTTGTCCTTGAATCAGACACCCAAACCACAGTTCACGCTTTTTTCAATATTAAAGCTGTTTTCTTCTTTCAGAAGAGTCGTGGTGCAGAAACCACCAGGGCCGCACTGAGATCTGTCGGAGGCGCGGACCACGCTTGCCCCAGGCCTCCGACCTTCCATAACCGATATGGACAAAGCAACGTCCTTACGTACCAGGCAACTGCCCAACTATCTGTACTACCTATTATCCTTGCCCTGTGTTTTTGGTCTCTCTGCTTAGACTGTTACTGGAGCGATACCCTCTTTGGTAATTGCCACGGTCTGAGCCCGAATATTGTGGGTGCTTAATTAGCAATTAGAGGCTGAGGAGCTAATGACTGAATCACTTTCTGTTCTTTAGGGATTTTCCACTTTTAAGACTAACATCTGTCTGCTTTATGATAGATATTATTCATGATCTAATAGGTTTTCTCTATCCTCAGGTTTTCTCATCTTCCATGCCTACACTTCTGGTCTTCCATTTACTTACTCAGCCAGGACCTGAGTGCCCACTAAGTGTCCACCTTGCGAACAGGCCTGTGTCACAAAGAGAACAGCCAGGTCTGGGTCCTCTCACGGAGCTTACTATCCAGCGAGGCAGAGCAGGGGTGGGGACGGAGATCGTCTGCGACATGCGGACTTACTCTCATGGTCAAGAAACTAGAAGGAAGATGTGATGTGTGGCTGGTACATAAAAGGAGAGAGAGAGGTTCTGGCACAGATGAGCTCACGGAGCAGACAGGGCCAGATCAAAGGTGTGCTAAAGAAACGGTTTTATTTTAAATGCCATGGGTCTAACTTACCCAGTCATTTCTCGATCAAAATTCTGTTTTACTCTTTTGCTTCTTTTTACAATTCTCCTCTTAGATTTGATATGTTGTAGTATTTTTTTTTTTTTTAAAGATTCTATTTATTTATTTGACAGAGAAAGACAGCGAGAGAGGGAACACAAGCAGGGGGAGTGGGAGAGGGAGAAGCAGGCTTCCCGCCGAGCAGGGAGCCCGATGCGGGGCTCGATCCCAGAACCCCGGGATCACGACATGAGCCAAAGGCAGACGCTTAACGAATGAGCCACCCAGGCACCCCTGTTGTAGTACTTTTTAATACTAAGAATTATAATGTTCTTAAAGTCATTAGTGAAACAAGTTCTAGGAGAGCTGGTAACATTTTAAGGCAAATGGCAGGATGAAGCACATAGTGGGGTTATGAGCTGGCTTACTAAGCCCAGCAAAAGATCATTTTCATGTACAAAAATTCTTAAGATTTATAAAAGCTAAATAACATTTCTTCAGCATTTTAAATCATTTTCTGATAGGTCTATGAAAATAGTCTGTTCTATGATCTAATTCAGAGCCAATCCCTTTTCATCTCCACTCTTTAGGGAAAGGGTTCTGGGGGAAAAGGAAACACACACACACATATCTTGCCTTTTAAAAAAATTATTCTTTTTATAGGACTCCCAAATCTGTGTTGACACTATTTGGCCAATGAATTTTTTCTTGAAGAATCAGTGCTAATTTGTATTGAAACTTTATAAATATTTTCGTATCTATTTAAGGTCTCCTTATATTCTGCACAGCAGTAAATTATTTATTATTAAATATTTATATACAGGTTCAAACAGAATCAGTAATCTTAAAAAACAAAACAAAACAAAACCTAAGGATGAGTCTTCTGTAAATACTAATCTTAAAAAGTTGTACTTTTGTCATTTGTGTCCCCAAACTCAGTTATTCCCTAGTGTTGCAGATTTTTCAATCTCCTAGGAGAAACACTACCCTCCATAAAGTGAAGTCTGATCTCTATTATGATAGTGTACGTCCTGAAAAATAAAAAGTATTAATTCTGGCCATTTATGGGAACAGCTTAGCAAAAGGAGACATCTGTCTATGTGGAGCCTTTGGAACCACACTACAGGACTAATGCAAACACTCGCTACATGTACGCAACACATTTATTCAGATTTTCACTTTGTCCTCTTGCTCTAGGTTCACCACAGACGTCTTAAAGTCAAGATCCATTTCTGAGCCATCTTTACAACTTCTACAAAATAAGATATAGGGTTCTGCCCAGACCATGTGATCAATAAATATTTGCTCAACTAATAAACAATATCCCTGTAACCCATAATTATAATGTTTAGAACAGAGAAGGTTAATGAGGCATTACAAGTGAATAATAACTGTCTTCAGGATAAAGGGCTATTATTTTTTAGAGAACAGGATCACTGATCCAACATTCCATGCCAATTCCATTCAAAATGCTTATTTGTGGCAACATAAAGAGCTTGCACTGAATGTAAATCAACTCATTGCTTCCTTCATTGAAGAAGTCTTGCTATTAAAAATGTCAGCTCAAGGCAGCAGTAGGATTAGGGCCACAGTCCACGTTCTGGCACAAGCTCCTTATCGCACTGCCAACCAGTAACAGTCTGTGGACGGGAACTGGTATGCACATCACGCTTCGAGAAGCATGGTTCTCTACTGCTACTAAAGTTGAACTGATAACAATAATGGTAATGATGATAATTCCACCAATTAGCCTTTATAGAGTGTGCTTATTGGGTGCCAGATGCTCTACGTACTTAAACACTTTGTATGGATTATTTCATTTAAACTCTTAAAGACCCCGTGAGGGTTTACTTTATTATTTCCATTTTTCAAATGAGGAGATTTAAGCCTTCGGAGGTTTAGTTAATTTATCCAGCTTCTAATAGCTCATCTGTGGGAGAGCAGGTGCTTGAAGTCAAGCAGCCTGATCTCAGCTTAACCCCAGTTAAGCGTACCGTGTACACCTAAGCACACTGTGCCATACCACTTCCTGGCTGCATCAAAGAACACGGGCTCACGCTGAAACACCGTGGGCTGAAGGAACCCTTGATGCTATGGGACATGTCAGGCAGGGGTGGTCTGGAAGAAATACCATAAAACAGAACAAGTGTAGCTCTCTTATGAAAAGAAAGACATCTGAGAATTTCTGAAAAACATGGCTGTAATCACCCACGTGGCCTTACAGCCAAATATTTAATAGGTAAACTTTATCTCCCAGGCATGTGATACTCTAACTGAAACAATGGGCTTATCATTACTAGGACTTTTAGAAGGTTACCCCGTAGTTTGCTTTTAATTGGCTCAGAGCTCCCCAAAGCACATCCTATTTGGTTTCTAGTATCTACTTAAAATCTTTCTTGAACAAGATAAAAGTTCAGCATTTATTTAAAAAAAAAATCTTATCTCCAGCCTTTTAACAAGTGGACTTTTGATTTTAAGTAAGCAAATTACATCAGTCGGCTTTTTAAAAACACTCAAATTAAAAAAATGATTCACTTTTAACTCAATATCGGTTCATACCAAATACAGCTGGAATAACCAATCTTGCACAATTAATTTAAGAATCCTACATTCCACTGGTAATTTAAATTTTTGTAGACTTATATACAGGAAGATCTCCCAAGCTCAATCAATACTTACATATCATGATAACCTATCACTCCTCACATATACATTTGTAAATCAAGGGTTTTATTAGACTTTCGAATGACTAGGCCATTCAGTGCTCTTCAATATTGTTTTGTTCTGTTTTACTGAAGAATATTCTAAAAACTAGTATTTGAGTAAGAGCAAAGTTAAAAAAGTTTGCTAAAATATTACCTTGGCAAATTGCTGAGATCCAGCAAAAGCTGAAAGTCAAAGAAAAGGTTATTGTCAGTCTTCCTAGGAAGATAATATATTTTACCTCCAACATTTATAAAGTGAACTTTCGCCCACTTTTTTGTAAAGACAGCATTTGTATGAGGCATCATCATAACTCCCGAAGCTACGTTTTACTTGAATTATTGCTCCAAATGGAGATGGTGAAAAACCACAAATATCAGGAAATTTTCTTTCTTGTTAAGAAAGTCACGGGTAGTCATTTTGCAGTAACTTTAATAAAACAATAAAAGATTGATAAAGTATGTTGTGCGTTCTATGGCAAGTGGAAGAAAATATAATTTCAGGGAATGCCAATGCACGAGCCCCTCAAGAGCAGGGATTCTGCTTCATTAATCTTTCCAGATTTTGAGCTGACCTTTTTGGCCAGTCCTCCTCAGTCTCCTTGGGTTCTTCCACCACACGCACCTCATGTCAAATAGCTGTGCACCCCACGGTCCTAGCCTTGACTCTCTCTCATTCCACATAATCTCCCTGGAGAAAACCATTCATATTTTAACTTCAATTTCTGAAAGACTCAGGCTTCTTTCTTTAGTTCCTGACCCACATGTCTGACTCCTACTTAAGGGAAATCTCAATTTAGACGACAGGCATTTCAAATGAACTGAACTCATCATGGATGCATTTCTCACACTCCCTAAAAAGAAAAAGACTTCTTTCCTTCTCTTGTGTTCTGGATTTCGATAACAGAACAATTCCCCCATCACCTGGGCGGTCATCCTTGGCTTTTCCCTCTTCTTCACCCCCTACAACACCAAGACCTGCCACTTGGACCCTCTCAGAGGCCCCTACCCCCTGTTCCCCGCCCTCCCAACCACCACACTTATTTTATCATTTCTTCATGGAATTACTACAAAATCTCCAGCTTGGTTTTTCTGCTTCAAGTTTTGGCTCTCCACCAATCCGTCATTCACAGGCTGCCAGCGACCCCTTTCAAATGGAGAACCGATCACGTCACTGACCCAAATCCTTCTCATTACCTTCAAGATACAAATCTCACTCCTTTGGTTCTTTCTGATTTAATGCGTATCTGCCTCCCAGCTTCACTTCCTTCTATGCTCTTCTATTAAGTTCCCTCTGCTCCAGCCACAATGGACTCCTTCTTAGAGTTGTTCTCTCGTGCCTCTGTGCCTTTGCCCGGGAAGCCCTCACACACAATCCATCTGGTCATTTCCTATTCCCTTATGAAGAGCAACCCCCAAGAAGTACCTGACACATTATGGATGCTCAATATATGTTTGCTGTATGCCTGCAATAACAACCACCTACATTTACTTTACAATATGCAAGATATTTTCACTCCTATCTATAATCACATTTCATTGATTTTGATTTTCACAACTCAACTGTTAGACAATCATTGCAGATCTTGTTATTCCCAGTTACCAATGAGGAATAGCTCCTGACTTTCCAAAGTGGCACAGCTAGAACTTAATGTGATCATCCCTGACTAAAAGCCTGTCCTCTATCATTATCCTATTTAAATTATCGGGGATACACTGAAAACCCACTATGAGCTAAAAGGAGTACTGGACTTAGTTCCTAAAATATTTAATCTAATCAGAGGCACAGACCCATGCACATAAAGTGGGAGAAAACTCTACAAGAAAGTAGAGTACAGGGCTAGGTGCCAAACTGGGTAGTGGCCCCAGTAGGAGAGAGAGGTGCATTTTGTGGGCATTAACCTAATCCTGGAAGACTTTCCAGATGCAGGGGCAGCAGCACGGTCCTGCAGCCCAATTATACTAAGAATGAGTAAAACGCTGAAAGAGCATTCCTGGAGTCCAACAATTTTGAGCGCAGACCATCACAGATCTGGAGGACAAAGAGGAAATGAGGCAAAAATGGAAATTCGTTTTCTACCTTGACTCAACTCCTTGTAAGTTTCAGAAAGTAGCGGAGAAAAAGAGAAAAAAGTACCCTCACTCTCGCAAAACAAAAAGCAAACAAAAATCCAGGAAACAAAAACAAAAACTTGGGCGCCTGGGTGGCTCAGTTGGTTAAGCGACTGCCTTCGGCTCAGGTCATGATCCTGGAGTCCCTGGATCGAGTCCCACATCGGGCTCCCTGCTCGGCAGGGAGTCTGCTTCTCCCTCTGACCCTCCCCCCTCTCATGTGCTTGCTCTCTCTCATTCTCTCTCTCTCAAATAAATAAATAAAAAATCTTTAAAAAAAAAACAAAAAAAAAACAAAAACTTCCTCTGACTTCCATAAACACCCTATCAGTAGGACAGTAAGGCTAGGAAACAACACAGTCATTTGCTTGTCTTTCCTTTTTTTTTAAAAAATCATCCTACTTGCATTAAATAACGTTAACTTTCTACCACAATTATTTTTATTCTGAATTCTGATGTGGCTAAGAGATTTAAGTAAGAAAAAGAAAGGCTATGTCTGTCCCTCCATTGCTACCTTATTCCCTGGTGATAGTGCTTTGGTTTGCTACTTTAGTTAAGCACCAGCAAAGTAAATAATGTAATTATTCTATCTAATTTGATGAGCTTGGAGATTTTTTTAAAAATCAGGACTTTATTGTTTTTTACCTGACCATCAGTGACATCCTGAACATGCCAATGAAAAGAAGAAAAAAAAAAACCACACACACACTGTAGGAAATCCCCAAAAGGAGCAACCAATACGTTTGCCATTCATCTCAACCCCTATCCCATTAGCAACTTTCTGACCTCAGGATAGCTCCTCCAGTAAGAAAGCATATCCCTTTGGGGCGCCTGGGTGGCTCAGTTGGTTAAGCGACTGCCTTCATTCAGCTCAGGTCATGATCCTGGAGTCCTGGGATCAAGTCCCACATTGGGCTCCCGGCTCAGCGGGGAGCCTGCTTCTCCCTCTGACCCTCTCCGCTCTCATGCTGTTTCTCTCTCTCTCTCAAATAAAAATAAATAAAATCTTAAAAAAAAAAAAAAAGAAAGCATATCCCTTTATCTAAAGCACTTTCTCTAACGCTCTTCTCACTCAACAGACACGTGCAAGTACCCTGTACCAGCTGCTGGAGGGAGAAAGAGAAACTGAATGTTGTCCTTAAACATTTTAGTGCCTTTCCCTTCCCCACTTCCACCCCTCAACCAGTCATTTCTTCCATAAACTCACTATCCCCGAGAATCAAATGTTGCTTTTCACAGTTGCCAGTTACCTATTACCTGAAATATTTCAATGCAAGACTTCCTCAATGTCAAGTTCACGGCTACTGATAAAATCATTCTTCTACACTGCTAAGTTTAAAGTACCAACATATACCTCCACTTTTCCAACTTTAAAATATGCATGCAACAACCAAATTCTTGAGTCCTTGTTATTTCAGTGTGGTGATCGACAATATTGTTTTGTTGTTCTTTTTAAATACAAATGCTGAATCCTTTACTGTTTGAGAAAATAAAACCCTACCTCTTTTATGTGTTAATAAAGACCAGGTTTTTATCACTAACCTGTCACTTTATAGTACTACTAATGCACCCTATGTTTCTCGGATGAAAAGACAAATTCATGATTTTGCTGATACGAAAACTAGAGTTTGAAAACACTGTTCTATAGAAGTGCTGTTGATCTTAGATGCTGTTTGTCTAAAAATGCATCCCCTGTCTCTAAGTTTCAGGAACAGGTAATTAAGGTGCCATGAAGTGTTTACTTCCCAACCTGAATTTATTACTTCAATATTTTAGCTTATGAATTACGGGTTCAGGATATATCACACTGCTTGTCAATATCCACACATAAACCTTCTTGCTTTGACAATTAATCTGAAAAAGGCTCTAGACAGGCTGAGAGGGGAAGCCCAGTTTAGTGGAACATAATAAATGTCCGTTTCCAACACAGAATATATGCTTCTCAAGTTCAATTAACCTCTGAACGATTCTCTTTCTAAGAGGAAAGTAATTTTCCTCAGTGTCCTTGTCATCTATGAGTGGAAATCTCTCTAGTGGCAAAGAATGAGTAATCGCTTACATGACCCAAAAAGGGCTCTTCTCTTCATTTCCCTCAAGTGCTGTCTAGAGCAGCGGGAGGAACAGACAGAGGGGCCATAATCTCCAGACATGAGCACTAAATCAATCATGCAGTGTCCACCCGCCTGCTCTTTCCTTCTCGCTCCTCCATTTTTCTTTCCTCCTTAAGGCTCGTTTTTGTTCATCTAGGACTCTCCCGGTGGTTTGCCTTTTTACAACCTACCAGGCACAATCTCTTGTGATCCCCAAAGCTTCCTTAAGGCACAACCGGCACCTGTATTTCAAAAGCCAGTTATTATGATACTATTGTGTGGGATAATGTTACATTCGTTTAACAGCCCCACAAAGTTTTGGTACAAAATATGTGTGCTGACTCCACAGCTCCACCGAAAACGGGGAGGATGGAAATAAACAAAACAAACACACGAAACAACCCCCAGTCCAACCGGAAAGATCCAACCCAGGCCCACTGCCTGAAACGTGATACTCGGGATGACAGTGCAATGTGGGGCAACGGAATTCTGCTGGCTTCCAGGATTCAGCAGACACACTTGGCCCACTGCCGCCGCCGACAGAAGAGGCTCGCATTTGTTTAATGCTTCCCATAAATGCGGCAGGAGTGACCACCCTGCCCGGGCCTGGCCGACGCCCCGGCTGCCGAGGGATCGTCCTGCCGGGAGGGCTGGGGCGCAAAGGGTCGCTCCTGCCGCTGACACGCGGACCCGGGAGGTAGTGGCGGGCAGGCGGCCTCCGCCCCGGCCGTTTCGGGAGTCGGGGCGGGGTCGTCCGGGGCCAACGGGCGGACAGCGGGGCCCCCCGAGGCGGCGGGGGCGCGCCGAGCCCGGGCGGCCGCAACAGGTGCGCCGCGGCCGCCCACCCGCCCCTCCCGCCGCCCGGCCGGCCTTTACCTGCAGTGGCGGCTCCCGAGCCCGGGGAAGGAGGCCCGGCCCCGGCCGCCCTTCCCCGCCGGGCAGGCCGAGCTCGCCGGACGCACGGACTGACGGACCGCCGGACGCCTCGGGATGGCGACGGGGGGGGCCCGCAGGCCCCCGCCCCGAAGGCCCGGGCACAGGCCCCGCCGGGGGGCTCGAGGGCTGCCGGGGAGGGCGCGACCGCCCAACCGGGCCTCAGGGGCAGAGTCTTCAGCGGACGACCGGGCCGCCACCCTCGCTCGGTGCCCCCGGCGACGCGCGGGCCCTCACGCTCGCCCGCGTTTCTTCGCGGCTTTTGGTCCCTCCCTCTCGCCGTCTTTCTGGCCCCTCCTCCCCGCCCTCCGGGTTGTCAAGGCAACCCGAGCGACGCCTGCCGCGGACGAGAGGCGTTAGGCGCGGCGGCGGCGGCGCCGCGGGCTCGGCCCTTGGGGGCCCGGGAGCAGCTGAGCATGGAGCCCCAGAGTAAGGCGGCCGGGTCGGTCGGGCGGGCGGGCCGGGGCCTCCGGGGAACGAGGGTGGGCGCCCCCCGCGCGGTCGCAGGCTTTAAACGCTTACGACACGGAAACACGGTTCTCCCCCTCGCTCTTTTCTCTCCTGGAGGGAGGAGAGGGGCCCAAACCTGCCGTGTGTGTCCGGTTGGGTCACGAGCGCCAAGGGAGTCCGCTGGGCGCCGGAGGGACGCGAGAGCTCGGGAGTGTGGACGGGAGGAGGCAGCGCCCCCGCTGTGTTCTTTCCTGAAATTACCCCAAGCAAATCCGTGTGTTATTACTATCACTCTCATTGTTGTCATTTAGTTTGGTTCATTCATTGTAAAGAGCCGTCCTGCTTCTAAAACGTCAGCAATTGAACAAGCTACGAGGCTGGGTCTTGCGTTCGGTTGAGCTGCATTTATGAGAGCGAACCCGTCCACCCCCCACTCCATAGTCTGTGACTTAAAGGGGAGAAAAAAATTGAGCTTTGTTCAAGCGTATTTGATTCATTGCTAAAGGTTGTACGAGCTAGGACACTCCAAAAAAAAAAAAAAAAAAAAATCATTTTCCTGTTTCCCACATTGTTTGGCAAAACGTGGGCAGTCTGGAGTTAAAGATCAAATACGAGCTCTAACTTAACTGGGTTCCCTGGCTCCCAAACCTCTCTAGGGCTGTAGTACCCTGTCCTTCTTTTCCAAGCTAATGTCTCGTTGCTCCTTTTGTTCTTAAAGTGAGAACAGTGTTTTCTATGGAGACTTGGAAGACTTAAACTTTTATAGAAGTTTGCAGTTTGATTCTCAAAACCAAGTCGGCTTTTCTTGGACAATTTGAGAAACGGAAGTACTCAGATCAAATCCATTCTCTGGGGAAAATGCTGGCATTTTAAAAGGTCGTTAGTTTGGGGCAAGAAGGCTTTAAAGGTTTTTTTACTTTCTTTTAACTCATTTGCTGATGAAAAACATAAGTTGAGAGTTACAGTTGCTTGAATTGAACTTATACACTATCCTGCCATTTGCATGTATAACTCTCCGGATTTTACATCTTATCTAACTCGTTGAAAGAAACTGAGCATACGACAATACTAAAAACTTTTGTCTGGTGTCAAAGTGATGCCAGGCTGTGCATGTTCTCTGTTAATGGAGGAATGAAGTGACATGTATCTTTTAGAAACAGCAATTTTATTCCTTAAGATTTGTTATTGTTTAAATGTGTTAAGTATAAATTTCAACTAATTCAGTGCTCACTGTCTTTATCCACTCACTCATTCATAGTATATATTGTGTTCCAGACACTGCTCTAGAGATGGTGGCACAATGAATAGGATAGTGTTAGTTTAGGCCATCCCAGGAAAACCCTGCAGACACTTGCCCAAGTACAACCCACACCTCCCTCAGGTCTGAGACAGAGAGAGGAGACACATGGAAGGCTTCTGGAGGAAGTAACAGGAGGCCTGCAGAATGACCCAGCAAAGATAAGGGAAAGGGGTTCCAGGCAGAGGAAACCCCTGGTACATAGGCCCTGAGACCTGAAGAGCAGTGGGTTTGAGACCCAGAGTAGGAAGATTAGTAAAGTTGGAGCTAAGAAGACTTGGGGGTAGAGAGGTCTGGAAAAGTCAACAACAGCCAGATCATGAAGGCTTTATAAAACTATGTAGGAAATGTATTATGGGGCATCAGGGTGGCTCAGTCAGTTAAGCATCCAACTCTTGATTTTTGGCTCAGTTCATCATCTCAGGGTTGTGAGATCGAGCCCCACAGTGGGCTCCACACTGGGCATGGAGTCTGCTTAAGATTCTCTCTCCCTCTGCTCCTCCCCTCCCCGCTCCCTCTCTTAAAAAAAAAATGTATTATGTGTATGAATTATATGTTTATATCCCATCGCATTGGGTTTTGAGGTGGAAAATTTCTGTTAATTAATCCATACCTAGGGGACAACTATATGTTTATTCCTCTGCACATATTCTTAAATGCTTTTATCAATATAATTTCAGGTAATCCAAACAATCACCAGTTATCTTAGGAAATTCCTTTTTTTTTTTTAAGATTTTATTTTTAAGTAATCTCTACGTCCAATGTGGGGCTCGAACTCACAACCCCAAGATCAAGAGTCTCATGGTCTACTGACTAAGCCAGCCAGGTGCCCCAGGAAATTCTTTCACAGTCTAATAAGCACCAGTTTTGGTAACTATTTACTAAATCATTCACTGTGATTTTTAAGGTCCCTTTTAACTTCAAAATTCATATCCAACCTTCAAAATTCAGATTTTACCTGAAACTCACGTTATTTCATTCTCTCAAAAATATTGGAGAGCACTATAGATACGGTATTAAGAAGTATTATAATTACGTATAACTACTGTTATCATTATTATATTAATGATATATTGTGATGCCAATATTACCTAACACATTTTAAGCCTGGTGTTGACACGGTACCTTTTGTTAGTGATGGGTTTCAAAGAACATTTTACAACTTTAGCTGCACATAGCATCAGTGCATTGATTGAAAGGAAGGATCCTTCTTAATTGCTTTAAGGATTAGACATATACCCAAGGAAAACACCAAAGAACCGCTAGAATCAGTCTTATCCATTCTGTTTCCACACACTTAGGTTTCTGTTACTTTTAGGAATGACCTTTACTGATGGAGTCATTAAAATCCAATAAACATAAACTCTTCAGACCTCACAGCGGGATCATACTCTGGTTATAGGCAGAGGACAGGGGCTACCACTATTTTACAGAATAATAATAAATCAATGAGCCAAGAAATGACTCCTCAGGGAAAGGGCAAATTAAGTAAGTTCACAACCTTGGGCTGTTCAGAGTGGTTTTGGCTCTCGGCTTACACATGTACATCTTTAATTATTTTCTTCATAAACGAACTAGACTATTGGAAAGTTAACCCATGTATGAAATAACATGGAAAATGTACATCAAATTCTTTTTTTTTTTTTTTTTGGTTTTGGTTTTGTTTTTAGAAAATATTTAAGTTCAACAGTACTGTCTCTTCCCTAATTTCTTAGTGAATGACAATGCCAAGGGGTAGCTTTGGGGGTCTTTACCCTCTCTCTCATGATCTTTCCTAGCCCACCAAATCACCCTAAGCAAACATACAATCTGGGTATAAAAACTGTGTATGTTTATCAAATGCAACATCAAGCTAAACCTCCAGCTCCCACTTAGAACCCTATTGCTGCCTACTCTCTCTATAAAAAATCTAGGTCTAGGTTAGGCCAGGCCGCAGTTGACTGCTACACACCTGCCCTTAGAAAGAAATGCCAAGGGGCGCCTGGGTGGCTCAGTTGGTTAAGCGACTGCCTTCGGCTCAGGTCATGATCCTGGAGTCCCGGGATCGAGTCCCGCATCGGGCTCCCTGCTCAGCGGGGAGCCTGCTCCTCCCTCTCCCGCTCCCCTCTCTTGTGCTCTCTCTCTCTCAAATAAATAAATAAAATCTTTAAAAAAAAAAAAAAAAGAAAGAAATGCCAAGGGGCGCCTGGGTGGCTCGGATGGTTAAGCGTCTGCCTTCGGCTCAGGTCATGATACCAGGGTCCTGGGATCGAGCCCCGCATCGGACTCCCTGCTTGGCGGGGAGCCTGCTTCTCCCTCATCCTCTCCTGTTCCCCCAGCTTGTGCTCTCTTGCTCTGTCAAATAAATAAAAAAGAAATGGCAAATGGGGATCTAAGTTATTCCAATGACTAAAAGAGTGAGGCATTCACTTAAAGGGCTGAAGCCTTTCTCCAAACCGGTTTTTCTACTAGTTTTCCCATCTTTGATAGGATTACATCATCTCCCCAGTTACTCCAGCTGGAAATCAAAGAGTCATCCTTCCCTCCTCTCTTCACTCCCCCTCCCTTGCACCACCCCACCCACCCACATGCCTGTTTACTCCACCTTCAAAAGACACCCCGAATGTGCACCTTCCTCGTCCTACTGTCATCACTGGGACTCCAAGCCACCTTCTTGCTTAAGCCCTGATTGGAGGCTCTACTGACTTCTGCAGTCCCTCTCCCCTGCCTCGTCTGTGCTCCACCTGGAAGCCAGAGTGACCTCTTCAGAATAACGTATTACATCATGTTACTCCTCTGCCAAAAGCCCTCCAGAGTTCTTATAATGATCTAGTTGTCTCTTCAAACTTAACAGGTATGTGATCTTAGATAATTATGCTTCAAGTGTATGGGTCTTTTTTTTTAAGATTTTATTTATTTATTTGAGAGAGTGAGAGCACAAGCGGGGAGGAGGATCAGAGGGAGAGGGAGAGGCAGACTCCCCACTGAGCACAGAGCCTGACTTGGGGCTCTATCCCAGGACCCCGAGATCATGAGCTGAGCTGAAGGCAAACGCTTAACCGACTGAGCCGCCCAGGTGCCCCAAGTGTATGGGTCTTTTAGTCCCTTAAACGTATCAAGCTCCTTTAAGGACGGTGAATCTTTGCACCAGCTTTTTCCCCTCCTGTTCTGACAGATCTGACTCAATATCCTCTGGTCTTAGCTTAAACGTCCCCTGCTCATTGACTCCTTCCCTTAGACCCTAAAGTAGGTAGTGCCCCGCTTCAGACCTTTGCATTTTTCTCTTCTTAGCAATGATCACAATTCGAACTATTTTTGTTAATTAAAAAAATCTGTTTTCGCCACCAGATTGGAGCGTTGTGGAAAAGGGCCTGTATGCCCTTCTGGCCCTAGTGCCTGATGTGGAGTAAGCCCTGAACAAGCATTTACTGATGGATGGCACTGCTGTTAACGGCTGAATGCCTCATCTAATGTTATTTCCTTAAGAATGTGGTGTCGTTAAAACTGAAAGCCATTTTACTCTATAACAGGAAGGGCTGTGCACGGGTGAAATCTCAAGTGCCTCTTGTGGAGGGTGCTTCAGGTCAAGTTCATTTAACTCAGGTGCTTACACCTGTTAGCTGGATTACAAACATGGCATTGCTTTTTACTAGCCTAAATGAGATGTTTTAAGAATCTCATTTTATGGGGCGCCTGGGTGGCTCAGTCGTTAAGCGTCTGCCTTCGGCTCAGGTCATGATCCCAGGGTCCTGGGATCGAGCCCCGCATCGGGCTCCCTGCTCAGCGGGAAGTCTGCTTCTCCCTCTCCCACTCCCCCTGCTTGTGTTCCCTCTCTCGCTGGGTCTCTCTCTGTCAAATAAATAAATAAAATCTTTAAAAAAAAAAAAAAAAGAATCTCATTTTATCCAAAAAAATTAAGGAGGGGTGCCTGGGTGGCTCAGTTGGTTAAGCGTCTTCCTTCAGGTCAGGTCATGATCCCAGGGTCCTGGGATTGAGTCCCTCATCGGGCTCCCTGCTCAGCAGGGAGCCTGCTTCTCCCTCTACTCCTTCCCCCCGCTTGTGATCTCTCTCTCGGATAAATAAATAAAATCTTTTAAAAAAATAAGGAAGGAGGCAAGTAATCTTATTTTTGAGACCAAAGGCTCACCAGATCATAGCTCCGACAAAATCTTTGCACTACCATGGGATACTCACACGTAGGTTACCCAAGAGACTGGTAAGAATTTAAGAGTAATTATGTAAGCCCAGGAATGTTTTAAAAAATCTGTTTAACAGTTTTTTCTCAAGGAGTCTTAGCCCCTAAAGAATATGAATTCTATCACTTTGGTTATAATTGAAATATCATTAAGAAGTAAATGCTTATATAAATCAAGTTCAAAACTTAGGAAAAAAAACAATTTCAAAGCAACATCTTTTAAATTGATAGTTTCAAATCCCCATCAGAATACTAAAATTCACTGTAATCCTGACCTCCGGATGCGCCGCCAGCCCCAGAAAGGGGCAAAACCCCTGGGCAGTTGCAGCTGCGTCTCAGCAGAAGCTCACATTCACCTCAGCATTATTCCTAGACCAAGTGTATTCCTGGTAACCTGGACTTTACCTCTTGATGGGAAAAGGAAGCACTGTTATGACATGCCTCCTCTGGAGGACCTGCCTGATCACCTCCGGGAGCTGAGCCAGCCAACCTGATGGAAGGGGGCGTTTGTGCACACCAGTGGCATCCAAGAATGGCCTGAATGACTCAGTAAGTACAGAAGGTGGTGTGAACTCGTTAACAAGTAAACAACTCACAATGCAAGAAATGTTCTTGCATTTTCTGTGCTCACAGGGCTGGCTGGCAAGCCAGGGGCAAAGATGCTTATCCTTGGGATCCTCCAGCCTGCATTCTGGGGGCATTTCTCTCTTGCGAGGCAGAAGGAAGGGAGGAGGCATTCCTTTCTCTTAGACCCCAGGTGCCAGTTCCTTTAGCTGTGCCCTTCCTCCTCCCAGGTTGTCAGGGACACTTCTCTGGCCTTGTCTTCTTGGGAGTGTCTTCTCATCCTCAGACTCTCCTGCCTCCGTGTCTCAGTCCGGAATGCACTCCTGCCTATCTACCTGTCTATCCTTGAAAACAAGTTTTGGACATCACTGTCTCTTAGTAACTTTGCCTGTCTATTTACCATCCCCCAACCCAAATCAGAGTTACTTTCTTCCTCCTAGGTACTGTCTGCATTTTATTAATACGTTTATTATTCTAACACGTTGTAATCAATATATATTTATCTGTTCAGCTCTCCCATTAAAAGTTAACTTGAAATCGATAAAGAATTTAAACATAAGATCTGAAATTTTAAAACCCCTGGAAGAAAAACATAGGGTAAAACTCCTTGACATTTGTCTTGGCCATGATTTCTTAGATATGACACTAAAAACACAAGTAACAAAAGCAAAATCAACAAGTGGGACTACATCAAACTAAAAAGCTTCTGTACAGTGAAAGAAACAAAATAAAAAGGCAACCTACACAGAGAAAATATTCACAAACCATCTATCTGATAAGGGGTTAATATCCAAAATATATAAGGAACCCACACTACTCAATGGCAATCATCATCATCATCATCATCCTCATCGTCTAATTAAAAATAGGCAGAGGACCTGAACAGACATTTTCCCAAAGAAGTCACAGTTATACCTTGCTTTTCGAAAGTTTACATTACCCACTTGGCTTTTATGACAGACCTATATTAGTACCTGTTTTTTCTAATCAAAAATAGAGTTTGGGCGCCTGGGTGGCTCAGTCTGTTAAGCCTCCAGCTCTTGGTTTCAGCTCATCATGATCTCGGGTCTTGAAATCAAGCCTTGTGTTGGGCTCTGTGTTCAGCAGGGAGTCTGCTTGTCCCTCGGCTCCTCCCCCTGCGTCCTCTCTCTCTCTCTCAAATAAATAAAATAAAACTTTAAAAAAAAAGATAGCGTTCATCAGTGATTTTGCAGTGAGCCCTTACAGCAGCAGCATACACCCCAAGCAGGGAGAGCGGCGCCGCCAAGAGCCTTAACCGGGAACCACGCTCAGCATCTCTACCGCCAGAGCTGTGAGCAGTCTGTGAGCATCTGTGCCTCATCTTGATTTATTCTGTGCATCTGTTAGCAAGATGTGTCCTTAGGTACCAGAAAAGTCTAAGAGAGGTTGTTTTTTGGATCTGAGAATGCTAAAAAAAAGTTTTCCATGTTAGTTCATAGCAATTGCTGCTTCTCTACACAATTTCAGCGTGTGAAAGTTTTCATAGGAACATTCTACTTCGAGATAGCTGGGAAAACCTGTGTACGAGTGGCCAAAATGTACACAAAAAGATGCTCAATATCACTGATCATCAGGGAAATGCAGATCAAAACCACAATGACCTAACACATCAGACCTGTTAGAATGGCTATTATAAAAAAGATAAGCGATAACAAGCGTTGGCAAGGATGTGGAGGAAAGGGAATCCTGGTGCACCATCAGTGGGAATGTAAATTAGTACAGCTCCTATCGAAAACAGTATGGAGGTTTCTCTAAAAGTTAAAAAATAAAACTACCATATGATCCACCAATCTCACTTCGGGGCATATATCTAAAGGAAATGAAATCAGGATTTTTTTTTTTTAAAGATTTTATTTATTTATTTGACACAGAGAGAGAGAGAGAGAGATCACAAGTAGGCAGACAGGCAGGCAGGCAGAGGGAGAGGGAGAAGCAGGCTCCCTGCTAAGCATGGAGCCCAATGCGGGGCTCGATCCCAGGACGCTCGGATCATGACCTGAGCCGAAGGCAGACGCTTGCAGACGCTTAACCGACTGAGCCACCCAGGCGCCCGAAATCAGGATCTTGAAGAGATATCTGCACTCCCTCATTGCAGCATTATTCACAACAGCCAAGATACATATATAATGTATATATAATATGCCTATATATATAATATACCTATATAATATATATAACATATATGGAATATTATTCAGCCATGAGAAAGAAGGAGATCTTACCCTTTGTGGCAACATGGATGTACGCTTGAGGACGTTATACTAAGTGAAATAAGCCAAAGAGAGAAAAACAAACACTGTATGATTATGATCTCCCTCTAAACAAGTAGAGCTTTCTAGAAACAGTAAGTGGAATGGTGGCTGCCAGGGGCTGGGAGTAGAGGGAACGGGGAAACGTAAGAGAATACAAACTTTGAGTTAGAAGATGAATAAGTTCTGGGGATCTAATGTACATGGTGACTACAGTTAACAATACTATATCGTATATTTGAAAGTTGCTAAGAGAATAGATCTTACATGTTCTCTCCATACATGTAAAAAAAGTTAATTATGTGAACTGATAGAGGTGTTAAGCAGCCTATTGTAATCATTTTGCAATACATAAGTGTATCAAATCATCAGGTTGTACACGTTAAATCTACACAATGTTATTTGTCAATTATATCTCAATAAAGCTGGGGGTGGGGGTGGGAAGCCATGAGCTCATCATTGTTTTCTTTCCTGAAGCTCTCTAGAGCACTTGGAAAAAACCAATTAACCGTATTGTACTACTTACTCTTACTTGCCTTGTATAGGATTTGATGATAGGTATCAAGTTTATATTTTAAGTTTTTGCCACTGTAAGCAATGGACTAGCAGTGTCCCCTTTACCACTGGGGGTCAGTAATGTCTTTAATCAGATTGGAGAAACAATTCAGTACCAATTCAGAGAAGTCATCCTACAGGTTCTGTTCTTTGGATCTGATTCTGTATTAATATTTGTATCAATTAGGGTTTAACTAGAAAAAGCAAAACCACTGTGAGTGATACAGTATGTGTTCTCTTAAAATGTTCATTTGTGGTAATTTGTTATGCAGCAATAGAAAACAAATATGTTGCTTCATATGGTTTCTGTGGGTCAAGATTTCAGGAATACTTTAGCTGAGTGCTTTTGTTTTGGATTGTAGTCAACATGTTGGCCACGGCTTCAGTCACTTAAAGGCTTGACTGAGGCTGGAGGATCTGATTTCAAGATGGCGCACTCAAAATGTTGACAAGTTAGTACTGGATGTTAGTAGGACGGTTCAGTAACTTAGCACATTAATTTCTCTATAGGGTTGCTTGAGTGTCCTTATAATTTGGTGGTTGGTTTTACCCAGAGTGAATGATCTCAGAGAAAGGAAGGTAGAAGCTTCAGCATCTTTTATAATCTGGCCTTGGATGTCATACACTGTCATTTGCCTTAACACAAGCCAGCGCTATTCACGACAAGGGAGCCTGAGAGAGGGCTATGTAAGGGCGTGAATAGCAGGAGGTGAGAATTGTTGCAGGCTAGACACTACAGCACTTGTCCATGGTATCATTCAAAGAACCAGTTTTCGGATTTTTGTATTTTCTCCATTATGCATTTGTTTTCTATTTCATTGATTTCTGCTTTTATCTTCATTGTTTCCATCTTTTAAGTTTTCTGTTCTTTTTAAAAAAAAAGTCTTTGAGGGGGTGCCTGGGTGACTGTCGGTTAAGCATGTACTTTCTGCTTGGGTCATGATCCCAGGGTCCTGGGATAGAGCCCCCCATGTCGGGCTCCCTGCTCAGCAGGGAGTCGGCTTGTCCCTCTCCCTCTGCCCCTCCCCCCTGCTCTTGTGTGCTCTCTCTCAAATAAATAAAATCTTTTTTAAAAAAGTCTTTTAGATAATAACATAGTTGTTAGTTGATAATAACATAGCCTCCTTTTTCAAATATGTGCATTTAAGACTATGAATTTCCTTCTAAGCCCAGATTTAAATGCATTCCACAAGTTTTTTTTGTAAAGTTATATTAAAATACGACATATGTCCAAGAACGTACACAGTATTAAATATACAGGTTGGTGAATTATCTCAAAGTAAACACACCCATAACTAGCACCCAGATCAAGAGACAGATGACTATTAGTTATTTCAAAGCCTGAGTCTCATAATATTGCCGGTTACTTTAAAGTTCATGTCTGATCATTCCAACACCTGAATCACTTATAGATTTGTCTCTCTTTTCTGCTTTTTGGTCATTTGGTCACATATCCTCGCATTCCTGGTAATTTTTTATTGAATGCTTGACATTCTTTGTGAAAATCATAGAGGTTTTGGTACATATCCATAAAGGATTTTATTTACTTTTGGTTGGCAGTTAGGTACAAACAAATCACCTTAATGTAGCTGAGGGTGGTCTATTTTCAGTTTGCTTTTATTCTTAGGATGTAGTTATTTCAGGGATCTTAGCTGAAAACTTGGGGCCTTTACTAGTGCCCCTCCCTTTTCTCTCTCTTTTTTTTTTTGAGAGAGTGCAACTGTTGGGGGTGGGGGGCAGGGTGGGGAGGGGCAGAGGGAGAGAGAGTCTCAAGTGGACTCCATGCTGAGCGTGGAGCCCAACGTAAGGCTCAGTCCCACGACTCAGATCATGACCTGAGCCGAAATCAAGAGTCCGATGCTTAACTGACTGAGCCACCCAGGGGCCCTGTCCCTCCCTTTCAGTAGGACTTATATTGCATTTTGACCCCCAGCACCATGACACTGCTCATTCATTGTAGAAGGTTGGAGGGGAGGCATGTCCACAACAGCTCATGTGCAGGGAAAGCTGAAAAGATTTGGGGAAATGTCAGACCTTTGCCAAACAAGGTGATCGTGTAAAACTACAACAGTTCCATACTGTGTCCAGAGGTTCTTCTACTTGTCTCTCTGGTTTGTTAGAGGGAAGGCTGTTCCTCATTGATTCACCTTCTTCAAAGTTGTCACAAGAAGGGACTGACTTTTCATTGAGTTAGCTGTAAGATCAATTCAGAGAAGCAGGGACCTACCTTTTATGAACCAACCACTTTATCTTGCTTAAGGTAACAGAGCCGAGTACTGCTGAAAATCAAAGTATTATTGCAGCCAGGTCTTGTTGATCAATATAAAGTCACTTCCTATTCTTTTATTTGGAGCATTCCAACATATTGTACTCAGTAGCTACACCTGGATTTATTCGTGGGACTCCTTTCTTCCCATTTCTCAGAGAAAAATAATCATGACAGTGTTCTGTAGGAAATCCCATGTACCTGAACCTGCTCTCTTGTCCTCCAGGGTGAGATGATCACAAACCGATCTTTAAGAAATCTTTTTTTTGCAAGATCACTTTTTAGAGAGAGAGCACGCACAAGCTGGGGAAGTGGCAGAGGGAGAGGGAGAAGCAGGCTCCCTTTTAAAGATCACTTTTAATTTTTATTTATTTATTTATTGAGAGCACACACAGGTGCAGGAGTAGGGGGGTAGGGGTGGGGGAGGGGCAAAGGGAAGGGGAGAGAGAGGATCTTAAGCAGACTTCATGCTGAGCACAGAGCCTGACGATCTCAGGACCCTGAAGTCATGACCTGGGCCAAAATCAAGAGTCAGATGCTTAACCAACTGAGCCACCCAGGCGCCTCTTTAAGAGATCTTTTATAGAGATTAATATGAACGATTTAGCCAGCATAATGAGCTCTAAGAGACATGAAGTAGCTACAGAACTCTCGCTTGGTAGTCTGCAAAGGGAGAATAACTGTGGTTTAGTGTATTATAGAATTCTGAGAAAGGGGCTGGTAGAGGAATCCAAACCGTGGCCTCACAGCCTGCAGCCTGGGAAACGTCCCTTACGTCCCAGCGTCCTCTGAGCGGCGCTCTGCGGCCTGCATCACAAGCCCCCTCTGCCTCTTTCACCGCTGAAGACCAAATATGACAAAGTTCAGGACAAAACTTCCCAGTTTACTTCAGGAATGAAGTTAAGAATGGCTGAGTTCAGTAACCGCATGACTCAAATAACGTTGCACTTTGAACATTTGGATCCTTTCTCCTTCACAGAAGATTGTCCATCACCTGTTCCAGTGGGATAAGAAATGAAAAGATCTACATCCTGCCTTCTGCGGCTCAGCTCCTTGGAATGACAAGGTTTTTTTGGGTTAGTTTGTCCCCTCTGTGAACTGTGAGGTGGGCTTTCCCAATCTTTAAAAGAATAACGGTTCTGTTCAAGATTGGACTTAGTCCCCTTACTATAGTTACATAAATACTCAACTTCTCTTAAGTTTATGCTCTCTGTTGTATATATGTATACGTATATACGTAGAACAGAAGTATATGCAGAAACATAGATATATGTACTTTTTATTTTGAAAATTTTCAGAGCTGTAGAATAGTTCAAAGTCATACAATGAATACCTCCATACCCTTCACATAGATGTGATTGTTCACAATTTGCCACACTTGGTTTCTGCCTTTCTCTCCCCTGCCCACACTCACACACACTCACAAATGTACATAAGCACATTTTTTGCTGAGCCATTTGAAAGTGACAGACCATGACACCATGGTCCTAAATACTTCAGCATCTTTCTCCTCTAAGAACCAGGACATTTTCTTCTGTAACCACAATACTACTAATACACCCCAACATTTAACATTGATATAGTAATATTATCTAATACGTAGTCCCTAGTCGTATTTTCCCAATTGTCTTAATGATGTCCTTTATGGTTTTTTCTTTCGTTTTAAATGCTTGGGACCCTCTTCAGGATTAAACATGGCATTGAGTTGTCATAGTCCTTCAGCCTCCTTTAATGTAGAATGGTCTCTGTATTTTTTTTTTCTTTCATGACACTGATATTTTTGAAGTGGCCAGGCCAGTTGTCTTATAGAAGGTTCCATGCTGGATTTGTCTGATTGTTGCCTCCTGAGGTTTTGAGTCAAATATTTTTACAAGGAGTGTAATACTACACAGATGCTGCTCTGTCTCTTTCGTTACATCTTATCAGGAGGCACGTGATGTCCGTTCTGTATTTTGATACAATGTCACTGCTGCCATTGAAAAAGAAGAGACGAATGTTCTGGAATGAACTGTAATTAAGAGTTGGGCAATCTGTTCAGAAGAAGACTAGTTTCCCAAGGCTGTCAGGACTGGTGCTGCAGGAGCTGCTCAGTTTGTATTGCTCAAGCCACAGCGTCATGCTTCCTTTTACTGGTAGTGGGTGGCAGGGGTATGAACATGCCCTCTTCTCGATGACATCTCCTCCTAGCAGAAGAGAGAAGCTAACATGTATGAAAGAATCTTCCAGTGTGATAAGACTGCTTAAGACTAGAACACAGATGTGAGCATGGCAAGAATAGTGAATCAGGGGCTTGGTAATTGAGGCGAACCCTACTCTCCATATTTTGTTTTCACTGCTTCCCAGGATATACTTATGATTCTACTTAGGCCTGTTTCCATCTTGTCTTCCACATTCACTATAGTCATTCACGTTTTTATTGCCTCCCTCATGTTTACTCACCAGAGCCCTGCCCTCCACTGCTCTGTACTTTCTGTGGTAGCCGCTTCCAAGATGGCTCCCCAGGAGCCCTCCGCCTCCGGGTGCGTTCACCTGTACCCTGCCTCGTTGTACCAAGGTTGGTCCGTGGGACCAGTGACATATGGTAGCAGTGACATGTCACTTCCAAGATTGCATTATAAAAGACTGGGGCTTCTGCCTTGGGCTGGTCTTCAATCTCTGTTTCCCTCCCTCCCTCGCTCCCTCTCTCCTTTTCTCTTTCTCGGATTACTCATCAATTGCCATGTCATGGACACACTCAAGCACCCTAGGGAATGTCCCACATAGGGACAGAGGCCAAGGACTGGCTTGCAGGCAGATTCTCCAGCCTCAGCCCAGCCTTGAGATGACACCAGCCTCAGCTGTCAACCTGACTGCCACCTCTAAAGAAACTGACCCACCCAGCTTAGCCATTCCCAGATTCCTGACCCTCGAAAGCTGTGAGACAATTGTTGGGTACTTGTTGTTTTAAGCCACTAAGTGCTGAGGTCATTTGTTATGCGGCCTTGGAACCAGACACCATTTTGTACCTGCTGCTGTGAAACCCGGCCTTTCTGACCCCAAGCCACGTGGATCTCCCCCTACTATAACTTCCTTTGTGCTGCTTTTTCCTCTTTCTAGACTTTATTATTTTGTGGTTTTGGATAAGTAATATAGTCACAGGTTTCAAAAATAAAAAATTATAACAGTATATGGTGAAAAGTCTCATTCTTTTAATACTGCCATTCAGTTCCTGCCTTGCAGGCAAGCACCTTCTTTGCTTCTGATCTTTCCAGGGACAGTTGAAATGTTATATATACAAGTACATTATATATACTACATTCCTGTCTCCGTTCTGTATTTTGCTTTTTTCACCTAACGTTATATTTTGCTTTCTTTTTATCACATGAGTTTTCTCATATTTTAAACAACTGTATAATACTCCATGATAGAAATTTGCTGTAACTTATTTAACCAGTCCACAAGTGAGCGGCAGTTTTCAGGCTCTTGCTACTGTGGTAGGGTGAGTGTAAGGTGTCTGCTATCCTAATGCCCTACGCCTGTGAGTGTGTCGCCTTCCGTGGCAGAGGGGCTTTGCAGCTGCGATTAAGGGAAGGGTCGTGAAAAGGGCAGATGAGTCTGTATTATCCAGGTGGCTCCTGTGTAATCAATCACAAGAGTCCTTTTTTTTTTTTTTAAGAGGGAGGCAGGAGCATCAGTCTGGAAGGGGATGTGAGCAGAGTTTGGAGTGTTAGAAAGTTGGAATCAAAGAATGTGGGAAGATTTTAGAAGCTGGAAAAGGCTCAGAAATGTACTCTCCCCTAGAACCTCCGGAAAGAACAAGCCTTTGATTTTAGCTGGGCCAAGACCTATTGTGAACGTCTGACCTCCAGAGCTGTAAGATAATGAATTTGTGTTGTTTTAACCTGCTGTGTTTATGGGAATTGGTTACAAAGGCCGTAGGAAACAGTACGGCTATTATTACAAACAATTATAAACCTAGTTGCATTCAGTTACCTTGTATGTTGGACATTCTGCATTTTGTGCAAGCATATTTGCAGAATAAATGCCTAGATGGGGAATAGCCCGAGGGCAGTGTTGGGTTTGGCTAATCCTCACTTCCAATGGTAATATTTGTGAGAACAACTTCTACAGCCTCCCCAACGAGTATGTGATCAAAACTTTGGATGTTCACTGTTCAGCAATTGAAAAGCCCTAATTTCTTTGAACAAGCTAATTATTATTAAATATTCCTCATCTGCACACCATGTTTAGAATCTCCTTCAGAGTTGGGACTAAGTCCTTATTTCTATTTATTCCACGTTGTTTGCCTGCGTTCCTGCTACTACCTTACATAGGGTGGGTTCTCCCCAAAAGTGATAAAAGGATATGTATCCAAAGGCATCCATTCTACAATAGTGGGTAAGAAATGTTATGTAGGATCCATGTTATCCATGTATAGACCCATCAAATTTTATTTATCAAAACAAAATGCTTGGTTTTGGACAAAAACATCCTAATTGCAATCATTGATAAGAGTTAAGGAATGGTTGCCTGGCATGCTTGTCCTGTTTTTTGTTGTTTTCTTTTTTTATGGATCTAAGGTGGGATCAAGAAAGAACACGCGGCCTCACCTTGCTTCTGTGTCCCAGGCAGCTACTGCAGACCTTTCCCATTAAGGGCAACACGATCCCGGCTCCTAGAGGTAGCCAATCCTTATTGATTATTTGCTCATGAGCAAAAACTTGTTTGTGTCCTATTTAAGGACTAACAGCTGCACCACAAACTGTAACCTTGTGCTTTTCCAGTGATACATAGAACCTTTTACCACCTTCCTTCTCTTAGCTTGGGGGTGGTTACACCTCCATTCCTTCTGTTTTTTTCTTATTAGCATTGCCAACATCTTTCCTTTTTTGAGATCTTAAAACTTGAGGGAAAAGGAAAAAGCTATCACTTTCCTGAAAACATTGGAGACTTCTAACTTTTTAAAATTAGTTTCTTTTGTTTATAATGTAGCCTGGTGGGTTTGAAATTTAATTAAAAAAATTATTTGGTAAAAGTTCTGACCCGAGAAATATCCTGGTTAATCACTTGAGCTGTTAGCTAAAACTTACTTAATACATAGTGCTTAGCTTCCGTGCCAACCAGTGTTAGAGTACATATTCAGAATTTTCAAACCTTTCAAGAAACAACAAAACTTCAGTATAATAAGTCATGGAAATAGAAATCTATTGCCAATGAGCCCAATTATAAAAAATTTTTTGGTTATTGACAAGGGTATAAAATGATGAAGCTTTTTAAGAAAAACATGTGACTTCTGTCCTCTTGCTATTCGGAATTGGTGATAATTAACAAGTACCCAACAAATAACTTTAAAGATAGACTTGTGCGTCTCCATCCTTCTCTGATCGTGTGTCCTCATTTTGATTGTCCCTCATTCTGCATGACCCCTAAACTTGAGCCCTTTAGCCATCTGCCAAAAAGAGGGCGTATTTGTGTGAGGCCCACTGTCCAAAGGCTTGGCACCTGATGCATTTCACTCACTAATCACTGTGGGATGGTAACTTGATGACACAGGAGTAGTGAGTCAGGCTGGTTTGTTCCAGCTGTTTCTGCCAAAGCTTTCCCTCTGGTGGTGGTCCCTACCACCACTGCTTCCAAAGGGCCTCTGTTTACTTTGAGTTCCTTTTAGATAAAAGTGAACCAATTTACAAAAATGTGATAATGCTAACAACACTTAAATTACCCTTAGAGCTAGTAGTTTGAAATTTCCTACATACCCCTTACAGTGTGGGACACTGCTCTTTTCCCTCAGGAAAACAACTTCCTATGGTCAGTGTTTCCCCCCCAACACAGAATATGTAACAGTCCTCATTCTTTTGTGATGTAACAATCTAAACTTACATGACATTTTTCATTTTCCAAAGCTCCATTGTGCATCTTTTCAGACTTAAAAAAAAAAAATCTCCAGGGGCGCCTGGGTGGCTCAGTCGTTAAGCGTCTGCCTTCGGCTCAGGTCATGATCCCAGGGTCCTGGGATCAAGCCCCGCATCGGGCTCCCTGCTCAGCGGGAAGCCTGCTTCTCCCTCTCCGATTCCCCTTGCTTGTGTTCCTTCTCTTGCTATGTCTCTCTCTGTCAAATAAATAAATAAAATCTTTAAAAAAAAAAAAAAAATCTCCATAATCTCTTATATTCCCACGCCCCACCCTCTGCCTCAGCTGGGTGGTAAAACCCCAGGAGTACAGAAACCACATCTGTCTGTTCACTGTGTCACCAGCGCTTAGGGCCTCAAGTATTGGTTGAAAAAGTAAATGGAAGACCTAAAAATGTGGGCAGGATTAAAAACTTCACGACTGGGGGAACCCTATAGTGCTATGGATAAAGAAATGCTGACCCAAGGCAGTGTCTTTGTTTTGTTTTTACCATATTATTTTTCCCCAAGGAGAAAAATTTAAATTCTCCCTAAGAAACATTAAATACTCAGAAGAGGAATGAAATACGTAAGTATGGTTGAGTTTGAAAGGCCACGTAATAACGAAGATTCCACCCACCCCCTCCATTCCCTGCTTCAGGAACTAATTTGGGGGCCTATTGCTCCAATGAAAGGTCCGTGATCTGAGGCCTGGGTCTCTCTGTGGGCTTACTTTTACTTCCTGAAGATTTGATTGCCTGTAGAAGGGGAGGGGAAGAGGGTGGTTGTGATAAAAAGTGTGGTCTATGAATTCCTGGGTTGGGTGAGGCATGGAGGGGAAATTAAAGAATTTCTGGCAATGAACTTGCATCCCATCTGAGGGAGGTTTGGGGAGAGGGAGCCAGGCAGGCTGGAAGTGGTTGGCAAAACCCTGGGAAAGGTTGGGAAAGACTGGTAGATCCAGTTCTACCAGGAATGCATCCAAGAATATTGAACTTGAAAATGATACAAAAGCAGCTTTGCCATAGCGGGGGAGAATTGCCCCTCTAGGGGACAGATTCATTTGCATATGCACAGACCAGAATCCTCTGTTGCCACTGGTTCTCTTCAACTTATTGTGACCTAGGCTGTGCAAGGCTAGACTGGAAAACCCAAAAGTGGATGAGGTGAACAATGCATAATTTTTCCACTGAAGCACAGATACTTTCCTATAATTTGTAAGTGGTTGGCATTTTCAAATTTTAGATTGCTCTGCATTAACTTCACAGTTTGTAATAACTGTGATTAGCAGTTTGTTTCTTTCCTCGTAGTCGAACTATTTTTTTCCTCTGGGTGTGAAAAGGTAATGAGAGGTTTTAAATAGGATTTTTATGAATAGAAAGTAAGAGTTGTCTGTATTTCCCTCACATAGGGTCATGAAGAAGATATTCTAAGAAGACAACCTTTGTGGGCCTGGGGCAAACTATTTTGATTGCTTAATGTGTATATTTGGTATAAACAAATCTATAGTTAAAAGAAATTTGCCAGTTGCATTATTTATAATAGCCAAAAGATGAAAACAACCCTGGTGTCCATTAACAGATGAACAGATAAGCACACAAAACATGGTCTATACATGCGATGGAATACCACTCAGCCTTAAAAAGGCAAGGCTTCTGACACAGGCTGTAACAGGGATGAATCTGGAAGACCGTATGCTAAGTGGAATAAGCCAGTCACAGAAGGACAAATACTGTGTGATTCTACTGTCAGAGGACAAAAATAAATTAGTGATGCTTGTCCTTTATGTAAGAGAAAACAAGCCGTGGGTGGGGGAACATAGTGTCTAGCAATGAACACTCTTCCTGAGGGATATGGGGAAAGAAGGAATGATACAGAGCTTTAGCAGGGCAATGCAGAGACAGGGCATTTGATTGTCTGGGGGTGCATACATGACCTTCTTTAGAAAGATCAAGGAAGGAGGAGCTAAGTAGAGCCCAGAGTTGGCTCAGCATTTGGGGATTGGCTGACTGGATATAAGGTGCTCCTGGTCAAGTTGGAGCATTTACAGGAACAGCAAAGTTTGGTTTGCTGATGTGACCCCTGCGGCTGGAGGCCCTCCAGCTCAGGCCTAGAGATTGAGTTCACTACTTACCCAGAGTAGTCAAATCCACAGAGACAGAAAGTAGAATAGAGCTTGCCAGCAGCTAGGGAAAAGGGGGAGTTGTTTAATGAATGGGTATAGGATTTTAGCTTAAGATTAAACAAGTTCTGGAGAGGGATAGTACTGATAGTTGTACAACAACGTGAGTGTCCATAATGCCACTAAATTTTACACATGGGGCGCCTGGGTGGCTCAGTCAGTTAAGGGTCTGCCTTTGGCTCAGGTCATGATCCCAGGGTCCTGGGATTGAGTCCCATATCGGGCTCCCTCTTCAGCGGGGAGCCTGCTTCTCCCTCTCCCTCTGCTGCTCCCCCCGGTTGTGCTCTCTCACTCTCAAATAAGTGGATAAAATCTTAAAAAAAAAAAAAGTACACATAAAAATGGTTAAAATTGTAAATCTTGTTAAATATTTTGCCACAGTAAAGATTTTTTAAACACCTGTCATTTGAGGAGCTCCTAAATGCTAAATGCTTTAGGTACATCTCCACTAATCCTTAAAACTGCCTTGCACAGTGAATACGGTCCCTAGATCACAGATGAAGAACCAGCCTCCGAGGCACTGCTTCTACAGCCAAGGTCTCACAGCTGGTAAATGTGACGTCAGCTTGTATGATGTTAAATCATGCCCTCTTTCTGCCCTGCCACACTCCTCTCTAAATAGCTGGAGAAATATCAGTGGAGAATCTCAAAAATAATTAATAGAATTGAAAGTGTAAGAAACACATGTATATTGTTTGAACAGAGACTGGCTAAAGATGGCTGGGACTGGTTAAGTCTAAATATAATTGAAATGTGAATCAATAGGAAAGGGAAGGAATTTCTAGGTTTCAAGATGAACTAGAAGTCCTGAGAGTTACCTAGATTGAAATCCTAGCTCACTAGAGAGAACTAGGAGTTGGCTACTGTTAGCTACGGAGAATATTCGGTAAAGCCAACTTCTAATGTCTTTAGCCTGCATTTGTTTGATGTCCAATAGAAATCGACACTAGGAAACACTGGAGGTAGGAATGCCCCCTTTGAATCTCCTGCGAGGACCTGGGAGACCTTGAGGAATGAGAGGAGTCGTCTTTCCTTTGGAGTCAGGTGGACTATTAAAGACTAGCCAACCCCTCAGGCTAATGGTGGTTGCTGCTATTCCATGTTGGACCTGACCCATAACATTTAGAAGGAATCAGTCCTTTGAGGGATACAAAGGCTTTGAAGTGGGTCAGAAGTGTGTAAACCCAGCTCACCCTCACTGACCTTTGCCGGTGGAGGTTGTCTGATTCTGCTGGGGCTTTGTACGTTCACTTCCTTTCTCCTTTTGTGACCCTGGGGTACACCTTCTGCCCACAGCTGCTGCAAAATCCTTACCCTGGGGGTGTGATGAAAATGTTCTGAGGTTGACCATAAACCTGCAAATGAGTTTTTCCACTGAATTTGATTATTTTCTAGTTTCTTCTTTCTGATGAACTTTTTTAACCGCCCCCAAAGCTACTTGACTTTACTTTTGTAATTGTTATGAATTCTTTTGGGAACGCTTGGTCCTGATTCCTTGCTTCACCACACAGCAGGTGTATGACCTTTTTGTTTCTGCCCATACTACTTCTGGAATTTTACCTTATTGTGACTTTTCATGACGACTAGAGTTTAGATTTTGCGACTGCTCCAGTCAATAGTGGTTTCTTCCAGCTCAGATGACCCTGAGACCACGTCTCAAAGTGCCGGGGGGAGAATACGGATGCGGTGGTAACTGCTGCCTCTTGCACATAACTGTGCTTTTAAAAATTTTAACTCCCGGGGAACCTAGGTGGCTCAGTTGGTTGAGTGTGTGCCTTCAGCTCAGGTCCTGGTCCTGGAGTCCTGGGATCGAGCCCTGCGTCGGGCTCCCTGCTCAGCAGGGAGTCTGCTTCTCCCTCTGCCCCTCACCCCGCTCGTGTTCTCACTCTGTCTCTCTCAAAAATAAATAAAATCTTAAAAAAAAAAATTTAACTCCCGGGGTGTCTGGGTGGCTCAGGAGGTTAAGCATCCAACTCTTGGTTTTGGCTCAGGTCATGATCTCTGGGTCGTGGATCGAGCCCTGAGTGGGGGAGCTCTGTGCTCCGCAGGGAGTCTGCTTGAGAGTCTTTCCTTCTCCCTCTGCCCCCTCACCCCCGCTCACGTCCGTGTGTGTGCACGCGCGTGCATGCTCTCTCTCTGAGATATTAAAAAATATTTTAACTCCCTTTACCCTTTTTATATAACAGTCATGAAAATATGTGTAAAAACTTTTCCCACTTAATGGGGGAAATTTGAGCTCATGTTTAGTTATCTTCATTCTTATCTGAAAAGGTTATTTAAAAATTTCTTTTTTTTTTTTATTCATGAAAGAGAGAAAGAGAGAGAGAGGCAGAGGCAGAGGGAGAAGCAGGCTCCCCGCCTAGCAGGTAGCCCGATGCGGGACTCGATTCCAGGACGCTGGGATCATGACCTGAGCTGAAGGCAGCCGCTTAACCGTCTGAGCCACCCAGGCGCCCCTATTTAAAAATTTCTAAGGTTACTATTTCATATTTGATCAAATGGTACAGAATTATTGAAACTTTAGACATTCAAAAACATTTTTTTAACTCCCTATGTTTTCTCCCCTCGCTGAGGGGCACTGGTGAACCTAAAAAGTAACTTGAGACTATTGTGAACAAACAAGATCTAGGATGCAGAAGAAAGCTGCAATCATTTGACCTGTACATTATGCTTTTTTTTTTTTAAAGATTTTATTTACTTATTTGAGAGAGAGTGCAAGTGAGTGAGGGGAGAGGGAGCAAGAGGAACCCAAGCGGACTCGACTCAGCCCTGCACACAGAGACCAATGTGGGGCTTGATCCCATGACCCTGAGATTATGACTTGAGCCGAAATCAAGAGTCTGACACTCAACGGACTGAGCCACCCAGGTGCCCCTGTACATTTTGCTTTTTGTTTTTCTGGATTTCAGATGCAAACTGAACCTTGAAATCTCCGGCCTCTGAGTCTTCCAGCACTGTGATGGAGCATTAGCCCAGTTGTAAAAGTTAGATGTGACCTTGGACCTAATGTTCCCTTACGGCCATTTTCATAAGGTGTCCAGATGAATATGTTGCTCCTCACTACACTAGATTTATTTATTAAAAAGAAACTTTTTTAATGATTTTATTTTTAAGTAATCTCTGCACCCATTGTGGGGCTCAAATAACCCAGAGATCAAGAGTTGCACCCTCTACTGACTGAGCCAGCTGGGTGCACCAATATGCTAGACTCATTAAGTAGAAAATTTCAGGAAGGTTTTTTGTTTTGTTGTTTGTTTTTTTCTGAAAATGTTTTCTAAGGTAAAAAAAAACAAAACAAGCTTTTTTTTTTTTTCTGTCTCCTGGCGTAGTCTTAATAATAAATGCAAATACTCTGGAATGATTTTTTTTTTTTGGTAGAAGGCCACATAAACACTTCTATTTTTCTGTGTGATTTATGAGTAGGGTCAACACCATTACAATGATGATCATAAATGGCAAATGTGTCCTAGTTGGGCTCAGCCACTGTGGTTGCTGTTGGCCCAGAGCGAGCCCTGGGCAGCTGATACGTCAGCGGCTGCACAAAACGTATAGTAATGGTTTTTGCAAACTGCTGGTCAGAACTCCAATCTATCAGTAGACCAAGGCTTTGATACGCAGGCGTTTTGGTGAAGGTTTTTATGGGTTTGCATCCATTTAAAAATCAGCTTTCAATGTATTAAAAAACTCTGTTTATTTTAAAGCAAATTGGGGGGATACTTATATGCCTACTACTGTTCTTCTGTGATGCTACATATTTATTTTGCTGGCCACCTAATTCATTAATAGGAAAATATTTGTGTCCATCTCCCTGCTTCCTCTCCCTTGATCTTGGCTGTTCTTGGCCTTTTGCACTTAACTGGTAAGTCAATTCTAAAATTTATATTTTTCACAAAAGTTGGGATTTCCATGGGGATTCAATCAATAGCTCATTCTGGGGAGAACTTTATAGTATCGAATTTTCCAATCGATGGAAACCATGAGCTTCATTTGTCTTCCCATTTCTTATGTCTTTGGAACATTCTAAAATATGGTTTTCTCTATTAAGGTCTTACACATTTCATAGGTCGATTACTAGGTTCATTGCATTTTTAGTGCTATTATAAATTATTCAGTTTGTTAAAATTTAATTTTTAATTGTTGGGTGTATGCCTAGCCAACTTGCTCATTACTTATATAGATTCTTTTGGAAATTTCAATATAGTTAACCAAATCATCTGTAAATAAGTTTTTTCTCTCTTGCCTTATTCTTTTGCTTTCTCTTATTTTCCTTATTGCACTGACTAGGACCTACAGTAAAATATTGATCTGAAATGCTGACAGTGGTCATCTTTGTTGTCTTTCCAATTTCAGAGAAAGCTTTCAGTGTTTCTCATTGAGAATATTTTTTGTTTGTGGTAGATCTCCTTTATCAGAATAAAGAAGTTCCCTTCCATTCCTAATTTGCTTATTTTTTGAAAATGAAATGGGTTTTGAATGTTATCAGATACTTTATGCACCTGAGATGATTTTTTTTTCTCCGTTAATCTGATGATGTGTTAAGGTTTTTTTTTTCCATGTAAAAATCAAGCATTCCTGGAATAAAACAAAACTTATCCTTTTAATATATTGCTGGCTTTAGTTTGCAAATACATCTGTAGACTTTGTAAACCTGCATACAGTACACTTCATTCTTTTTGGTGTCCAGCTCTGTCATGTTGACAAATAGTCATGTATCCACTATCACAGTGAAGATCCATAACCGTCCATCACTCTAAAAATTGCCTTGCGCTCCCCCTTTGTAGTAACTCCTCCCCCTTTAGCCCTTGGCAACCACTGATCCACATCCCCCTAGTGTTGCCTTTTTCAGAATGTCACTAACATAATGCAATTGAGATTTACCCAGTGGTCTGTATCAACAGTTCATTCCTTTTTATTTATACTTAGTATTTTATCGTATGGATATAGCATGGTTTATCTGTTCACCGTTGGGGGAATGGAATCTTTTCATTTATTAGTGCATTATAAATGAATTTGCTATGTATGTTTACAAACTGGCTTTTGAACGTAGGTTTTCATTTGAGTAAATACCTAGGAATAGGATTGCTAGACCACATTGTCCGTATATGTGTGACTTTATAAGAAACTGCCAAATTGTTTTCCCAAGCGGCTGGACCCTTTCAGTTTCTTGGATAGATACAGGAGTATGTGAGCTATCTATTTCTTCTTGAGTGTGCTGGTGTATGGGAAGCAAAATTTACCTGACCCATCTTCTGTTTTCAGCTAGGGCTCTGTAAGAAAAAGATTAATAAGCGAAAACCAGCTAACCTGTGTGGGGGGCACATCACACAGGGGATACCTCAGTGAAAAGTAACTCAGAGTGGTGGTTTAGAATAGCCTGCTTATGTAGCAACTTCAGCAAAGGGCAATATGTTTGTAGAGAAATGACAGGAAGAAGGAAAGCTGTTTTAGGCTTCCAAGGGCAACAAACTGGGAAGATTAAAATACAGATAAAATGAGGAAACTAATGGAGTAAAGTTTGGTTGCAGATTCCCCTGGTGCCATCTCTGGGCTGGGAAGTCTTTTTCCTATAAAAGAATAATTTACATCCTGCCTTCAGGCATAAAGGAGGGAGGACAAAGCTTTTCCTGTGTTTGTTGGGGCTTAATTGCCTTCCGCTCAAAATAATTTTTATGTAAAAGAGGCGTATTTTGAGGTGACATATTCTGGTTTTCTTCAGTAATTTGTCTTTCAAGGGGTTGATCTATTTAATTTGTAGAATTTCTAAACAAAGGTCGTCTTTGTAAGTATCCTTTCTTAACCTAATGTCTGTAGGGTTTGGAATGGTGCTTCCTTTTCTTTATTCCTGGTATTGGTGATTTGTGTTTCTCCCTTTTTCTTGGTCAGTCTGCGTAGAGCTTTATTAATTTTATTTTTTTTTCCCCAAAGAACCAGCTTTGAATTTCATTGACTTTTCTATTTTTCTATTTTAAATTTTATTGATTTAGTCTCTTCTGTTTACTCTTCTGCTTGACTTGGGTGGCCTCTGCTCTTCTCTAAGTGGATACTTAGATGGTTGACTTGATACTTTTCTGATATAATAACAGTGCTATAAATTTTCCTCCTGGCACAAATTTTGATAAATTGATACGTTCAGTTCAAAATATTTTCTAGTTGTCCTTGACCCACACATCATTTAAAAGTACATTAATTTCCACATACTTGGCAATGTTCCAGAAATGTTTGTTGATTTCTGGCTTAATTCTGTTATCAGAAAACTTACTTGATGTGACTTCAATTCTTTAACATTGTTAGGGTTACTTTCATGACCCAGAATATAGTCTATTGCATTCTGCCATATTGATCATTCTTCCAAGTTTTGACTTCGTCTCAATCTGCTTCCCATTTACTTTTCAGAGTCTTTGAGTCCTTGCAGTTTATATTTTGTCTCATTGTAATCAGAGAGAATGACTGTCTCCAACATGAATACTGCATCTTGGCCAGCACCATAAATTGTCAACACATTTTCAAAATACCTTTTCATCCACATTGAATAACATTGCCCTATAAATATCTTTTCTTGCAGTTGCCTCGTTGGCTTTTGGTATCAAGGTTATTTTTATTTTAACTTCATAAAATGAACTGGGGAGTGTTTCTTCTTTTTCTATTATCTGAGAGCGTTTATGTTAGATTTTTTTTTCTTTTTTTTTTTTTAAGATTGACTTATTTATTTTAGAGAGCACAAGTGGGAGGAGCAGAGGCAGAGGGAGAGGGAGAGAGAATCTCAAGCAGACTCTGGGCTGAGTGTGGAGCCTGACTTGGGGCTCAATCCCAGTACCCTGCGATCATGACCTGAACCGAAACCAATAGTTGGACGCTTAACCGACTGTGCCACCCTGGTGCCCCAGATTTTTTTTTTAACTTGCATATTTCATGGAACATTTTGGTAGGCCACAGGAGCCTAGAAATTTTAAGGGAAGATTTTGACTAGTGAGTCAATGTGTTTGATATGTAGAAGATGTCTCAGTTTTTCTACTTTCTGAGTCTGTTTTGATACTGCTTTTTTCCAGAAAACTGTTCTTTGTCTATACTTTAAAGCCTATTAGCATAAAGTTATAATTGCAAATCATCTTTTCAAAGTCTTCAGGTCTAAAATAAAAGCCTCATTTTGTGCTATCTGTTGTTGATTTTTGGCTTTTTTTTTTTCCTTGCTAACTCTTGCTAAAGTCTTGTGAATTTTATTATGCTTTTTAAAGAACCGAGTTTCAGCTTGATTGATTCTATTGTCTGTTTCTTTGTATTTTGTTCATTTCTGTTACGTCTTTCCTGTTTCTTTGAGTTTATCTTGTTTTTCTAATTTATTGACGCTTAGTTCATTGATTTTATTTTTCAGTGTTTTTCTACAGTATGCATTTAAGACTATAAATTTGCCTTTAAGAGTAGATTCAGCTGTATCTCACTTTTTGATATGTAGAACTGACGATAATGAATTTTCCTTGGAATTTTATCATTGATCAATGGGTTATTCAGCAGTATGTGTCCCAATTTCTAAAATGTGGATTTTCTCATTATCGTTTGTTTCTCACTCTCAGCTTAATTATGTTGTTAGAGATTGTGATCTGTATGCCACTTCTTTAAAATTTGTTGCTTGCTTTGACACTCAAATATATGGTTAATTTTTTGAAATTGTTTCACCTTTACTTGAAAGGAAGTCTGTTTCTGCAGTTAAGATACTGTGTTCTATACATGTCCATTGAGTCTTTTTTCATAATTTTTAAAAATTCTACAATTTCCTATTTTTTTTTTTACTTTTTCTATTGCCTGAGAGATGTTAAATATGCCACTATGATTGTAGATTTGTCTTCTCCTTACCTTCTGTCAACTTTTGCTTTCAATTTTGAGGCTATATTGGGGCACATGATTTCAAAACCATGTATCTTCTTTGTAATTTGAATTTCTTTTGAAATGCTTTCCTCATTTATGTATGCTCTCAACTGTACAGATGATTGATATAGCTACAGTAACTTTGGCCACCCTCTGCTGAGTGTATGTGTGTTACATGTATAATATCTTTCAACCCTTCTGTATCTTTATTTTTTTTTAAGATTTTATTTGAGAGCGAGAGAGGAGGGAGGAGCACAAGCAGGGGGAGCAGCAGGGAGAGGGAGAAGCAGACTCCCCGCTGAGCAGGGATCCCAATGCTGGGCTCCATCCAAGGCCTCTGGGATCATGACCTGAGCTGAAGGCAGACGCTTTACTGACTGAGCCACCCAGGTGCCCCTGTATCTTTATATTTTATTTTATTTTATTTTATTTATTTATTTTTTCCTGTATCTTTATATTTTAGATAGGACTCTTGTAAATAGCATGGGATTGGATTGAACAATTTAACAATTTCTAACCGAATCATTTAGTCACTTTGCGTTTATTACATATCCTGATGTTTTTGGATTCCCTCCATATGGTTGTGTGTCTGATGTGTATGTGTTTGATCATCTTATTTTATATTTTCTACTTGTCCCCCACAATGCCCCGCTTTCCTGTCCTCTTTGGACCAGTGGAATTTTTTTTCTTCTCTAATTGTTTGGAAGTCTTTGTTTATATTCTTTCAGTGGTTATCATACTAATCTAAACATGTATATTTAAGTTATAAAAGTCTAAAGTTTACCTCCTGGGTGATACAAGAACTTTAGAGTATTTTAAATGCTTTAATTCCACTTGAGTTATGCTATTATAGTATATCTAAATTTATTTCTTCATTTCCATCTCTCTGTTTTGAGATGTTGGTAGATTCACACTCAGTTGTAAGAAATAATACAAATATACTCTTTACTCCGTTTCTCCCAATGGTAACATCTTTCAAAACTGTAATATCATAGCACAACCAGGAAATGGACATTAATGCAATGCACTGGTTTTATTCAGATTTTACCAGTTTTATGTGTGTGCATGTGTGGGTGTATTTAGTTCTATGCTCTCCTGTCACGTATAGGACTACTGTTGCCCAGACATAGAACAGTTCTGTAAGAAAGATCCTTTGTGTTGCCCTTTGTTAACCACAGACACTTGCTTCTCTCCCTAAGCCCTGACAACCACTACCCTGGTCTCGTTTCTATACTTTTGTCATTTCAAGAACATTATATAAATGAAACCATATAGGATCTAATCTTTTGAAATTGACTTTTTTCATTCAGCTTAATTCTCTTGAGATTCATTCAGGTTGTTTTGATGTATTTCAATTTTACCATTTTTGTTTTTCTATTTCATGGGAAATTTTATTGTTTTATACACTTAATATTTGTTTAGTTTCGGCCATAAATTCACTATTTTTCCCCCCTGTTCTTCATTTCTTCTCATACCACTCAGGATCACTTTCTTCCTGACTGATTAACATCTTTTAGGATTTGGTTTAGTAATGGTCTCCTGGGGCAAACTCCCTGAGTTTCTGTGTCTTCTATGCTGTCTTTATTTCATTCTTACACTTTTTTTTTAAAAAAAATGAACTTTCTAATCGATATATAAATTATATATAGGCAAGCGCATATAGGTTTAAGAAACATACAGTTAAAATTATAAAAGTACAACTGAGTGAATATTTACGTAGTTAATATAAAAGAAATGGAACATTAACAGTACCCCCTTAAGCCTCCTTTCTATTCTTCCAGTTGCTACCTTACCCTCCTCCCCAGAGAAATTTCCCATCCTGAGTTTTTACACTGTAGGTGAGTTTTGCCCATTTTTGCACTTTATAAATGGGACTTTTTGTCTGTCTGCTTTCCATCAGCATTAGCTATGTGAGATGCATTCGTGGCCTCGCACATAGCAATGGTTAGTTTGTGTTCACTGTTGTATAAATTCAATTTTACTAATATTCCATAATGTAATTACTCTGCTGGTGGTAGAAATTCGGTTTCCAGTCTGGATCTACTGTAAGTAATGCTGCTGTGAGCTTTCTTGTGCATCTCTTTTGGCACACATGTGTCTATTTCTATTGGCTCTGTACCTGGGAGTGGAAGTGTTGTTTTGTAGAGCATGTTTATGGTCGGCTTTAGGAGGTACTGCTAAATTTTAGTTTATACTTCCACAACTGGTGTATGAATGTACCAATTGTATCCCATCCTTCCCAATACTTACTATTGGGTCAGCTTTAAATGCATTTTTAATTTGGTCATTCTGTTGGGTATGTAGTAATATCTCATTGAATTTGAATTTCCATAATGCCTAAAGAGGTTGAGCATCTTTTCATATATTTCAATATTGGCCACGTGGATATTCTCTTTGGGGGAAGAGTCTGCTCAAGTCTCTTGCCTCACTTTCCCTTGAGTTGCTGGTCTTTTTTTTTTTTTTTTTTTTTAGTATTGATGTGAGGGAATTGTCAAATCTATTCTAAATCGGAACCTACTGATTAGATTTTCTTGGGGCTTTTTCATTCTCCTAACAGTTTCTTTTGATAAATAGAAATAATCAGTTCTAATGTAGTCTAATTTATCAATCTTTTCCTTTATGGCTAATGTTTTCAGTGTTCTTTATAAATTTCTTTTGCCTAATCTAAGGTCATAAATATATTGTTATCTTTTAGAAATCTTTTTGGGTTTATCTCTATCTTTATGTATGGTATAGATTTTTTCCATCTGGTTATTCAGTTGACTTAGCACTGTTGTATTAAAATGACATTCTTTCCAGGGCACCTGGCTGGCTCAGTTAGTAGAGCCTGTGACTCTTGATCTTGAGCTCATGAGTTCGAGCCCTATGTTGGGTGTAGAGATTACTTTTTTTTTGTATTTTATTTATTATTATTTTTTATTATGTTCAGTTAGCCACTGTATAGTACATCATTAGTTTCTGATGTAGTGTCAGTGATTACTTAAGATGACATCCTTTCCTCACTATTCTGCATGTCTCCTTTCTTATAAATCAAGCACCATAGAGCCATATGGATGCTTTTCTGGCCTCTTAGCTCCTTAGATGATTTGTCTGTAATTGTTCTGGAAATAAAAAGCATAAAACACAGCCCCTGCTCTTAAAAGTACTTAAGTCTAATGTAGGAATCACTTAAGTAGCTTATTTCAACATAATGTGGTGTGGAAGAAAACAATGTTAAAACTATGCTCATGTTTAAGTTTTCAGAATTGATCTGTTAAGATTCACTTTAGTAAAGCAATTCAGTAGGAAGACTGTTTTCATAACAAAGATATTTTGTGTTTCATTACTTGGATTTTCTTTATAGTTTACTGTATGTGAATGTATCCCTAAACATACATTGTTTAGTTTTACCTGTTTGACTTTCCTATAAAATGGCATTTATACCACATGTATTCTGTACTGTTTTTGTTATGGCTCAGTTTAAGCTTTTAAGACCAATTATATTTTAGTGATAGAACTTCTAGCAGTAGGAAAAATTTCATGCCAGGTGGTTTCCATTAAATTGGTAGTTCCTAAGATCTGGTATAGAACATCATTTTAGGTGGTATTAAGACAAACATTTTAAAATGATCACTTTATATTTTAATAGTTTCTATTGGTTAAAACCATAGTATTGGTTTTTCATTTACTTATAGCATAAAATTTCAAGTCAACATAAGAACATTTAGGCCGATTTTGCAGGTGGCAGATACTTCGTTCTTCTTTTTTTTTTTTTTTTTTTTTTTTTTAAAGATTTTATTTATTTATTTGAGAGAGAGAATGAGAGAGAGAGCATGAGAGGGTGGAGGGTCAGAGGGAGAAGCAGACACCCTGCCGAGCAGGGAGCCCGATGCGGGACTCGATCCAGGGACTCCAGGATCATGACCTGAGCCGAAGGCAGTCGCTTAACCAACTGAGCCACCCAGGCGCCCTACTTCGTTCTTCTTTGACAACATGGCAGACCCTTGAAGTGGTGGGGATGGCCTGTGTGGATGACCTAGCCTTAGATAGTGCCTTTCCTGGCCCGGGGAATGAGTGAGGAGGATTTATCATCGTCTCCTTTTGGTCAGGGCTACTCTGCAGTCAAGGCCAAGTTGCTCCCTAAGAAAGTTGGCTGGGATAGGAGTAGCAACTACACGATACTGTGCAAAAGGTGAAATCTGTCTCTGGTTTGCCACTCTTCTGCCCTGAGTGCCTACTCACCACTCAGCATGTGAGGGATGCCCATAATTCAATGTCAACACATTTATGATTTCTCTGGTTAGAAGATGAAGTGCCACCCCTGCCTGGTCTTCTCTGAGAGATGGAAAGGTAAAGGGTGGTATCGGGGTGCTTGTGAGGGTTTTGGATTGAGAAGCTGGTGAGCAAATCCTAGGAGCTGTATCTTGAGGAGGGCTTCAGTTCCAGAAAGAGTTCTGAAGCTAGGAGGGTGGGTTTCTAAGGACAGGACAGAAGCTAAAGACCAGGAATAGAGCCAGAGCTGGGGGTGGAGGAGAGTGAGGTTTGGGGGGAATATTCCTCATCCAGAGTGAAAGCGTCAGGCTACAGTACATTTTATGGTGGTAGATGGAGCAGATTTTATCATTTAATGTTCACGTCACACAGTCATCAGTCTCTGGGGAAGAAGCAGGAATCCACAAGACCTGACCATGCTTGTGGGGGAAGCAGCACAAATAGCCCAGGGGAGTTAGACAAGCGTTCAAGTGTGGGAGGCTAAGAGGAGGCTGAGCTATCCACGACAGCCAAGAGCCAGGCTGGAAGGAGAGTTGATCTGGGGGAAAAGAGAAGTTCATTTTTTAACCTGTTAAAAGTTTGAGATTACCGGGGCCCATACAGGAGGCTGGGATGAACAACAACGGAAAAGCTAAGCAAGAGTGCCAGGGGTGGGGTCTCACCAGGCTGGGGACAACAACCCAGAGCTGTCGGGGCAGCGAGGGAGAGAGACAGACGGAATGGCTGACTGTGCACATAGCTAAGGATGAGAGTAAAGGCCACAGGTAGTGACGTTGTCTAGTACAAGGGCTTGTATGTAGCATTTCATAAGTATTTGTTGAAATATTTTTGAAATACCTGTGCAGCGTTGGATGGCAGAAATTTACAAAATGTAGTGAGATTTTTAGCTTCTGGAGGTGGAGCTTCTGGCAGGCTTAACCCTGGGATGTAGTTTTACATGTGGAGGTAAAAGAAAAGGACATTCAAGTTCTTGCACTGGTCAGTTTACTCGGACTAGAGCCCAACGCTCTCCTTCTCAGCCTCTGCTTTGTCTGGCTGCTGTTTAATATATAATTTGTAATAAGTAGGACTTGAGTTCCCTCTTCCACAATAACTTAGAAGTCTGCGGTGGCTGTTTAAAGGCTTGTCAGTGCAACTGGGGGTGAATGCCAGCAACCTGGCTCCCGGCTCCAGGGGAGGAGACTGGAAACTAAGACTGTGCCCCGTTACCGTATGTTACTAAAGAAACGGGCATCTTCCAGAGGTGGGGCAGGTCGCGTGGTAAACCGACGCAGTGGGACGGGATGAACACCGGCCAGGTCATGGGTGGCCGTGGCATCTCTGCGACAGAGCGCTGGGTAAGGGCTGAGAGGAGCCTGGCTCTGAGGGAGTCCAGCCATAGGCAGGAAGTGTGGCCGTGCTGGGCAGGCAGATGTCTGGCTATTTGTAGGGTTGGAGCTGTGGGTGGAATTCCAGTCCTGGATGAATTAAGGCTGATCTTAGAACTCAGTGGAAGGAACAAAACTGGAGGGAGGGGAGGGGGGCCACTGGAGGGAGGGGGAGGGCAGCTACTACTTATTTAGCACTGTGGACTAAGCTCTATGCAGAGCACCCAATAGCTGGAATGCGGCAGAACCAGGATTCCCTCCCAGTCTGGCTTCACAACTGCTCTTCACCACCAGGCCACGACAGTCTGTTGCTGGCGCTGCTGGTGTTGCAGCTTGGGTATGGTGAGCGCTGGCCCTACCACCATGTTGTCATGGGTCTCACCGAGCTGTGCGTCCCAGCACCGTGCTGTTTCCCCTGCAGGTTAGCTCAGTGCTGGAGTCCAGCTGGGTTGAGACCATCTTCCCAGCACGCTAGGTCTCGTCTGCTGGGAGTGTGTGGGCAGAGCTTCTTCTTGTTTCACCAAAGACAGCCTTCTATTCTGATGGAGATACCCTGCCGTGGGGCATCCTCCTCCCCACCCCCCACCCCCTTCATTGCTTTGCTGAAAGTCCTCCTGTTTTACTCTGATTATCTTCTGAGTCCTCTTCCTTCATCGCATTTGTCATAGTTTGTAATTGGGGGATTATCCAATTCTTAGCTCACTGCTCTATAGAACTTCAAGCTTCACGAAGGCAGAGGCCATGTCAGTTTGCTCACCATTGTATCCTCCTAGCTTCGCACAGTTCCTGACCCCCAGAAGGTCTTTAATACTACTTGGTGACCGAACAGAAGAGCTCAGGAATGTATCTGTCCACATATGGTTAATTAATTTAGAACAAAGGAGTCAAGAATATACAATAGGGATAGTCCCTTCAATAGTATTGGGAAAACTGGACCCCATCTTACACCATACATAAAAATCCACTCAGATGGATTAAAGACTTGAATGTAACACCTGAAACCAAAAAAGAAAACATAACCTCCTTAACATCGGTCTTGGCGGTGATGACTTGGATTTGACACCAAATGCAAAAATAAACAAATGGGACTATATCAAACGAAAAAGCTTCTGAATAGCAGGGGAAAACAACAAATGAAAAGGTAACTTGGAGGATGGGAGAAAATATTTGCAAATCCAAATTATATAAAGAACTGATACAACTCCATAGCAAAAAAAAAAAAAATCTGATTAAAAAATGGGCATTGGACCTGAATAGACATTTTCTCAAAGAAAATCTAGGAGTGGCCAGTAGGTACAGGCCTGCCTCAGAGCTATTGCGGGTTTGGTTTCAGACCACCACACAGTGGAGCAAACATCACAATAAAACAAGTCAAAATAGGGCGCCTGGGTGGCTCAGTCGTTAAGCGTCTGCCTTCGGCTCAGGTCATGATCCCAGGATCCTGGGATCGAGTCCCAGATCGGGCTCCCTGCTCGGCGGGAAGCCTGCTTCTCCCTCTCCCCCTCCCCCTGCTTGTGTTCCCTCTCTCACTGTGTCTCTCTCTGTCAAATAAATAAATAAAATCTTTAAAATAAAATAAAATAAAACAAGTCAAAATAATTTGGGGGGTTTCCAGTACATGTAAGAGTTATGTTTATACTATACCGTAGTCTATTAGTTGCAATACCATTATGTCTAAAAAAAGAAACCCCAACAATGTACATACTTTAATTTAAAAATGGTTGCTAAAAAAACCCTAACCATCATCTGAACTTTCAGTGAGTCATAATGTTTTCTGCCGGTGAAGGGTGTTGCTTCCGTGTCTCTGGCTGCTGACTAATCAGGGTGGTGGCTGCTGAAGGTTGGGGTGGCTGTGGCCACTTCTTAAAATAAGATGTGAAGTGGGGCGCCTGGGTGGCTCAGTCGTTAAGCGTCTACCTTCGGCTCAGGTCATGATCCCAGGGTCCTGGGATCGAGCCCCGCATCGGGCTCCCTGCTCCGCGGGAGGCCTGCTTCTCCCTCTCCTTCTCCCACTCCCCCTGCTTGTGTTCCCTCTCTCGCTGTCTCTCTCTCTCTCTCTGTCAAATAAATAAAATCTTAAAAAAAAAAAAAATAAGATGTGAAGTTTGGCGCATTGGTTGACTCTTCCTCATTTTACACACTAATTCTCTATAGCATGGGATGCCGTTTGATGGCATTTTACCCACAGTAGAACTTCTTTCAGCTTTGGAGTCCGTCCTCTCAACCCCTGCTGCTGCTTTATCAGCTAAGTTATGCGATAGTCTCAATCCTTTGTTGTCATCTCAGCAGTCTTCACAGCATCTTCACCAGGATTAGATTCCATTGCAAAAAACCACTCTCTGCTCGTCCATCCCAAGCAAGTCCTCATCTGTTCAAGTTGTGTATGAGCTCGCAGCGCTTCAGTCCCATCTCCATGCTCCGCTTCTCATCCTAGCTCTCTTGTTCCCAGCATGGCTGTAGTGACTTCCTCCACTCAGGTCTTGAACCCCTCCAAGTCATCCACGAGGGTTGGAATCAACTTCTAAACTTTTTTGTTGATATTTTGACCTCTTTCCGTGAGTCACAAATGTTCTTAATGTCCTCTGGAATGGTGATGCCTTTCCAGAAGATTTTCTGCTTACGTTGCCCAGATTCATCCAAAGAATCCCTATCTATGGCAGCTGTAGCCTTATGAAATGTATTTCCCAAATAATGAGACTTGAAAGTCAAAAGGACGCCTTGATCCATGGGCTGCAGCACGGATATTGTGGTAGCAGGCATGAAAACACTCATCTCATCCATCTCCATTGGAGCTCTTCGGTGATCAGGTGTGTTGTCCATGAGCAGTAATGTGTTGAAAGGAATCTTTTTTTTCCTGAGCAATAGGTCTCAAGAGTGGGCTCAAAATAGTCAGTAAACCATGTCCTAAACATGTGCTGTCATCCAGGCCTTGTTCCATTTGTAGAGCACAGGAGAGTAGATTTAGTATAATTCTTAAGGGCCCTAAGATTTTTTGGAATAGTAAATGAGTACTGGCTTAACCTCAAAGTCACCAGCTGCATTAGCCCTTAACAAGAGCGTCAGCCTGTCCTTTGAAACCAGGCACTGACTTCTCTCTGGTTCTAACAGCCCTAGATGGCAACTTCTTCCAAAAGAATGCTATTTTGTCTACATTGAAAATGTGTTTAGTGTAGCCACGTTCCTTCTCTTAGCCAGATCTTCGATAACTTGCTGCAGCTTGTAGCTAGAACTGTATCAGCCCTGGCTTCTTCCCCTTATACTTTGATGTTATGGAGACGGCTTCTTTCTTAAACCTCATGAACAAACCTCTGTCAGCTTCAAACTTTTCTTCTGCAGCTTCCTCAGCTCTCAGCCCTCACAGAATTGGAGAAGTCAGGCCTGCTCTGGATTTGGCTTTGGCTTAAGGGAATGTTGTGGCTGGTTTGATCTTCTGTCTACTGCTAAAACTTTCTCCATATCGGCAATAAGGCTGTTTTGTTTTCTTATTATTCATGTGTTCATTGGAGTAGCACTGGTAATTTCCTTCGAGAATCTTACCCTTGCATTCACAGCTTGCGTGTCGGCTGAAAGCTAGGCCTCTTGCACCAGCCTTGGCTTTCGCCACGCCTTCCTGACTAAGCTTAATCACTTCAGCTTTTGATTTAAAGTGAGAGATGTGTGGCTCTCCTTTCACTTGAACATTTAGGGGCCATTGTAAGGTTATTAATTAGCCTAATTTCAATATCGTTGTGTCTCTGGGAAGAGGGAGGCCCAAGGAGGAGGAGAGCAACGGGAACGGCCAGTCAGTGGAACAGTCAGAACACACACAACATCAAGTTAACCTCGACTACGTTTACAGCCTTGTATGGGCGTGGGTGATAATGCCCCAAAACGTTAGAGTAGGAATACCAAAGATCACTGATCACGGATCGCCGTAACAAATGGAATAATAATGAAAATGTGTTAAATATTGTAAGAATTACTAAAATGTGACCTGGAGACATGAAATAAGCAAATGCTGTTGAAAAAATAGCACCAATAGACTAGCTTCATGTGGGGTTGCCACACACCTTGACTTTGTAAAACAACACCCCCCACCCCACCCCCCCAAAAACTCTCAATATCTGCAAAGCACAATAAAAGGAGATAATGCCTGTACATGGAAAGGTGCTCAAAGTTCTTCCTCATCAGGGAAATGCAAATCAAAACCACAGTGAGCTAGCACCTCAGACCTGTTAGGATGGCTGTTATCGAAGACAAGACAGAACAAGCGTCAGCAAGCGTGTGGAGAATCGGGAACCCTGTGCACAGCTGTTGAGAATGTAAACTGGGGCAGCAATTATGGAAAACAGTATGGAGGTTCCTCAGATTAAAAACAAAAATACCAGGGCACTTGGCTGACTCAGTTGGTGGAGCTTGCAACTCTTGATCTTGAGGTTGTGAGTTTGAGCCCCACATTAGGGGTAGAAATAAAAAAAAAATCTACGATGTGATCCAGCAGTCTCACTGCTGTGTAGATATCAGAAGGAAACCAAATCACGGTCTGGAAGAATCTCTGCATCCCATGCTCAACACAGCGTTATAGTAACCAAGACATGAAACAAGGTAAATGCCATCAACCAGATGAGTGGATGAAGAAAATGTGCTATATTTATACACACAATGGAATATTGAGCCATGAGAAAGAAGGAAATCCTGCCATTTGTGACAACATGAATGGACCTTGAGGGCTTTATGCTAAGTGAATTAAGTCCAAGAAAGAGAAATACTACGTGATCCCACGTATAGTGGAATCTAAAACTGAACTTACAGAAACCGAACAGACTGGTGGTTGCCAGAGGCACGGGGGTCGGGGAGATGGATGAAGGTGGTCGCAAGGTCCAGACCTTCAGTTGTAAGTCCTGGGGTTGTAGTGCACAGCATAATGACTATAGTTAACACTACTGTGTTGTATATCTGGGAGTTGCAAGGAGAGTAGATCTAAAAAGTTCTCAACACAAGAAAAATTGTAACGATGGGAGATGATGAATGTTAACAATATATTCATTATACAACTGAAGCTAATATGTTATGTCAGTTACAGGCCAGTAAAACTAGAAAACAATACTATTTGATAAATGAATACTGAGACTGCCTTAAATTGACTTTGTTTCTTAGTTCTTAGCTGCCATGTAGGTTATTAGATCACAGCCCTGTCTTCCAAACTGCATTGAGTGTGGTAAGAAACTGCAGACTTGCTAGAAACTTAAATCCCATTCAGCGGCAGACCTGGGTTTTGTGAGTTCTGAAGCAATTTGGGGAGCCCTCTTCAAGAAAAAGAATGGAAGTTAGAGTCTATGCGTTGCCAGAATGAGCACAAGAATGGAAATTATGAACGTAAAATTGGTTATGAAGGTGTATACTTACTTAGAATGACTGAAAGCACAACTAATTAAAAACATAAGCTGCCCAAATAAAAAAAAATGCCACAGAAATCCAGAAAGAATAACATTTTTATTAACTGTGATTTCTGTTATTTAGTTTTTATGTCTATATGTTCTGGCTGCGTGCTATTGCATCCCCACGTGTGTAACAAGTGACCTTGGAATTTTGTGGCCAGAGGAGAAAGATAATTTAGTCTTTCCATTAATGTAGCTATTAAACTTCTTACTCTAAAGTTATTAGACTTTTTTGCTTAATCTTGCTATAAGTGCAGTTCTGTTTTATTTTAAACCTAACGAGGGCCACCAGCAGGAGAAAGGTCTGTGTACTTCTCGGAGCCGATCCTCTGTATGCAGGGGTCCCTAGCAAAGTTGATGGTAGGTTTTTCAAACTCCAGGAAACCATGACACTTCTTCCTGGGGCATCGGTTCTACTTGTTAGTATACACGCTGAAACATTTTTATACTAAAATAAAAACTGGAATATCCTAGAGTAGAATGGAAAATACATTAATTTTTAAAGCTTGAACATGAGACTTCATAAGGCCATAATTTTGAGTTCATATCTCAACACTTTAGAACCTAAGATCGTCATCTGGTTTCTATTCTTGTGCTTCCATTTGTGTTTAGATTTACTTGAACTTGGTGAATTTTGTACTTTTACTTCATTACTTAACTGGAACTTAAAACCTACTTTAATTGAAGTACACCCTAAGCACAGAAATTCAGGCTGTGGCTAACTGAATTTTCACGAGATAAATATACCTATACATCCAGAACTGGCAGCAAGAAACAGAACTTGACCCCAGCCCAGAAGGTCTCCATACAGTCCCTTCCACGTACTACCTCCACTCCACTGCCCTGATTTCTAACAGTATAGCTTAGTTTTGCCTGATTTTTTTTTAAAAAAGATTTATTTATTTTAAAAAGAGAAAATGAGAGGGGTGGGGAGTGTGGTGGAAGGGACAGAGGGAGAGAGAGAATCTCAAGCAGAATCCCTGCTGAGCAGGGAGCCTGACATGGGGCTTGATATCACAACCCTGAGATCATGACCTGAGCCCAAATCAAGAGCCGGATGCTTAACCAACTGAGCCACCCAGGCGCCCCTAGTTTTGCCTGGTTTTGAACTTTAAGTGGAACCATCCAGTCTGTGCTTGTTTGGATCTGGCTTATCTACCCCAACATTATATTTATAAGACTCATTTGTATTGTGCATAGTAGCAAATCCTTCACTCTCCTTGCTATTCCCTTGTTTGAATATACCACAACTTATTTATGTATTTCACTGTTGGGCATTTGGATAGTTTTTATATTTTGGCTATGTGAATAAATACTACTATGATCATTCTAGGACATGTCTTTTTGTGAACATGTATATGCATTTGTGTTGAGTATATATAACTAAGAGTGGAATTGTTGGGTCAGAGGGTATGCATGTGATCAACTTTGGTTAGACATTGCAGTTGACACCCTCCCCAACAGTGTATGAGAGTTCTGAGTGCTCTGCCTCTTCACCAGCTCTTGGTAGTGCTTTCTGTCTCCTTAATTTTAGATTTTCTGGCACCTGTGTAGTGGTGTTTTTATGGTTTCAATTTGCACTGCAACTTTTATAAAGTATGGACAGCTTAGAAAAGATTATGCTTTGTTGTTTTTGTATTGTGTAAATTTTTGGAATTGTTGTCAAATTTGGGAAGACCTCTAAATTTTACTCATGAAATTTAATATTTCAGGAAATTTCCCATACATAGAAGTCTGGATGAATAAATTATGATACATCCATACATCCACACAATGGAGTGCTATGCAACTATTTTTTTTTTTTTTTTTAAAGAATGATATCCATGAGCTGATGTGGGGTGATTTATTTATTTTTTTGGCAAGTGCTGTGATTGTCTGCCAAAATAGCATTATATCCTACCTTATAGAAACTGAAGACAAATTATTATCTGAGTCTCATAACGTGGCTACTAGAAGATCAACTTGCAAATATCAATTACTACATTTCTATATGCTAATAAATTGTTAGGAAGCATAATTTTAAAATATCATTATTATATAAAATTCAAAGGACCCTAGGAATACATCTAACAAAATGTGAGTCCTGTATGCAGAAACTTACACCACTTCATTGAAAGACATTACTAAAGACTCAAAAGTATAATGACTTACAGGTAGTTAGACTGAGAATTGTAAATTTATTAATTTCTAATCAAAATGGTGCTGGGGCAGGACACCTGGTTGGTTAAGCATCTGCCTTTGGCTCAGGTCATGATCCCAGGTTCATGGGATTGAGTCCCACATCAGGCTCCTTGCTCAGCAGGGAGCCTGCTTCGCCCTCTGCCGGCCGCTCCCTCTGCTTGCTCTCTCTCTTTCTCCCTCTCTCCCAAATAAAATTTTTAAAAAAAACCAAAACAAAACCCAAAATGGTGCTGGGGCAGGACGCCTGGTTGGTTAAGCATCTGCCTTCAGCTCAGGTCATGATCCCAGGGTCCTGGGATTGAGTTCCTCATCAGGCTCCTTGCTCAGCAGGGCGCCTGCTTTGCCCTCTGCGGCCGCTCCCTCTGCTTGTGCTCTCTCTCTCTCCCTCTCTCACAAATAAAATCTTAAAAAAACCAAAAAAACAAAAAACAAAACCCAAAATGGTGCTGGGGCAATTGTATCAATATAGGGGGGGAAATCCTATGAAATTGGTTTGCTATCTCACCTTGTATGTAACAATCAGTACCAAATGAATTGTTTAAATGTAAAAGGCAAAGCTTTAAAACACTTGGAAGAATTTATAGGAAAATACATCTCTAAGCTTGGAATAGAAAATAACTTGTTTCTTCACTTAATGATCTACCTTTATGAAAAAAGACAAAATCTTGCAGAAATTCCACATTTGCAACGTCAAAGGATTAGCCTCTAGAATATATAATGAATTTCTACAAGTGAATTAGATATAAAAAACCAATGGAAAAATAAGCAACGTATAGGAAATGAGCATTTTGCAGAAGAGGGAATATTTTTAGCAAATAAAATCTCATGAAGGCAGTTAATCTCTTTGGTAAACAAGGAAATAAAAATTAAGACCACAGTGAGATACCATTTTGCATCTACAGGATCAGTGATAATTAAGAAGTCTGATAATGTGTTGGATAGATTATGGATCAATAATTTTTATACTTGTAAGAGTATAAATTGGTATAATCAGATTGAGAGACAGTTTGGCATTATATAAAGGGTGAACATTTGTATACCTACAGACAAGCAGACTTTATTCTTAGGTCTAAACTCCAGAGAAGCTTGTGTGTATGGTTACCAGGAGACCAAGAATGTTTGTAGCTGCACTGTTTACAGTAGCAAAAACCTGGAAAAGACCATCTGTCCATTGTCGGAATGGCTGAATAAATTACAGCATATTCACATGATAGAATATAATACAGCAATGAAAAGCTATTCACAACTTGATAAATGATAGTAACATAAAATTTCATGAAAAAGCAAGTCTCAGAAGATAATACAGTTTAATATCCTTCTATAAAGTTAATATACCAGCAAAACTAAACAATAAGTAGGGACTCATATATACAACGTTAAACCACTTCTACAAATCATAGGCATAACAAATTGGTAGTGTTCTCTCTGGAGGATTAAGGAATAGGATGAGGACAGCACAAAAGTATAGTCACTGGTACTCATATTCTTCTAGATCTTCAGCTGGTGGTTGCTTTACAGCGTCTGCTTGTTATTATGTTTATATATTCTACATTATCCAGTGATATCAAGTGTCATAATGAAAATTATAAAATTAATAAGAAATAGCCTTGACATATCAATTTTATTTGTATAAACTGTACACACACACACACACAACCAATTAGAAGATATAGGAAGGGAACTTCCTACATGGCATTCTAGGAATAAATCCCATGGGAAACCTGCAGGCTCTATGTGAAGACAATTTTGAAAGTCTACTGAGAGCCATAAAAGGAGACTTGAAAGTGGAAAGACATATTTTTTCCTAGAAAAACTTATTTCATAAAGATGTCAATTCTCCTTCAGTCTAGAAATTTAACATTTTATAAAATTTCTGAAGGTTTTTTCAGCCTAGATAATTGTAGAATTCATATATGGAAAATAAGTATGTGGGTACCTGCAAAGAAATCATGAAACAAATAAAGGTGACTAGAACTGAATAGAAAGCTTAAGTAAACCTGCCTGGTACAGGTAGATGAATGGACATAAAAGCCAAAGAGGCAAACAAAAGTACAGAAATAGACCCTTTATTAAAGAGACAATTCATACATGAAAAAGAACATTTCAAATCAGGGGTGAACTTGGGATTGTTCAGTACATGTTGGGGGAAACAGATAGCCATATTTTAAAACCTAATTTCAGAAGGATCAAAGATTTAAGTGTTGAAAAAGTAAATCTAAAAAAAGGAAAATATGAAATTTAAAAATAACCTTGGAGTGGGGAAGATCTTTCAAAACATGGCTCAAAGTGTTGAAGCCATAGAAGATGTAGTTGGCTGTGTAAGGAAGAGGAAAATGAAACTGAGTAAAAATGTGATGGTGGAAGAATGTTAGTTCATTTTAAAAATAATGTCTTTAATACGTAAAGAATTTTACAGTTAATAAGACTGACTGTATAATAGTATAATAGGCAGAAGTTTCAGACAGACATTGCACATGTTTTCTAAAAGCAAATGCAAATGGGTTTTAAACATCAAAAAAAGTTCAATCTTAAAAAGTTCAATCTTAGGGAAATCTTAATTAAAATGACAACTCAATAATTAGCAAATGAATAACTCAAAAAATGGGCAGAAAATCTGACCAGACTCCTCACCGAAGAAGATACTCAGATGGCGAATAAGCATATGAAGAGATGCTCAATGTCCTATGCCATTAGGGAATTGCAAATTAAAATAACAAATGAAGTTAATAAATGAAAACAAACCACTTCATACCATTCAAATGATGAAAATCCAAAACTCTGATAATACCAAATGCTGGTGAGCATGTGGAGCAATAGAAACTCTCGTTCATTACTGGTGGGAAAGCAAAATGGTGTAGCCACTTTGGAAGACATTTTGGCAGTTTCTTATGAAACTAAACCTGCTCTTATACAGTCCAGCAATCACACTCCTTGGTACTTACCCAAAGGAGTTGAAAATTTATGTCCAGACAAAAATTTGCTCATGCATGTTTAGGGTAGTTTTGTTGATAATTACCAAATTTGGAAGCAGCCAAGATGTCCTTCAGTAGCAGAATGGATAAATAAGTGGTGGTATATCCAGACTATGGAATATTACTCAGCATTAAAAAGAAATGAGCTACTAAACCATGAAAAGACACTGAGGAACCTTAAGTGCATGTTACTAAGAATCTGAAAAGATTATTATTATTTATGGAGACTAAATATATAAAAATAAGGTCAGCCTATTGGTTGTCAGGGGATTACAGGGAAGGAGGGATGAGAAGGCAGAGCACAGAGGATTTCTAGGGCAGTAAAACCAGTAAATCTGCTCTGTATGATCCTATAACGGTGGATATACATCATTATACATTTGTTCAAATCCACAGAATATACAAGGTCAAGAGTGAGTCCTAATGTAAACCATGGACTCTGGTGATGATATATCAATGCAGGCCCATCAGTTATAACAAATGTACCACTCTGGCACAGGATGTTAATAGTGGGGAGGGCTGTGCATGTGTAGGGTCAGGGGTGTGTGGGAACTCTGTACTTTCTGCTCAGTTTTGCTGTGAACTTAAAACTGTTCTAAAAAAAACAGTATATTGGGGGTCTGGGTGGCTCAGTCGGTTAAGCATCTGCCTTTGGCTCAGGTCATGATCCCAGGGTCCTTGGATTGAGTCTCTCATTGGGTTCCCTGCTCAGCGGGGAGTCTGCTTCTCCCCCACTTGTGCACTCTCTCCCTCTCTCAAAAATAAATCTTTAAAAAAATTAAAAAATTTAAAAACCAGTATATTTAAAAAATGACAAGGAGGTACCATTTTATAATCATCTAAATATTTGACACACTATTCCTGAGGGTAGGGAAGTAGGCATGATTTTTGCTGGGGCATGGAAGGAGCATCTTATTAATCCAACTTAAAAACATATAGTCTCTGACTTAGCTATTGTACTTCTAGGAATGTATCTGTAGGATACATTCCTATGTGAATGAAAATGTCTATGAACCCAGGATATACATTGCATCATTATTTATAATAGGTAAAAAGACTGGAAATATTTTAAACGTCCTACAAAAGGGAATGGGTTAAATATAGTACATTCATAAAATTGCATACTTGTAGGTATCAAAAGGAAAAGTAGAAGATAATTGAGTCTTCGATTGCATTAAAAACAATGTTTGGTAGAGTTTTAGCTCTGCAACTCTATTGGTAATGTCAGGTACTTTTTTTAGATTTTTACTGTCAAATTTGCTATGATTTCCATCAGGTTTCTTTCCTGTAATAATCCACATTTTCATGGATCAGGGCAATCATAAATACTCAGTATTAAACAGTTTGTCAGCAAGGTCTTCATAATAGTAGCAATTATGAGTTTCATTTATCTTTAAATTATTTTTAATGAGAATTCAGCAAAATATTGAGTATTTTCCTGATGTTCATATGATCCACTCTTCTTCATTAATTGGGTTATCAGGTATCCAGTGCCTATTCGCTTTATTTGAAATTTATTCCTACCATTTCATTACTGCTTTTATTGAGATCTGAAAATTTTCCTCTTACAATTTGCTTCCTGATATCAGAATAATTTCTATTAAGTTCATTGCTCCTTTTTAATCACTTGTTTCATATTCCAATAATTTTATACTTCGGTATTTAATAAATTGAAATCCTTCCTATATGTCCAAATCTGAAATTTTTAATTTAGTGAACTAATCTAAAAGGATTTTTTCCAAATTGTAGTTAGGATGGCATAGTCAAACTTTCTTAATTTTTAAAGCATTAAAATATTTAAAAATAATCCACATATAAAATATGCCTTCTAAAAAGTTGTACAATCCAGTGTTTTTTAGTGGTGATACTCAATTTTAAGAACATACTATCCAATTTCACTTATCACTCCCAAAAGAACCCCCATCCCCATCAGCAGTAACTCCCATTGTTCACCAGCCTCTGGCAACCATAATCTGCTTTCTGTCTCCATGGATTTGCCTATTCTGGACAAATCCTATCAACAGAATTCTACAATATGTGGCCTTTAGTGCCTTTATTAACTTTTTGAATAAACTTGTGTCTTATGTTCCAAGTTTATCTTGTCCTAGAAAAAATATTTCAGAGTAGTTAAAATTGTTATTGTACTTCAAAATGTTGTGCTACGGGGCAGCTGGCTCATTTGGTGGAGTATGCAAGTCTTGATCTTGGGGGTCGTGAGTCTGAGCCCCACATTGGGTATAGAGTCTACTTAAAAAAAAAGTTGTAAAATGTTGTGCTGTAAGATCTCACTGCTTTGTTTGTAACAGGCAAACCATTTCACCATCCTTAGACTCTTAAAAAAAATCCAATTTGGCATTTTTTTTTTTTTTTTAAGATTTACTTATTAATTTGAGAGAGAGAGAGAGAACGCACACACATGGAGGGAGAGGGAGAAGCAGACTTCCTGCTGAGCAGGGAGCCCAATGCGGGGCTCAGTCCCGGGACCCTGGGATCATGACCTGAGCCAAAGGCAGATGCTTAACTGACTGAGCCGCCAGGTACCCCTGGCATCTGTTTAAAATGCTACATCTAATAAAAGAAAGAATAACTGTTGCAAAATCCTGAAGTAGTCTGCAACTTCAGAAATTGGGAGGAGCTCTTCTTGATGTGATTTAGGAATGAGTTGCATCCAGAGTGTGTTTTAAGTGGTTACTAATGTTTTCAAAGAGTGCTTGAAACTTTGTCATCTCTCCTAACAGTCTTGTCATTGAATGATTATAAGTGTGCAGCATGGGTTACGGTTGTCCAAAACTTCATTCGCTCTGGGGAATTGCCAAAACTGCATTTGAGTGATTCTTGTGTGTGCCTAAATTTCAGATGAATTTTGGCAAAAAAGTTAAAAATTGGTTTCCTGCATGCCCAAGTGTTTTTGTTTTTTTTTTATCTTAGAGTTGCACACTTCATGGCGTATCCAAAGCAATTCACTACAGCAGAATCTGAAGCAAGAGAGGCTTACTTGATGTCTGGTTTTGATTTCTCACTTCATTTTGCTCAAGTTTTCCCTTAGTTTGATTAATTTTTCATGAGCTGTTTTGGATAAATAAGTCAATGTTGTCTCTTCATTTTGACAGTTTTCCAAGCACTCATGTAAAAAGGGATCAGATCTAGCAGTTAGTCTGACAATTTCCTGAAGTTCTGAAGAGCATTGCCTTTTATTGTCTGATGGGTAATCCTTTTTCACTTAACAATTGAATGCCCTCAACTACTCCTTTTAGTACTTCAAATAATATTGTATGTTGTTTCTTGTCTGTTCTTCAGGCGATGGTAAAAGTACATTTTAATTTATGTGTCATCCAAGTAAACATAACCTCCTTGTGTTCTGTGACACCTGATTTCTGAGAGTTCTTAATATATTTAATTCCGCCTGAAAACTTATGTGGTGTAGGTAAAGTGGATCTTGTTAAAAATATTTAATATCGGTAAAAAAAGAAAAAAACAACCCCAATACGTATATTCATCAGTTGTGGAACAGACTAGCCAAGATCTTATAACAATTTCGTATTTAAATGTGTTTTATAATACCTGTTTGAGAAGCATTTTAACAGATCCTCATTTTGGTTCTCTGTAAATTGAGATCATGATTTTGCAGGTGAAAAACTCACGCACACACAGTGTGTAACAGACCAGGATGAGCATTCATGCTACTTATGGAAGTCAACACATTCATTAAAAGGAGGCTGTGCTGACAAATTGTTTCCTCTTTGGAAATTATTTTGTGTTTGATTCTCGTAATCTTATTTATTTTGTTGTCATTTTTATTATCAGTGTCTTCTTGACTATTACGATTCTTTTTGAAATGGTTCTGCGTACCATTTCAACCATGAGAGTTTTTAATTTCATTGTTAAATGGGAGAGTTGTTTTGTTTTGTTTTCTTCCCCTTAACATTTTGAAGGTCCTGCCAATTTATTCTTTCAGTTTTCTTTTAGTTTCCAGTAGGGTCCTTACTTTCCAGTGTATTTGAGTTTTGGAATGATCAATAATTGTAGAAAATAGAAAATTTATCTGAAATTAAGGCAAACACAAGAGCAGTTAAAATTCATTTAAGAATTGCCACTGTGTTTGATCGAACCCCATAATTGTGTAATTAAATTATTCTCAGGCTACACATAGTGAATTATTGATGGGATATGTGTAGGAGTTTTTCATTGGGACATTTGTATCTTCAGGCTACTTGGCTGTATTGGTGGCAATTTTGCATGCTGTTTTATCTGGAACTGTCAGACTTTGTGAGGACGAGATGCCTTGGCTAAGTTAAGGCGCCTAGGAATGCATAAATCGTACGGCCTCCTCGTCAGTTATATTTGCTGTTTGAAGTAAGGCTTTGTGTTTGTGTCCTACAGACCAAGAATTTTTACTTTTTATTTCATGTAACTTACTGCAAAAAGAGAAAAGTAGGGTATGTTTATAATTGTATATGCTGCCTATTGAGTATATTCCTGACAGGTGAAAACTTCTGTTTTAATTATTTATCAATGAGATCCACATCCTCTGCTTCAGATTTTAAATAGTTGATGTTTGGGAGAATTTTCCACAGACTAGCTTCTGGCTTTCTCCATCTCGCTGTCTTTCCCTGAAGGGCATGTTCCTAGGGCAGTAGGAACTGCTCACCCTGAGCCTGTGTGATGGGGAGTGAGCCCAGTCAGTAATGGAGCGTCCTGGGAAGCCACGGTTTCCAGAAGGAGGACTTAGCAGTACCTCGGTGACACACACAAGTGACTTCGAGCTACACCAATACCTTACCAAAGGAAATGTGTTTCTAGCTCAGTGCCCCTTTGATCGTAGGACTACCAGTCCCCACAATGCCGCCAGACCCAGGGGAGGTGGGCAGAGGGGTAGTCAGAGTGGGAAGAAGGTGCGCTCCTAACAATTAGGAGTTCTGACATTGTTGGCAAATTTTACAAGAAAATGTTTTGCTACGTGAACACATTGTTAAGACCACTTGGAAGGGGCCCACGCTTGTTCAAGACCCCAAAGATTTAGGCTTCATGAGCTCTGTAGTAAATCTCTCTCTGGGTCTAATCATTTCATGGCTTTGGGACCCGTTCCTAAGAATTTAATAAATATGGGTCCGGTTGGACAATATTTGTCTGTTGGGCCACACCATGTCCCAGATCGCTAGTATAAACTAAACATTTTTGGGGTCCTGTCTCTGCGCCAGGGAAATGCTTCCCTTCATGCTGCCTCTGCTTGCTGCAGGATTCCACCTGAGTCCGCCCAAGTGTTTGTGGGGTCAAGATGCCTCAGCCCAGCCTGGGGCCTGGGGGGCAAAGGAGAAGCATTTTCTGTAGTGGGGGAAGCCCCCCCCCCCCCCCCCCCCCCATCTAAGTAGAAACCTATCACCTAATGAGGGCAAAGGTCTATATCAAGAGCATCAGACTTTCCAGCCAGACATTCTTCTGTCCTTTTTCTCTCTGGGTCCGGTGGCTGATGATACATGCATTTACAAAGGTCTTGCTCAGTGAAGAGCACTTTCCTGGAGCTTTCTGTACCAATCTAGGTAAATGGTCAGGCCCAGAGTTGCCCTTTCTTGCCCAGGGGCCCTGCCACAAACCCCAAAGCTGCTTTAAAAAGTTTTGAAATGATTATACTCTGTGAATACACTGAAAAGCACTGAACTATAGACTTTAAATAAATGAATTTTATGGTATTTCCATTCTACCTCAATAAAGCTGTTTAAAAAAATAGTTCAGAGAGGGGATGCCTGGCTGGCTCAGTCCATAGAACATGTGACTCTTGATCCCGGGCTTGTAAATTCGAGCCCTATGTTGGGTGTAGAGATTACTTAAAAATAAAACCTTAAAAAAAATTAGTTCAGAGAAGATCCTCTCTGGGGGAGCTCTGTCCCAAACCAGAACCACGGTGTGTTTACAGGTGCTGGAGGGAAGTTTGGTTACCAAAGCATTCCTTTTGTCCCTGGAAAGTTTCTACTCACCCTTTGCAGGGGCTCAGGTGTCATCTTGGTGAAAACCGTCCCCCTGAGACTGAGCTGATCATCCTTTTTGTTTTTATCTCCGTTTGTTTCTCTCTCGCTGGGTGGCACTTTGCTCTTGGTGTCTTGGCCACGTGGATCCCTCTAGCTCCTTTGAGACAGGAGACGTTCACGTGCTTCCAGAATTAGTGCCTGATGCAGTAGGTTCAGCAAAGGGGAGGCTGATGGCCCTGTGGGATGATGGGCAGCTTTACCCCCACGAGATGTCTGTAGAAAATGCTGGGTGCTTTTCCTCTCAGCTGCTGATTCCAGGGCACAGCTTACCATCTATTTCTAGGGTGGTTCTCAGACTCGGGTGTGCCCTGGAATCATCGGGAAGTATGTAAAAACACTGTGAATGCTCGGCCCCAGCCTCAAGAGTTTCTGATTCAGTAAGTCCCGGTCAGAACTGAGAATTTGCATTTCTAACAAGTGTCCAGGGATGAGCTGGGAACCACACTCTGAGAACCACTTGCCCAGTGGCCACCACAGCCCACTGTCCTGGGAGGGCTGCCAAGTCTAGCCTCTGCTGGGGCAGGCTCAGGGTTTGCCTCCGGCTCTGGGCTGAGGTGGAATCTCCAAGAGGCCCGTGGACCCAGGGGACTGGTCTGGGCTGAGGGCTATATAGTGATTTGCAAACTGCCCTCCATGCCTCTTAAGTAGAAAGGGGCTGCCTCAGGACACCCTCTGGGGGCTGGGAGGCTGTGTGGGTGGTCTTCAGACCCCTCATTGCCCGCTTTTTTCACCAGATCAGCTCTGTTATGTCCAATGTATTGAGATCATACAGATGAATTTGTTTGAAGAATGGGTTCCATTGCAGGGGAAAAGATCCAAGGTCACGACCTGGATTCTGGGCTCTGGAAGAGGAGCAGCTTGTTGATGTTCTAGATTTCCTTGGAGGTCCCTGTCCCAGGGAGCCTGTGGGGCCCGGATCCCTCTTGGTTGCTGATTCGTACGTACTTTTCCCTTTCCTGGGGAGTCACACCTCCAGATCCAACACAGCTTTGTGGTTAAGAACTCGAGTCAGGCAGAGGAGAGTTTAGCCACTCCTGGTCAGGCGACTCCTACCTCTGAGAGGCCTCCGTGTTCGAGTCCAACTTTTGGGTAAGGATTCTGCCTTCCTCCACGGGTGTTGGTGAGCCTGAATGAGATGGCTGCTCGCCAGCACTCAGCCCAGCATCTGGCACAATGTTAGTGCTCACATAAATACTGGGATTGCCATGACGGTTTTGTTACGTGGTGAAAAGCATAAAATTATCCTCCTAGAATCAAACGATTTCAAATAAAAGCAATATGGATTCAATATGGATTCAATATCACAGAAGAATTTCAGTAGTTAATGGCTTTCCCCCCCTACATCGGGCAAAATGGATTTTTAGGTAAAAAAAAAAAAAAAAACAACTAATAGAGCATTTATTTAAGAGTAAAAAATAGTTTAAAAGGAACAGTTGCCTAAAATCATAACATTAGCAGAAATCACTCTGGTGCTTTTTGTCACTTGCTTTGCTTGACAAAGGATTTCTGTGGAAACACTTGTAATACTCCTCTTTGATATAAGTATCTTATTTTTTTTTTAAATTTTATTATGTTATGTTAGTCATCATACAATACATCATTAGTTTTTGATGTAGTGATCCACGATCCATTGTTTTCGTATAACACCCAGTGCTCCATGCAGTACGTGCCCTCCTTAATACCCATCACCGGGCTAACCAATCCCCCCTCCCCCCTCCCCTCTAAGTATCTTATTTTTTAAAAATATTTATTTATTTTAGAGAGACAGGGCGCAAATGGGGGGAGGGGCAGAAGGAGAGAATCTTCACCCGGATTCCCTGCTGAGCACGGAGCCCAACTCGACGCTCGATCTCACCACCCATGAGATCATGACCTGAGCTGAAACCAAGAGTCAGATGCTTAACCAACTGAGCCACCCAGGCACCCCTAAGTACCTTATTTTTTAAATGATGTTTTAATAAAAACTCCGTTACATGCTTCATCTCAAGTGATTATTTAGCTCCCAAACAAAATCAAGTTCCTTCCCAGTAAGAAAGAATGTATGTTCTTCAGCAGTGCCAAGCAGGCAGGTAGGGGAGTGGCGGGGGCAATTAACTCAAGGAATGTTCAAGGAATTTAAGGTTTTCGAAGTTTTTTATTTCAATGAACTATGATCACTTATCCTGGCTATGGCAGAATGCTATGTGAGGTCACGTTCTTATTTCTTCACCTTTTTAAAGTTCAAATGAGGGGGAAAATGGAGATCTTAAGAAAGTTGTGTAACACTTGGGCTACAAGGTGTTTGTTTCACCTACCAAGAATGCAAATATTTCACGCATGATGCAGAAGGGCTTTCTCAAAGATTGTACAGAAAATAAAATTTATTAGAGCTCTCCCTTGCCTGCATGCTCTACCATTAAGCCACCATATATAATGCAGGTTATTCAAGCATAGAAAATGGGAAAGCACAGTCAGATTTACTGCTATGTATGAGCATGAATAATCTTTATTTTTATTGCTTTCCCACTTCAGTCAAGGTGAAATTTTTTACTTTTGACCTAAGGCGCTTGTTGGGTTTTCAGAAAATACAGCACAGGTACATGGGATATAATATATTTATTGTATGTGTTTGTAGTGGTATAAAGGGATTACAGTAATTTTAAAGTTTAAAAGTTATGGTTAGGCATTTTAAATAAATATAAAGTGAAAATTTAATAATTATAAGAGTTAAATGATTGATAATCTGTGGGTATATTCATTTAGCGATATTAGTGGCCAAGAAGGGACTTGCTCAGGTTCCTTAAGAAAATACCTGACAAAGCAGAGGGAAGATAGTAAACAGTTAAAAAGGAGAAATGGTAACTCATTATAAATTTGTATACCTGGGTGGTCTAGAACTCCTCAAAGTCTTTAATATCGCACCCCTTGATATTATGCATGCGAACCCTGCGACCATGCACTTGTACCCCCTGGTTCTCTATGCTATCGCGAGATGTTTCTTCTTTATATACTATTAACCTCACGATACATTCTCGTTTACTTTAGGCATATGATCTATTTACTCACATATGTGCTGTTTTTAGCACTCTTTATTCCTTTGTGTAGATCCAGATTTTCATCTCCTAGGATTTTTCTTCTGCCTAAGAAATTTCCTTTAACGTTTTGTATAGTTTAGGGTTGCTGGTGATGAATTCTTTCAGCTTTTGTCTAAAATAACCTGTATTTTGCTTTTATTTTTTAAAGAGATTGCCACGGGGTAAAGGTTTAGGTAGACCCTTCTTTTCCTTGGGTACTTTAAAGATGTTTCTATGTTGTGTTCGTGTACATAATTTCTGAGGAAAGGTCCACTCTTTTCTTTGTTCCTCTGGGTTTTTCTCCCACCTACCTATGGCTGCTTTTAAGATTTTTTTTTGCTGAATTTCAATAATTAGGTTAAAATCTACTTGGCATGGTTTTCTTAAGTTTATTCTGCTAAGGGTTCTTGAAGTTCTGGATCTGTAGGTTTATACTTTTTATCAAACCTGGGAAACTTTTGGCTATTATTTCTTCAAAAATTCTCTGCCTACTTTTTTCCCTCTCCTTCTTGAACTTGAATTACATGTAAGTTAGTCTGCTTGATATTTGCCCTCAGCTCACTGATGCTTTTTAATTCTCAAGTTTTTTTTCTCTCTATGCTTCATTTTCTAAAAAGTTTCTTTTTTTAATCTAAGTAATCTCCACACCCAACACGGGGCTTAAACTCACAACCCCAAGATCAAGAGTCACATGTTCTCCCGACTGAGCCAGCCAGATGCCACCATTTTACCATTTTTTAAATTGCTCTGTCTTCTAATTTATTGACATTTTTCTGCCATATACAATCTGCTATCAATTCTATTCAGTTTATTTTTTCATTTCCTATTGTATCTTTGAAACAGGTCCAGTTAGACATTTTTTATGTCTTCTGTTCTTTCCTCATCATGCTGGTGTTTATCTTCTTGAACACCTAGAGCATACTTATACTAAGTTAATGTGCTTGTCTATGAATTCTATCATCTATGGCATTTCTGAGTTGATTCCTATTGATTGATTTTTTTCCTCATTATAGGTAATATTTTCTGCTTCATATTGATGGTGCTTGCTTCTTCTAAAATAGCTTATTTTTATAAAAGTTTTAGATTTACAAAAAACCACAAAGATAGTACATAGTTTCTCCATAACCCACACCTAGTTTCTGCTGTTAACAAACGTCTATACTTTATATTTCCTTAGTTTTTACCAAATGCCTTTCTTTTTCTTCCATGATTCTATCCAGAATACCCCATTATATTTAGTCATCAAGTCTCCTTATGCCTCTTGGTGGTGGCAGTTTTTCCAGACTTGTCTTGTTTTCAATGACCTTGGCAATTTTGAGAAAGCTGGTTCAGGTGTTCTGTAAGGTGTCTTTCAATGGGATTTATCTGACCTTTTTCTCCAGATTAGGTTGAGTTTGTGGGGTTTGGGACAGAAGACCACAGAGGTAAAAATGCCATTTTCACTGCACTGATGAGGCACTATTGATGTTAATTTTAACCACCTGGGTGGAATGGTGTTTGTCAGATTTCTCCATTTAAAGTCCCTTTCCCCCTCTTGTCCCTACTGAACTCGATGTGTGGCCCACAATGAAGGAGCAAGCAGTTATATTCTACCTCCTCGAGGGCAGATCGCCCACATTATCTGAAGTCATTCTGCATGGGAGATTTGTTTCTTCTTTCACATTTATTCATTCATATCAGTGGGGACTCATGGAGATATACTTCATACTTTGGAGTATAGTCCAATACTAACTTCATTTTGTTGCTCAAATGTTCCAGCTTGAGTCTTTGGGAGTTTTTCAGTTGGTGCCTGTGTTTCTTGGGCACTCTGGGCTTTTTTTTTTTTTTTTTTTTAACTATTTCTGGCACTAGAAGATGCCGCAGACTCATCTTGTGTGCTTCCTGCCCCATTTCTAAAATCAGCCCTTTCTCCAAGGGCTGGCTTTCTTCTTAACTGAAGAATGACATTAGAAACCAAGGTCTGCTGGCTCTGCTTGTTGCTATTTATTGGGGTATCATTTTTTTTAGGACTTCTCAGCTGACAGAGCAAAGAAATAGAGGAGTGTGGACACACATATAATATATGTATATGTAAGTTAAGCTACACATGAGTTCATACTGATGTCTCCATAACTATAATTTAACATGTGGATCATTCTAGCCTCCTCTCCTTGCTTATCTGTGAAGTCCCCCTCCAGTAGTGACAGATTTGGTTCTCACCATCTGCTGTTCATTTACTTAATTGTTCAATGCCAAGTATACATGCACAATTAACAATTGTTAACCTGGGGCGCCTGGGTGGCTCAGTTGGTTAAGCGACTGCCTTCGGCTCAGGTCATGATCATGGAGTTCCTGGATCGAGTCCCGCATCGGGCTCCCTGTTCGGTAGGGAGTCTGCTTCTCCCTCTGACCATAACCCCTCTCATGTGCTCTCTCTCATTCTCTCTCTCAAATAAATAAAATCTTTAAAAAAAACAAAAAAAAACCCCAATTGTTAACCTGTACTCCTGTGGGAAATGGTGTTATCCACTGGAGTGGAGTGCTTGTGGGTGGTTTCTTTTCCCTTGAGCTGAGTCTCTGCATAGTTCAAAGTTACCTAGGGTGGCCCCTTTTCCCCTACCCATCAATGAGGTGGTTTCATACATTTGTAACAGTTAAAGATTGTTTTATCACATTGTGCATTCCACCTTGGGATTCCCCAACTACCTAAATGATTTTAAAAATTTGTATACATTAAGCTTCACTGCTTGTGCTGTAAAGTTCCGTGGTTTTTGAAAAACGCATAGTATCATGTATCCACCTTTAGAGATTTGTAAAGAATAGTTTCACTATCCTAAAAAATCCTTTGTGTTTCACCTAGTCATCCCTCCTTCCCTACCTTAAAACCTCTGGCAACTACTGATTTTTTATTCTCTTCACAGTTTTGCCTTTGCTACAATATCCTATAATTGGAACAGTATGGATGTATCCTTTTTGGACTGGCTTCTTTCACTTAGCAATATACATGTAAGATTCTTCTCGCGGCTTGCGGGTCATTTCTTTCCTTGTTGAATAACATTCCACTGTAGGGATGCACCATAGATCCTCTGTCTCTTCACTTACTGAAGGGCCTGTTCCTTCCATTTGGGGACAACAATGAATATAACTGTTGTATAAACATTCTCACACAAGTTTTTGTGTTGAGGTAAGTTTTCAAATCAACTGGGTAATTACTTCGGCTCTTGATTCGTGTGTCATATGGTAAGACTATGTTCAACTTTGTAACAAAACAAAACAAAAACCAACCAAACAAAAACCATGCCAAATTGTCTTCCAAAGTGGCTGTACCAACAGCAGTGAAGGAGAGTTCTTGTTGCTCTGCATCTTGGCTAGCATTTGGTATTGTCAGGTTTTGGGATATCATCTATTCTTATAGGTGTATGGTGGCATCATGTTGTTTTAATTTGCAATTCCCTTTTGGCATGTGATGTTGAGGATCTTTTCATATGCTTATTTGCCATCTGTATGTCATTTTGGTGAGGTATCAATTTAGATCTTTGGCCAATTTCTCAATTATTAATGTTGAATTTTAAGAAGTCTGTTTATGTTTTGGATACGAGTCCTTTATCTGGTAGGTTTTGCAAATATTTGCAAAATGCCTTCTTTTTTTTTTTTTTTTTTTTTTATTTGGAAACACCTGAGTGGCGCAGTTGGTTGAGGGTCTGACTCTTGGGTTCGGCTCAGTTCATGATCTCAGGGTTGTGAGATCGAGCCCCATGTCAGGCTCCTTGCTCAGTGCAGTCTGCTTGAGATTCTCTCTTTCCCTCTCCCTCTGCCCCTCCCCCTCTCTAAAATAAATAAATCTTTAAAAAAATGCCTGCCTTTTTTGATAAAAGCATTTATTTCATTCTTGTTCCTGAAGGGAATTTTTACTGAGTATGCAGTTCTAGGCTGACAGCTACTTTTTCTCTTCTCTCTGAAGATACTCCTCTGTTGTCGTTGAGAGTTTTTGTCTCGGGGCGCCTGGGTGGCTCAGTCGTTGAGCGTCTGCCTTTGGCTCAGGTCATGATCCTGGGGTTCTGGGATCGAGTCCCGCATCGGGCTCCCTGCTCAGCGGGAAGCCTGCTTCTCCCTCTCCCACTCCCCCTGCTTGTGTTCCCTCTCTCGCTGTGTCTCTCTCTGTCAAATAAATAAATAAAATCTTAAAAAAAAAAAAAAAAAAAAAAATTCTTGTCTTCTCCTGACCTTCCTTCGTGAGGGGACGTGTTTTCTCTCTAGTTGCTCATGGGATCTGGCCATTGCCTTTGCTGTTCTGTTGTTTCATGTTTGTGTCTAGGCATGTTTTTATTAATGCTGCTGGGGATATGTTTTTCTTCCCGAAGTTGTGCATTTATATTTTTAATTAGTTACTGTTCATTTTTAGTGTTTAGTCTTTAAATGTTGCCTCTTCTCCACTCTTTATTTTTCCTTTTTGGCAATCGGAGGGACTATATCTTGATCTTCTCATTCTGTTTTCTTGACCTCTATTTTATATATTATATATTTGCTTTATCCTGGGTAAATTCTTCAAACATATAATTCTCTTTTCATTTCTGCTTACTTTGCCACTTAATCCACTGCTTAGTTTTTTATTTCAACAGTTATATTTGCATTTCTAGGATTTCCATATGCTTTTTTTGTCTGATATTTCTGGGCATTCCTAATAGTTTTTTGTTATATGTTTAACTTTGTAAATCTTTTATTTCTTTAAAACTTATGTACATAACCCTTAGATCATCTGAATCTGACCATTCCAACCTCTTCGGTTCTTGGAGGGTATTTTTAAATGTAGGTTTATTATTCATATGGGGGCGCATACAGACCAGGAGGCTGTCATCGGAAAGACAGTTTGTGACTCACAATTCATAGGAGCAGGGGGCATGCCGGGCCCTGTGGAGATGGGGATACACAGGGAAGTACCAAATTGGTCAGGAGGCAGGGGGCGAGTAAGGAGGACTGTGGGCAAGACACTTTATTGCAGTTTCTGTGGGAAAGACAAGGCAGAATAAGCAGGTTTAAGGTTGGCTACTTTGAATAATTCCCATATGCTCTGGATCATAGGATGTCCCTAGTTGGTTTGGTATCTGACAGGTGGTTAGGGCAGGTGGATATTGGCTTAGAGTTTAAGAGCTTAGAGGAGGTGGGAGGAAGTGTGTGCTCTGGATTGGCTAGTTTTCATATGAAAGGTGCACTGGAAGGCAAATTTACGGCCTCTAGGAATTGGCTAGCCCTGGGAGGGGCAGTCTCCCCAGGGTCAGTAAGGTCCCAGATGTCAAAACCTCACAATAAAAAAGGCATGCTTACGACAAGGGTCTATATCCCTCACTGTGTGGTAGCTTGCCTTCCTTTGTGTTTGGTGATCTTTATTTGATGTTTTTTTTTGTTTTTTTTTAATTTTATTTATTTGTCAGAGAGAGAGAGAGAGAGCGCACAAATGGGGAACGTCAGTCAGAGGGAGAAGCAGACTCCCCACAGAGCAGGTACACGGATGCGGGGCTCGATCCCAGGACCCTGGGATCATGACCTGAGCCGAAGGCAGATGCTTAACCCACTGAACTACCCACACGTCCCTCTTTATTTGATCTTAAGCTGTGTGGCTAATAACTTGGGGGATCTTTCTGTCAAAGAGCATTTGCTTCTGCCCTAGAGGTAGTTGAGCTTAAAGGAACCATGGCCACTTTGGATCCCTCACTTAGAGTGGGAGAGTCTGGTTCCACTGTTGCTTGTTGCTTCCCAAGTCCAATATGGCAGCAACATGGGTGCTGTATTTCTCTGGACTCGTGCTAACTCGAGGCCCTGATGCTCATAGATGAGGCCAGTTCTGGTTCTCCCATGCTCTGACTCCCTGCTTCTCTGGCCCTGGTTCTCCGCCTCTGCAATTCCTTCCTTCCTGATTTCTGGTTGTTCAGGGACAATGAAGCCCAGGTTTCTGTTCCCATTGGTTCGTGATGGATCTGAACCCTGCTCACATTTTACAGTATTTTTTAAATTGGGGTGGGGGTGGAGAGGTGGGCTGTCTCTGGATAATTGTTCTACCTTTTGTGAGACCAAAGGTGCCTCAAAGGGTATGTCCCATCCTAGCTCTAATTATTGTGGAGTGGAGGGTCCTTCAGAGAGGGTTTTGTTGCCTATATCTGATCACCCTATGACCCGGCCTCCTACCTCCCAGGCCCTCACCACCATCCTGTTTCCACCTGGATTACTGCAGGGGCCTCCTGACAGGTCTCCCTGCTCCTGCCCTTACCTCACTTTGGTCTATTTCCAGTATGGTAGCCAGAGGGATCCTGTTAAAACCTAAATCAGACTGTGTCACTCCTATACTCAGAAAGCTTGAATGACTTTCCATCTCCTGCAGCACCAAAGTCAAAGATTTTGCAGTGACCAAAAGATCCTGGATGACATCTCCTGTCCACCTCCTTGCCCCTGGACTTCTCTCCCCTCATCCTCTCCTGGTCTCGCTCATGATCCTCTAATATACTGGCCTCGTTGCAGTTCAGGAAACATGCTGGGCTTGCTGCCGCCTGTAATTTGTGTTAGCTGTGCCCGCTGCTTGGAGTGCCCTTCCTCCATGACTTTGTTCTCTGCTCTGTTCTTGATCTCACTCTTGATTTCAGCTCAGGTCATGATCTCAGGGTCGTGAGATGGAGTCCTGCATTGGGCTCCACACTGAGCATGGAACCTGCTTGAGATTCTCTCTCTCCAGCTCTCTTTGCCCCTTGCCCCATTTGTGCACTCTCTTTAAAAAAAAAAGTCGTATCCCCAGTGCAGCTTTCCTCGGCTACCCCAGTCTAACACCGCAACTGACCCCACCCTCTCTAGTCCCATTCCCTGCTTGATATTTTTCCTTAGCACTTGGGGTCCTCTTATGTACTATATGTTGTTTCTTTTAAAAACCAACTTTACTGAGATATGGTTTACATATAATAAAGTATACCCATTTTAAGTATATAGTAAGTGGAATTTCGACAAATGTATTCACCTGTGTAACCACCACTTCAGTCAAGGTATAGAGCATTTCTATCACCAAACCTCCCACCCTAGGTCCCTGTGCTATGTTGCAGGCACGTTTCTAGGCCATCACTGGTCTGATTACTGTCTCTAGGGATCTTTGCCTCTTCTAGAACTCCATGTAAGTGGAATCATTCAATATGAACACTTCTGTCTGGTTTCTGTGACTCAGCATACTGGTTTTGAGTTTTATCTGCTACTACATGTATCAATAGTACAACAGCCATTCATTGGTCATTATGGATTAACTATGCATTCCTTTTTATTGCTGAGTGATATTTCATTGTACGGATAATTACAATGTCTTCATTTACCCACTGATGGGCATTCGGTATGTTTTCAGATTTTGTTGGTTATGAATAAAGCTACTCTGAACATTCATGTACAAGTCTGTAGATATGTTTCATTCACTTTGGATAGATATGTAGGGGTGGAGTTGTTTCATTGTGCAGTTTCTGTCTAACCTGATTAGACACTGCCAGTTATCTGAAGTGATTGTACAGTTTTAGATTTCCACCAATAATGTGTGAGTTACAGTTCTGCATCCTTGCCAACACTTAGATTCCTCAGGCTTTTTTACTTTACTCATTTCTAGGCATTTCATTGTTTTACCAAATAGCCAAAGAAATCTTGAAAAAGAAAAAACCGGAGGTATCACAATTCCAGACTTCAAGTTATGTTACAAAGCTGTAGTCTTCAGAACAGTATGGCACTAGCATAAAAACAGACACACAGATCAGTGGAACAGAACAGAAAACCCAGAAATAAACCCACAATTATACGGTCAATTAATCTTCGGCAAAGGGGGAAAGAATATCCAATGGGGAAAACGTCTCTTTAACAAATGATGTTGGGAAAACATTCAAAATGTTTTTAAATATGTTCTGGACATGTGTTTTTTGTTAGATGTATGTATCACTAACATTTTCTCCTGTTCTCTGTGTGCCTTTTTATTTTAATGGTGATTTTCAAAGAGCATATGTTTTTAATTTTATTGAAACTCAATTTATCAGGTTTTCTTCCTTTTGTGGTTAATGCTTTTCATGTCCTGTGTAGGAAATCTTTGCATTATGAGTGGTTGTAAAATTTTGTCCTAACGTTCCTTGTATTTTGTTTATTCATTTTGTTTAGTATCTTTCCCTCACCTGCTAAACATAAACTCCTTGAGGTAGAGATTTTTGTTGAATTTATTGCTAAATCCCCAGTATTGGATCAGTGCATAGTTCATAGTAGGCTCTCAGTTAAATATTTGCTGAAAAAATGCTTTTATAATTCTTATACATGTATAGATCTGTAAATAACACATTAGATTATTTTGCATACTTGATACGGTAATTAACTATGAGCTGAAGTAAGCACAGGCACAGTAGCTTCTAAGTAGCAGATACCATTACTTTTCTAAGAGAGCAACAAAAATGTATAATATTCTGTGATACAAATAAACCTCAATTCATCCATTTTCCTGTTGAGAAGGGTATTTCCAGTTTTTCATTACATCATTAATAACATGACTGTGGTCTTACCAGGTCATCTTGTCCACATGTGTGAATATATGTCTCACTTTAAACCTGTTTTCTGGGGTGAGGGGGTTGATTAATAGTCTTGTTTGTCTGGATACAAGAAAACCAGTCTCTTGCATACTGTTGGTGCATTGATATATGCACCATTTAAAGGGTAATTTGGCAATGTATATCAAAATGAAACCTATACTTATTCAAAAACTCGACAATTTTACTTCTGTGAATGTCTTATAAGAATACTTGTATCACTATGTAAAGTTAAATGCACCACAGTTTTTATTGAAGTATTATCTGTACAAGATTATCATATACAGAGAGTAGTTTGTTTTCAAAATTTGAGTTAAAGCCACATATGTTAACATGCAAAACTATCAGTAGCCTGTTAATTTAAATTGGCAAGCTACAAAACAGTACCTTGAATCTGATGTCATTTTTGGAAAATCTTCTATATCCATGCTCAAGAAATCTTTGAATCTTTGTTGAATTTCTAGTGGTCATCATTTTTGGGGGGGGGGATGTGCTTAATCCAGAGAATTCTTTTTAAAAATTTCCAGTATCTGAATAAGTATCTTTGTTTCTTTTTGAAGACCATACGGCATACTTTTTTTTTTTTAAAGACAGTACAGCATACTTTTTAGAACTCATCTGATTGGACAGTAATGACTTTGCCTCTTAATTGAGGTTATGCTTAAATGCTTACGTGTGCCAATTTTCATTTGTAGGATAAATTTTATAGTCTCCGTTTAAAAAGCGATGTACATTTCCATGCGACAGTAAGATCGTGGGAGTGAAAACAAAAGCTTGTGGTTTAAGGATAATTTCAAGTCAACATTTCCTACACATTTTCCAGAAATTGAAGGGAAGAGTTGGGGAGGATGTAAGTGTGTGAAGAGGAAAAGCCGTGGAGGAAGGGAGCTGAAGAAGGTGGAAAGGAGGGGAAGCAGGTTGGCTCAGAGGATGCAAGAAATTTATTTGCCTTCAAACTGAGATCAAAGCTGTACATTTATAACAGGTGCAGAGAGGGGGAAGGAAGTCTATTTCAAACTGTTTGGTACACACTGGAGGAGAGGGACTTTTTGGAAGGACAACTATAACATAGTAGCTGCCTCTGATTTTTGTTTGTTGAACAGGTTTAGTTACTATGTACAGAAAAGTGTCTGATCATGAATCTTGGCTGCCAAGACCTGATGGGAGCCAAGAAACAGATGAATACGAAAACAATCCCATAATAGAAGCAGGGGATTTCTTATTCAGAACATTATCCTGATAAATGCAAAGAACAATGACTATTATTTATAATTAATGCCCGATTTATGATTCTGGTTTTTTCCATACTGGCTGCCAAAGTATAATTATTTTCCTGTGTATACCCTGGTAACTTCTTTAGAATGAGTGAGTTTGGAGAAATTTATGGTTAAAAAACAGTTTTTATATGGTAAGTTCAGTCATCCCTTCTGTTCATTCTTTTTATTGCAAACCATTGCAGAAAGCAATGTTGGAGAAACAGGGGCGTGGTTATAAGTTCTAAAAGAACCCCATTTGGAAGAGCCCCAGGATGTGGGAAATGTGTATTGATGTATAACAGAAAAGCACAATGTTTTCATTAATCACGACTCTTAAAGATTCCCATTTATCAAGTACGGGTATCCCCTGCTTTTCAAGCGTTCACGTTACGCTACTTCACTTTTACAAAGACCTACGTTAGTACCTGTTTTTGCTAAGTGAAAGAAATCTGAAGAGGATTTTCACTTTAAGAAAAAGGCAAAACAAAAGAAGACAAAATCAGAGAGGGAAACAAACCATCAGAGACTCTTAACTCTAGGAAAAAAACTGAGGGTTGCTGGAGGGGTGGGGGTGGAGGGATGGGGTAACTGGGTGATGGGCATTAAGGAGGAGACTCCACTCAGCATCTCTGCATCCAGCTTTGACCTGTGTCTGTGAGCATCTGTGCTTCATCTCCATTTATTTTGTGCACCTATTAACAAGATGTGTCCCAAGGGACCAGAAAAGCCTACGAGAGGTTATCTTTTGGGTCTGAGAATGCTAACAACTTTTTCCATATAAGTTAATGATAATTGCTTCTTTGTTTTATGCCATTTTGGTTTATAAAAAGTTTCACAGGAACGTTCTGTTTTTGGATAGCAAGAGAGCCCTGTATGTCCATGATGAGGGTTGAATTTTTCTCTAGAGGTCTTCATATTAGTCAGACTACTCAGTTGCTATTAAAATGATCCAATTCATTTTTTGGTTTGGATTTTGTATGGGGGCAAGTTTGCACCTCATGTTACCATCAACTTAAGTGGAATGATGAGTCCTTTTTCTTGCTATAATGTCATCATTGCCCTTTCTGGGTTGCACTCTTGACACATGAGATCAAAGGCCTCTCAGCACCTTGGTCTGTTTCTTGTCAAGCAATGATCATAATTGTGATTTTTTGGGGGGAGGGGTGTCTTTGTGTAATGTTTCTATCTGCTGTAAGACTGGACTCAGGGCTAGAAGTGTCTGTCTTGTACCACCCTACTCTCAATACTTAGCAGAGTGCCTACCACACAGTAACATTCAAAAAAAGATATTGAAAAATAAAGACCAGAGAATAGGTAGAAGAAAGAGATTGGTTGGATAGAGAACAGAGCAGGAAAAGAGCAGTTTTGAGAGAAATTTAAGACGATGACCCCTGATATAATCACTTGAAACTGCAAAATGTGCTAAAAAGCTGTAGGATTACAAAGATTTTTGTGGGTTCACACGATTCCACTAAGTTCATGTGAATAAGAGGGGTTCAAACAATATAGTTATTTATGTTACAAGCTGGATTGAGTTTTTATAGGCCTAGGTGGAAGGCAACTGACAAACCTCTACCTCAGGAGACAAAGTATCACATCCTATGGGATGACAGGCTGAACTAGAAGATGGGCAACATAATTATTTGAACTCTACAACACAAGAGGTGGGAAACCTCTCTGTTTATTTGAAGTTGCTGTTTCTCACACCTACTGGTCAGTAATATGCAGTCTAAGCATTTGATAAGCACTGACAGCTATAGAATAAAACATGGTAAATAATATATCATGTTAAGACTACTTATCTTTGATGGTTGAATTAATTGCAACCTATTTTAAGGAGTTATAAGGTAATTCCCTGAATATTGAAATAATGTCAGCTCGAATCAAGCCTTCATAAAGTGATTGGGGGTGGAGAGCGAACCTCAGTTCACTCTCCTCAAGGAGCTTGATCTCAAGTTAGATTGAATGTATCACTGGAATGTAGAAAATATTAAAGACCCATGACTCCCGTGGGTGTCTGAATTTGAAATGGAACCACCTTCGTATAACACTTCAGGGTGATTGTGGAGTACTGGTGATCTGGATACCCATTTACTTGGGCAGTGAGTAAGACAAGAATAAGGTTAGAAATACATCTGTGTGTGCAGTACCTGTTCTGTTCTTTTGTTAAGTAGTTTAGGCATAAAAAAGTTATCACCTGCTGCCACCCAGCTTAGGAAACCAAGCGTTGCCAGTAAAATTATTCTGCTATTCCATTCCTTGCCCTCCTTTCTCTTGATACGGTTTTGTTTTCTCAAACTTTATGGAAATCGTCTCATTATGTACACATCCTTTTACAACTTGCTTTTGTAATTCAACTACCCTCCTGATTTATCCATGTAGATGAATTTAGACCTAATTAATTGCAACTTTAATCTTAGCTGTCATACAGTATTCCAGTGTATGATTATTCGTAATTTGTCCAGTCTTCTCATGCTGGCGATTTAGCTTGTTTCCAATGTTTTCCAAATCAGAGTTGCCGTGAACATTCCTGCCACGCCAGGGACTGTAGGTGGGAGTGGAATGGCTGGATGGTGGAGAAGGCCCTTTACTTCACTTTGACATATAGCTTGCCGAAGAGATTTCCCAGTTTGTACTTCCACCGGCAGTCTGGGAACGTTCCAACTGTTTCTCTTCTCTGCACTCAGCAGAGTTCAATTTTCATAAACTTGATTGTGCAGTCTCCTTTGGATTCCTTTTCTGATGATCGGTGAGGGTGAGTGTACGTGATTGGTGTTCTGCTTCTGCTACGTTTCTCGGTCACAGTCTTTAGTGCAGTTTTCTTCATGTACGTAAGCTAAGCAGATGCACATAACATCTTTCTATTGCTACTATTAAAATACCCTACGATTTTCACTCTAACTATAGTTTAAACTTCAGTGACCTGCTCTGTGCCAAAAGCATATAAACAGCAAGTTGACTTTTCATATTTGGTTTGGAAAGACTGCGTTTTTTACCCGGATTCATTACTTGTCTCCACTGAGAAGCTCAGAAGAGCCCCACCAGGCGCACGTGGGAAGGAGCGCAGACTCTGCGGGTAGAGACCTGGGCTGCAACACCTGCTCCCCGCTTACGGGTTTTGTAGCCTTGAACAAGCGGCTTTGCCTGTCTGAGCCTGTCTCTTCCTCTCTGCTCCTCATCTGTACGTGAAGAGCATCGGGTCACCAAGAGGTTTAGACGCTCTGCAGTTTGAGTGTCCAGTGCAGTGCCTTCCTTGCTCCGGGCAAGAAAGAGTTTGGAAACACATCTCCTATTTTGTCTACTACCTGTTACCCATAGGGAATTCCAAGCAGGGTTTCCACGTAGCAAAAAGGACAAAGTAAGTGAACGTTTTCAAAAGCATTACCTCTATCTGATGTTGACGCTCCTTATACATTTCAAATCACTTTTCAATATTTTGTTGTTTTTTCTTTGTGGGAAATTTGGGAGGGAGGCAGTCCTCCTTATTTATCCTCTTTTTCCTGAGGAGGGAGACCTGCAGTGGAGCCAGGACAAGAGACCGTGGTTCCTAATTCTTACTCTGGGAGGTTTTGTCTTTTGTTTTTTGTTAGTTGGGTTTTGCTTTATGTGTGGTTTCTGTTTTCCTCTAAAAGCTTTCTAGCAAAGTAGAGAGAAGCACCTTTAAGCAGTTTGTATTTTATATTATTTTCTCTTAGAAGATAAGGGTGGTTGGCAATAAAAATATAAGGAAATTTTCTAAGAAAATGAGAATGTTTTTATTAAATTTTTAAAAAGATTTGTTTATTTTTGAGAGAAAGTGAGTCGGGGAGGGGCAGAGGGAGAGAGTTACAGGCAGACTCCATACTGAGCATGGAGCCCCACATGCAGCAAGATCCCACAACCCTCAGATCACGACCTGAGCCGAAACCAAGAGTTGGATGCTTAACTGACTGCGCCACCCAGGCGCCCCAAAGAAAATAAAAGTGTTTTTTAATAGATGGTGTCCTCTCTGCCCTCAGGCTCTGCTAGACTTACCCCTCTGACCCTTCACACCTCTCTTGAGAGCATCTCACCCCTCCCAGCTGCACCT
>NW_022589731.1:21242445-21259118 GCF_004348235.1 Phoca vitulina
CCCCCCCCCCCCCCCCCCCCCCCCCCCCCCCCCCCCCCGCCCCGAGATACACCTGCTACCTCTCCTTTCCTCCCTGTGGCATGCCTCTGGTTTGTTTTTGTTTGGTGTCAGGTCTCTTAGCACCCTCCCCCTCTCGGTCTTGGTTGTGCTTGTGCCATTTGGACATGGGAGGTGTCCCACAGATATGCTGAATGAATGGATGTAAACTTATTCCTTGGAAGTAGGTGTGATGCAGAATATCTGCTTGACACTAAAATGGTCAATAAATTGAGCCAGAGTGTAATTGAAACGTCTCAGGCTATGAAGCATCCACATTGACTTATTGGTTTATTTTTATCAGACTTGTTTCTTCATGTACATGTAAGCTCAGGGAGAGAGAATCTAGGCTGATAGTTGATCTTAGCTGAATTTTGTTTTCATTAAGAACATGTGAAAATGTGCAATAACATCTTGGGTTTTTTTTCCCCATATTCAATGCTGTAATGACAATAGAACTTACCCCCAAATCAGCCATAAAATCTGCTCTAATTGTCTTTCATTTTTCTAAGTTTTCCTGTATATGCATCTGTATATTTTATACCATTATAATCAGTGTCTATGCAAATTTGTGTTCTTCCCTTAGCATATCAAACATACTGACATTAGTATATATTCTCCCATGTGGCTTTTTAGTGGCTAAGTATTCTTGCATATAAATGATGTACCATAGTGTATACAATAAATTCCATATTCTTGAACATTTAGATTGTTGACAGTTCTTATTGCTATGTGTGATGCTAAGGTGCTTCTCTGGTTTTTCCGTATCATTTACGTATGTGTGTGGATAGTTAAATGTAGGAGGTGGTAGGTGGTATATAGAGAGGTTAAGGGCATGGCTGTGGTGTCGTTTGCCTGCGTGTAAAGCCTTGCTCTGCGGCTTCCTGGATGTCCTCCCTGGCGAGCTCTGCGACTTATCTACAGTCCATTTGTAAAATGGAGGAAATTCTAGGATTTCCTAGGGTTGTTATAAAGATTAAGTGATATATAATGTCATTGACATAGGAGACGCAATATATGAGGTGTGATATACAAATTGCTTACAACACAGTCTGATACAAAGTGAAGGCTCATTAAAATTTAGCTATTAAGTAATCCAGGTTTGGGGGAGTGATGGGGGTAGGTGGAAGCATAGATGAAATAAGATTGGCCGTGATCATGCTGATAATTGATGAAGCTGGGTGCCGGGTGCAAGGACACTATGCTATTCTTTCTACTTTTTTTATGTTTGAATTTATTTTTTATTTTTTACAATATGAAGTAAAAGTACACATAATAAAAAAAACCTTGAGGTTGTGTATTTATTTTTTGGTTTTGAATTATTTTCTTTGGACATGTTTCTAGGCAAGGAGTCACCAGGTGGGATATTGTATAATCCTTGTTGAATGTGGCCAAATAGCTTTAGTAAAGACTTGTTTACAGGACTTTCCAAATCTGTAAGTGAACCAGTTTTATCACAGTCTTAAACATGAAACGGTAATACCCTGTGCTATTTTTCATCAAATTTTATAAATAAAATGGTACCTCAGTTATTTTAACATCCACCCCTCCTCCCCCCGCCCCGCTTCTTTTTTATTGAAGTAGAGTTGACACAGAACGTTACATGAGTTTCAGGTGTACAGCATGGTGATTACGCTGTGCTCACCACGGGTGTAGCTCCCATCTGTCACCGTAAACGCGTTGCAGGATCAGGGACTGTGTTCCCAATGCTGTGCCTTTTATTCCTGTGCCTTATTCATTGCAGAACTGGAAGCCTGGATCTCCCGCTCCCCTTCACCCACTTTGTGGTGGGTGTCCATTCCCCACCTCGCCTCCCCTACCTCTAGCAGCCACCAGTTTGTTCTCCGTGTCCATGGACCTGTTTTTGCTTTTTTAACACTCCCTTTTTTGATTAGTAGTAACTTTGCACATTTTCTTAATTGTATTTCTTGGTGGTTATAGTTTTTCCAAATTATCTACTTCTGTCCTTGGTCCTTTCATCTATTAGAGTTTTATAGGATTCCATTTTATGAAAGCAATAGGATAGTTTGGTGACGCTAAGCCCATTTTGGCTGTCACATTTCATTTTTAAGTTAAAGGAGAAGCTGTCCTCACTATGTGGCTATTGTGATATTTGATTGAAAATTCCTTCTTCGGTATGTATTCACGGCAAACATTTTTTTGATACTTCTAAAAATCCAGGGTGGGAATGATTATGATCTCCTTGTCATATTGATTTGGAATATGATTTTGATTTATGGTTGCTATAAATATATGGTCAAGCCATGACGAATGGCTTCGAGGTGACAGCCACCACTGTCCTTTATATAGTGTCCCCTCAGTGTGCTGTCATCTTCATTACAAACCATCTGCCACTCGAGGCCAGGCTGCAGATGTCCCTTGTCAATGAAATTTGACCTCAGTAAATTTGCAGGTGTCTTTGGAAGGACAGGGAAACTGCGATTCTGCTTTTATGATATTCTATATTTACAGTGACGAGATTCTTATTTGCTTCTCCATCATTTTCTGCTTTCTGTGACTGTAATCACGACTAATTTCAGTATAGACTGTGATCACCAGTTCTCTCTGTAGCTTTTCAAATACTGTCACGTGGCTGTCATTGAGCGACCAGGTTAATCTGATGTTGTTATGCATTCATCTTTTGAGTCTCCTTTTATAGGGCTGGCACATTTCTGTTGTATTACATTATTACAACCTGTATTTTTAAAAAAATTAGGATGCTAAGGCCTAATATTGTACAGTGGTTTACTTACACTTTATAGTATTCGTGTTTAAACCTATAATTTGTAAATGATAGTTTTTTTAAAAATGGATTTCTCATGTGCTTAAGAGCCATATTTTTTACCATCTTTGTAACCATTGGGACTGAATGGTGACAGTGTATGAAGGCCTCTATATTTTATGTTCATATTATTTATTACTTGACAAATGGCAAGAGGGGCATAAAACTGTTTTATCTGTCAGATTTGCATAAGAACTTTCTTATAAAGAGCACTTATGGTGCACAACACATACATAAATCCTCATGCAATCATCCTTTTGCAGTCTGCCTTGTAGTATTTCCTTTTTCATAATTTGGAAAACTTTTTTTTTGGTATTTGTTTTATTGAGGTATAATTGACCTATAACATTAGTTTCAGGTGTACAACAGAGTGATTCAATATTCGTGGCCCCACAGGGAGTCTAGTTACCATGGGTTCCCACACATGGTTACAAAACATTTTTCTTTCCTTCCTGTAATGAGGACTTTTTAAGATCTGCTCTTACCAACTTGCAAAGATGCAGAATGGTGGTGTTTGCTATGGCCATCCTGTGGTGCATCATATTCTCCTGACTTATTTCATAGCTGGAAGCTCGTACCTTTCCACCCCTCTACTCCCCCACCCTCTCCCCTGTCCTCGGCCACCACCAACTTGTTCCCTGTTGGAAAACTTTTAAGATAAGTTTGTCACAATGGAAAGAACCTACCAACTGTTTAAAGGAACCATCAAAATTGAAGGTAGGGTTTGTTTCTTCCTTTTTGTTGGTATCTTTGGGAAAGTTAAATTTTAAGCCAGAGCTTGTGACATGAGATTATGTGATTGTCTAAATTTTGACACTGGTTATCAGACTTAAGCAAAAGCATCTTTTAAAAGATCTGATACAGGAAAAAGAGAGTTCCAAAAGTTCTGTATAAAAAGTAGCCTTAGTCTAACACTGTACACTGACTCTACTGGAATTAAAATAATGAAGTCGCATCTAACTTGTGTCTGTTAGTGTGTGTTTGTGGTGTGTTGTACATTCATTTTATAAAACTTATAAAAGACAATTCCCCAAATAGCATTTATGATAGAAGATAAATACAAGTATGGATACAAACATATTGGTTAAATAAATAGCAAAATGGTGAGCTTCTGGAGTTTTTAAAAAATGTTGATTTTAGTCACCTTACGAAAGATGTATTACTTGTCATACAGCCAGTCGGTTAATCCTAGAGTAGAGTGAGCCGCAGCTGGGGTCCTAGATACACTTATCTCGCCCACCCCTTGCAGTTCTAGCTTCCCTGTAAAGTGTGGGGGTGACAAAATTTAAACATAGAGGAATGTGTGCGTGTGTTGGTAATACACTCGATGTAGCTTATTTTTCCAGTATGATGTGTACTCCCTGGCCTGGTATAAATACTTGTCTCAGATTTCTCTAGGGGTTATCTCACTAATTGTTTACCCCACATGCTATAACCTTTTCTTGACCTGTTACTGCCATCTTTCCCTCCACATTCCATGCTGGACATAAAGAGGCCCCTGGCTGGCTTCCTACCCACGTTCACAGTGTCAAGGTGGATGGCAGCCGAAGCTCTCTGCCTTCTTGGCCCCCACTTAGGGTTCTGTGCTCTTTTCAGACCATGTTCTTTTTTGCGGACTGAGTTCCCGAAGATGAACAGCCTCCCTGGCCCCAGTGCCGTGGGGAACTTACCCTCCCTTCCCCTTCCTGTGCGTAACATCCCCGCTTTTCAAACAATGATAGTCTCCATTTTTCTTGTCAGCTTCTCATGCTCATTTTTCAGTTTCCTGGGGGTTTAAGCTGGTTCACAAGTCAAACCTTATTTTTAAAATGAATGGTTTGACCAAAAACCCGACTCTTAACTCTAGAGAACACATTGATGGTTACCAGAGGGACGGTGGCTGGGGGGCCAGGGGAAATAGGGGATGGGGATTGAGAGGACACTTATCTTGATGAGCGCTGAGTAATATATGGAAATTGAGCCATTATGTTGTACACCCAAAACTAATATAACACTATGTTAATTACACTGGATTCAAAATAAAAATAAAATGAATGGTTTGAAGACCTCTTTAGATCTAATGAATAGATTTTTCACCCAGGTCTACCTTCAGATCTCTGCTCCTATGAGACGGTATGGTTCAGGGTTCAAAATAAGGACTCCTGAGTCAGACTGCCTGGTTCTGCCTATTACTACGTCTGACTTGGGCAAGTTCCTTAACCTCTCTGTGTCTCTGATATTTTATAGTGGTAGAAGGATTTTTATTATTTCCATCTGTAGTTGTAGCGAAGGTTACCTGGATAAATAAGTGTAAAGCATCTATGACAGTGCCTGGCACCAAGTAGATACCATATGATTTTTGTTGTTCCCCAGCCGCTAGGCATATCACTTGCCATTTCTGGCTGCTCCCATGGAGGCTCAGTGCTGACCCAGGCCTCTGTTCCTTTGGCGTCCTGATGTTTGCACTTTGACTAGTAACCTGTTTATACATATATTTTTGGATCCTAAAGCCAACATCCTAAAATATGTATAATAGCAGGTCATAACAAAAATACCAGAATTCTTATCAAAATCATACGGCTCCATGTACCATACAGGTTTAAAATGCAAACATTTTGCCAAATAGGTTTTAAATTCTTAAAGAACTGAAACCCTACAAATAGAGTGGCAAGTCTCCCTCCCCATGACCTCTCCATCCCTGCCCCGACTTCTTGGAGATAGCTCTATCCTGGTGGTGTGCATCCTTCCCATCCATGTATTTAACCTTTACTGCATATTTGTGTATTCACAAACAGTATCTAGTGTTGTGTTGTAAAAACTTACATAAGCAGTATGATGTAGCGGATCCTTTGAACGTGTGTTTTTCACTTATTAAGATTTACCTATATTGCGTGTAGATCTAGCTCCTTTTAGCTGCTGTGTAAGATTTCATTGTATGAAGTACACCGTAATTAGCAAGTTCATAGGCTACTGAGTTATCACAAAACACTTTGAATATTTTTGACTCTGTTTCAGAGCATGAATTTAAACCCAGATTTATCCAATTCCATCATGCCATGCTTTCGATAAATACTAGGAAGATCAAGTTGGGAAAAATGAGCTTGCAGGCTGCCCCCTAGTGTATCTGTGGGAAGTAAAGGAAATTGGTGGTTGTCTGCCCTCGGGGCCTGGAGCAGGCAATAAGATCAGGGCAACCCTGCCTTCTTAAAGGAGGGCTACACTGCAGGATGCCCCGGGGTTTGTGGGGAGTAGTAGGTCCGCTACTGAGACGGGGCTTCAGGGAAGAACAACACCCTTTATTAGTGAATAGCAAGTGTGGTAAATCACTGATACTTCTGAGGCCTGAAAGGCCCCGTGGGATACAGAGAGTTTTTAAAAGAAGTGTCAGAAGGGGCACCTGGGTGGCTCAGTGGGTTAAGTGTCCGACTCTTGATTTGGGCTCAGGTCATGATCCCGGGGTTGTGAGATCGAGCCCTGCGTCAGGCTCTGCGCTGGGTGTGGAGCCTGCTTAAGGTTCTTTCTCTCCTTCTCCCTCTGCCCCTCCACTTGCTTGCGCTCTCTCTCCCAATAATAAAATCTTAAAAAAAAAAAAAAAAAAGTGTAAGACATGGACCCAGCCCTCAAGGAATGTAAAAATCTAGCAGGGCATGTGAAGCTAACATGAAGTGCAACAGCCGGATGCTGACCAACTTGGTGTGTGCTGTGCTGTGCCCCTTGTCTTCTTTGATAGCAATAGCCTGTATTTTTCTCTGCATCTCATTCAACAATACTTCCTGGAAATCCTTTCAAGGCATCTAGAATAGAAGTAGTTCATTTTTAAAAGACCATGGAAAATCAAGAAATGGGCAGAAGACATGAGCAGACATTTCTGCAAAGAAGACATCCAAATGGCCAACAGACACATGAAAAAGTGCTCAACATCACTCAGCATCAGGGAAATACAAATCAAAACTTCAATGAGATACCACCTCACATGAGTCAGAAAGGCTAAAATTAACAAGTCAGGAAATGACAGATGTTGGTGAGGATGTGGAGAAAGGGGAACCCTACTACACTGTTCGTGGGAATGCAAGCTGGTGCAGCCACTCTGGAAAACAGTATGGAAGTTCCTCAAAAAGTTGAAAATAGAGCTACCCTACGACCCAGCAATTGCACTATTGGGTATTTACCCCAAAGATACAAATGTAGTGATCCGAAGGGGCACATGCATCCCAATGTTTATATCAGCAATGTCCACAATAGCCAAACTATGGAAAGAGCCTAGATGTCCATCAACAGATGAATGGCTAAAGAAGATGTGGTATATATATACACAATGGAATATTATGCAGCCATCAAAAAATGAAATCTTGCCATTTGCAACGACGTGGATGGAACTAGAGGGTATTATGCTAAGGGAAGTCAATCAAAGAAAGACAAGTATCATATCTCACTGATATGACGAATTTGAGAAACAAGACAGAGGATCATAGGGGAAAGGAGGGAAAAATAAAACGACGAAACCAGGGAGGGAGACAAACCATAAGAGACTCTTAATCTCAGGAAACAAACTGAGGGTTGCTGGAGTGGAGGGGGTTGGGAGGGATGGGGTGGCTGGGTGATGGACATTGGGGAAGGTATGTGCTATGGTGAACGCTGTGAATTGTGTAAGACTGATGAATCACAGACCTGTACCCCTGAAACAAATAATACATGATATGTTAATAAAATAATAATAATAAAAAAGACCATGGAATATTCCCTGCTATGGACCTGTCATTTATTTGACCATGCCCTTATTAATAGGTCATCTCTTGTTTGCTGTAACCTGCTAAAAACTATAGCACTTAATATCCTTGTAGAGATGTCCCTCTGTGCTTTGGTGCTCTGATTTCTGCAGGCATGGGAATGCTGGAGAGAGGGCTATGTGTATGTCTAATTTTAATACATGCTGCCATATTGCTTCCTAAAAAGGCTAGAGTTCCTGTTTCCCTACCAGCAATGTTTGAGAGTGTCCTCTCCCTACACTGTCACCTCTAATAGTTGTGATATCTCGTCTTGGGCTTGACTGGATATAAAGTTATATACCATTGTTTTCAATCTCTGTGGCCAGTAGGGAACATCCATGTCTGTTTGGACATTATACTGGCTATTCGTTTGTGAGATTTTGTGCGCTGCTCATCTTTTGCCTGGTTGGTTGTTAGCCTTTGGGTTTTTCCCCTTGGTTAGTCTATAAGAGCTGTTTATCTAGAATAGATATCAATCCTTTGTCATCTATGTCACAAATATTTGGACAAGCTATATTTGTTGGCTTTGTTTACCAGCCAGTTCACTGAAGGATTATAGCAGCATACTGAGTTTCATTAGCTCAAAAACAACCTAATTAGTCTGATATGTTAACCATCATTTTGGAAAGGTCCATAAGTGAAATATGGTATTGATGGGTTATGATACAACCTACTCATTGAAGTATGTGGTAGCTCACTACATCAGCTGGATTTTCTGTCACTTAAGCTTTTCAGATATTCTTCAAGCAGCAGGGAGGAGTACTCAAATCTGTGTCTGATGCGTAGGAAAACAGTCTGATCTCTGAGCAGCTATAATGCACTCAGCTGATCTCGGGTCCTTACGGAAATGGAGTCCTTAAAGTCTGTATCGTTCTTTTTTAGAAATCACACCATCCTCAAAGCCTCATCCACCTGTTGTGGGCAAGGTGACTCATCACAGCATCGAGTTATACTGGGATCTGGAAAAGCGAGTGAAACGGCAAGGACCTCAGGAGCAGTGGTTCAGGTTCTCAATTGAAGAAGAAGACCCCAAAATGCACACTTACGGTATCATTTATACGTAGGTGCAATGTTGAATTGCTTAACATTTTGCTTTGATTTCCTGATGCGCTGGAATGGTCTTTATTGTCTTTAAAAAGACTCATTCTGAAATGAAAGAAAAGAATGAGCTGGCATCATCTGCCAGCATGCTTTTTATGAATTAGAATTTTTGGAAAATCAGCATTAGCAGTAACTTTGAAATGAAGCCTCCTCTACCTTTGAGAGCGTCTTAGGCTCCTGCAGTATTCACATGGTATATTTTAAAACTCTAAAATGTAGAGACAGAATCAAGAGCATTTGAAATTGGAGGAGGCTGCTCTGTTTGGAGATGTGGGCTGGGGCCCCCAGGTCTACCCAGGACATCTCTGGACCTCCTGTCACCCCGCTGTTCTTGGTTAGCTGTTCTCAGGCTGCGCTGGTTTCTCGTTAGGTTTCCTCCTGTTTTCACATGGCTGGTTCCTTCACACCATGCAAATACCAGGTCAAATATTCCACCCGGGCACCCCCTCTGTCCTGACGTTGTTTGAGGTGCTCCTAACATTCGGCTCTGCTGGAATTATCTGTCCCATTGACCTGTTCATTTTGTCTCCGCACCAGTGTTTAAACTCTGAGAGGCAGAAAAGATTCCTGTTTGCTTAACACCTGATACCCCCCCCTCCTAGGCAGTCTGAAGACTTGTCACATGGATTAATAAATCAATGTAACTGGGGGTAATCAAGAAGTCCTTTTTTTCTTAGCCTTCATTTCAACTCTTATTTCTTCCCTTTGACTGCTTTACCACTTGCCAAATGACTGTCTTAGGGATACCAAAAATGTGATACAAATATGGCTGTGAACTAAAGTTAATTTTGAGGGGTCCCTGGGTGGCTCAGTCGTTAGGTGTCTGCCTTCGGCTCAGGTCATGATTCCAGGGTCCTGGGATCGAGCCCCGCACCCGGCTACCTGCTTAGTGGGAAGCCTTCTTCTCCCTCTCCCACTCCCCCTGCTTGTGTTCCCTCTCTTCGCTGTCTCTCTGTTAAATAAATAAATAAATAAATAATCTTTAAAATAAAAACAAAATGAATTTTGAGATAATCATAGATTCCTATCAGGCAGTAGAAAGAGATAATAGAGATCTTGTGTATATCTTGCCCATGTCCCCAGGGCTAACGTTACGGGATTCCACAGGGCAGCCTCGCAGTCAGGAGACTGGTGTTGATGTGGTCAAGGCCCAGAGCATTTCCAGCAGTTTGCTAGCTTTTTCTCAAGGTGGCATCGAGATGATGTTGAGGGCATTAACAGAGGCTTTCCCTCTTCCCCGAATGATGACAACCCTGAGATTTAATGAACAATTGGTTGGTTGGTTGGTGGTTTTTTTTTTTTTTTTAAGATACAAACAAACAAACAAAAAACCCCAAAACAACAACAAAACCAAATGCATTTCTCTGAAATGTAGTTACCATCTGCAAATAATTTTGGCCCCACGACTCAAAAATGGTATTTTAATGAGGTCATGCCGTGTTATTCTCTATTAGGTAATTTCCATCTGAAATCTGAAAGCATGAATTAGGATATTAGAAGTAGGAGTATGGAGAAGGGAAGAAACATCCTTTCTTTCCCGGGCACCCCTGGCACACACGCTGCTCTCGGGCACGTCAGGTGGGGCCGTGCTTGATGCTCCTTCCTCTTCCTTCTCCCTTCTCGGCCCGCAGCCAGGCGGACCGCCCCCCGCCCCGCTGGAGCTCAGCCACGCACTGGCCTCCAGCCTGGGGCATCTGTCGCGGCTGTCGCACGTTCCCCAGAGACATGAGTGCTGTCGGGCTTGGGGGGCGGTCCGCCCGGAGGAGGGCCTGGCATCCTGGAGCTGGCAGCAAGACCTGCCGACTGCCACCCCCAAGCTTGCCTGCCCCCGGAGAATTGACGGCAGAAGTTGCCACTAGGTGGCAGAATGAGACTGTGTTAATCTTGACCTCTTCCGCTTCCTTCCACCACTTTCTCTAGGTATCCTGAAGACTAGCAAGGCCTTACTTTGAAAAAGCGGTTTCCGAATATCTGACCTTGGAATCACGGATTTAAGAACTTCCTTTTGCCTTGTCCGTTTCTGTCTGTGTTCACCGCCAGCCATCCTGAATCGGTGGTGACCTCACAGCCCCTTACCCTGTTTTGTGAGTTCTTCCTTTGCAAATGCCTCATTCTGCTTCCCCTCGTGATACCGTGGCATTTCCGCCCGACCAGGACGCAGGCTCCATCTTCTGACTAGTGTCCTGATGCATCTCCAGGTCCTGCAGCTAAGTTGCACATTTGCTGAATGAATGGGCCTTGTCCCTCTTCTCTTGTCTTCTAGCCTTCCATTCTGTCTTACTAATCATCCTTTTGTCAAATTCTCTTCAGGGAATCTCCATTTTTGGAAGTATGAAGGTCAAACTTTGCAGATGATGCCCTTCACAGTTGGCCCACAACCTGCCTACCTTGTTGTCTCTTATTTCTGAGCATGAATCCTCCAACGAGATCTGTTTACTGTCCTTTGAATAGGCCCTGACTTTTCTTGTGTGTATGTTCAGCAGTTTTTTCTGTTCAGACCAATGTCTTCCTGGCTGATCCTTTCTTCTACATGGTTAGATTCTACCTCCACTAAGAAACTCATCAATAACCTATTCTCTACCCCTCTAAATTCCTGTGACAACTGTGCATTTCATTCATGAATCATTCATGCACGATTATCTTGCATTTCGTTCAATCAGCATGTATTAAAGGGTACCTACTATGCACCTGACACTGCTCTGGATGCAGGGGATGCGCACTGAACAAACGGACAAAAATTCCTCCCTCATGATGAGAAAAACAATAAGAGATGTAAGTGAAAATACAGAGTAGGTAAATACAGATGGTGAGAAGTACCAAGGAGAAAAAGCATAGGAAAAGTTGGGGGTTTGGAGCAGAGGTAAAGAAGACTTCCCTGAGAAGGTTGCATCTGGATAAAGAAGCAACAGAGGCAGATCTGGAGCCTGGAGAGTATCTGAAAGAAGAACATTCCAGGTAGAAGAAATAGCAAGTGAAGCCCCCTTGAGATGGGACTGGGCCCAGTATGTTCCAAGAACACTGAGGAGTCGAGTGAACGAGCAGAAGAGCAGCACGGGATGAGGTCAGCGAGGCAATGGGAGGCTGTCGCTGGAGTCTGGGGCGGGGGTGGGGGGGGGCAGAACTGTGGCGGGAAAGCCAGCGGAGACTGCTAGGCTGAGGAGGGGCAGGGCCTGGCTGACACCTTGCTCTCTGACGGTCATTCTGGCTGCTGAGGTGAGAACAGGCTCCATGGAAGCACAAGGCAGCGAGTACTTCTGCAGTAAGTGAGGTGGGAGGTGATGGAACAGGGCGAGCCCTAGTTGAATTTAGGATGGTTTGAAAGACAGACTTGAAGACTTTGCTGGTGGCTCAGATAGGAGATGGGAGAGAAAGAGGAGTGTCAAGGGGGTAGATCTAGATCTGCCCCTCCTGGACAGGCGGGTTTCGCTGCATTAAACCTCAACTTCAGAATCTCCATGCTTTAGGACAACAGTTTATTTCCCACACGACATACCCGATGTGTTGGCCAGGGCTTCATTCCACGGTGTCTGTCATCCACATCTGCCCGGGCTGACAGAGCAGCCTCCGCCTGGAGGTTGCCAGTCACTGTGGCCATGGGCAGAGGGCCAGGGCACACTGTTTCTAGAAGCTTCCATCCAGAATGACCCATTTCACTCCTGCTTCTGGTTCCTTGCTCAAAGCAAGTCCTACGGCCATGTCTGAGTTCGACAGGGCAGGGGTAACAGGACCCTTGGGGGAGGGCACCGAATATTTGGGACCAATAATCTAGTCTTCCACAGGCGGCACCAGCAGATTGGGCCTGAGCATCTCCAATAACAAAGATGTGAAGATGGGCGGTGCGGAGAGGAGCAGAAGCTCAGTTGGGGCATCAGCTGGAGGCCGAGTGGAGATGTCAAGGAGCAGCAGCTGGGGAAGATCGGCCTAGGGGAGAGTCCCCAGCTCCTGCTGGACTGGATTGGAACTAGCGGGGGGGGGGGGGAGCATAGAGAGAGAGGGCAAGTCTGGCAACCGAGTCCTTAGGCGTTCCCGTATTGGGTTTCTTATGTCCCATGTTTGCTCAGCTGCTGCGTCAAATACTTGCTTGTCGACTGATGACAAAAATACAGGCAAGCCCTAGACTTTCATGTGCTCTCCTCTATCGTGGAAAAGTCCTAAGACTGTTTTACTCGTTTAGGTACCACGCATGGGCCGTGGGAAGTTGCGCTTCTCCACGAGCTTCCCGAACGGCTTCCGTTTGTCTCCCCACAGCTGGGCTGTGATCAGTGCGGAGTACCGCGGCGGACAGCTGTGTCCCGGGGCCCCTGTGCGTGTCTGGTACTCTCCTCGGGGTCCTCTCGATTGAAGGGAGAGTCTCTAGGCTTCCCTAAATGTGCCCAGTGACTTCCGTTTTCTAAACAGTTGTGTAATTCCTCTTTCCAGGGGTGATGAAGGTGCTGCTTGCTTCAGCGTGAACTTAGGATATTTAGCAACGTTGGATTTTATTGGGGGCACTTTTGATTTTATTTTGGTTGGAAACTATGTTAAGTATTTGACACCTGACATTGAATTCCATTGAAGCTTGGATATTGTATTCAATTTTTGCTCCTAAAGATCTTTTCAGATGCCACAGATTCTGGGCTCCCTTTCTAGGATTCCCATATCTATAGATATGGATGTATGCTCACCTAGTGAGGGAATCCAGCTACTCTTTTTTTTTTAAAAGGTTTTATTTATTTATGAGAGAGAGTGAGAAAGAGAGAGAGCGTGCACACACAAGCAGGAGTAGCTCCAGAAGGAGAGGGAGAAGCAGACTCCCTGCTGAGCAGGGAGCCCAATGCCAGGCTTGATTGCAGGACCCTGGGATCATGACCTGAGCCAAAGGCAGACGCTTCACCCAGTGAGCCACCCAGGTGCCCCAAAATCCACCTATTCTTGAGACCACTTTGCGCAGGTGGATGTATTTTAGATGATGATAATGATTTTTAAAGCCATGCAGTTTTTCTGAATATATTATCTTGGTTTTAGAACTTTCACTTTTATGGTAAATATATTTGTATCGACTCTTAACCCTTCTGTTTTCTTGGTTTCTTAATTCAGATGTTTTTCTTAATGCCACTGGTATCATTTCTTCATTGTCTTTGTTGTAGTTTCTTCTTTGTTGATGACGTGATGTATCAGTTATCTCTTGCTGCATAACAAACCACCCCCAAACTTAGTAGTTTTGCTTAAAGCAAAAAAAAAAAAAAAAAATCCTGTGTTTGCTCATGATTCTGCAATTGGGGCAGGGTGGGAAGGGACGGATGCGTGACTTGTCCTTTGCACTCAGGGCACTCCCCGTCTAGTGTGGGAGACTGATAAGAGCCAAGATGGGGTCATACTGGAAGTAGACAGAATTCACACCTTGCTTCCACCTGCTTTTAGTGACTTTCAGGGCGTGCTGATTTGATCCCCTGGGGTCCTCATCATGCGTGTCTCCTCCCACATAGGGGATACTCAACAAAGCACGTTGTAGAAGGTCTGGAACCACGAACACTGTACAGATTCCGACTAAAGGTCACCAGCCCCTCTGGAGAATACGAGTACAGCCCAGTGGTCTCCGTATCTACCACCAGTGAGTATACAACCACTGTCCTCCTTTATCTAAAGATAAATGAAGACAACGAGCCATATAGAGGTAAAAATATCTTGCCTTTTGCTCGGCCTTACTGGAAGCAGAAACTTTCATTTTTTAAAAAAGATTTTATTTATTTTAGAGAGAGAGAGTGCATGAGTGGGGAGGGGAGGGAGAAACAGGCTCCCTGCTGAGCACAGAGCCTGACCTGGGGCTTGATCCTGGGACCCTGAGATCACAACCTGAGCTGAAGGCAGACGCTTAACCGAGTGAACCACTCAGGCTCTTCCATTTTTAAAGACTGTGCTGATACTGTTCCCTGGCCAGGCCAGGCCACAGCAGGAGGGAAGTCTGTGCTTTAACAAACGGGCAGAGCTGTTCTGGGGCCAGCACTGCCCTGGGAGTGCACATTCAGGACTAAAAGTACAGAAGGGTGGAGTCGCCTTTCTTGGGAAGTGGGCCGGGGCGTGTGGGCTGAGAAACCGTCTGCCTGTTGGGGTGTGCCTCAGGTGACAAGGTCTCCAGAGCATTTTGTCCCTTTTGAACAACCTCAGTTTTATGTCTTGACACACAAATCGGATTCCCAGGGAGGCTGTGAGTGAGGAAGAACGAACAGTGTGAGTGACACACAAACACACAGGCGGGGCGAGGGGCCGGCGGCCTCTGACCTGCGTGTCCTTCTCCCAGGTCCCATCTGAGGGTGCAGATATTTTCTGTGATTGGTATTTTAAAACGTTTCAAAGATGTGTGCGTATCTAGGATGTGGTAAAGATTAAAATGGTCAGAAATGTTCTTCATGGCCCGCTCGCTGAAAACACACGTCTTGTTTTCAGTTGCACAACAAAAATCTTCCTCTTGTGAGTAAAAGTGATTTTAAAGTTTTAATCAATATTGCATATGGCATATGTGGGTGTACACACACATATACATATATAAGTAAAACATAGTTTTCCTTCTGTGGCTTTCAGTTGTGTCCTTTATGCATTTATTTGGAGAGTTCTTTTTAGATTTAAATTCAATTATCCAACTTACAGTACATCATTAGTTTCAGATGCAGTGTTCAGTAACTGATCAGTTGCGTAGGACACCCAGTGCTCATCATATCACGTGCCCTCCTTAATGCCCATCACCTAGTTACTCCATCCCCCCCACCTACCTCCCGTCCAGCAACCCTCAGTTTGTTTCCTAGAGTTAAGAGTCTCTCAAGGTTTTTCTTATTTGGAGAGATTTTTATGTGGATTAAAGATGATTGAGGTTTTGAGTTAGCCTATCATCTCTTCGTTTGCAAACAAGGCACTAGGGAGTCGGGTCTTAGTTTGGCAAACTGAGAATTCGGTGACAGCTGAGAGGGGTGTACCTTCCCCAAGGTGCTCCGCTCGCTGCGAAGACACATAATTTCAGAGGAGAGTTTCCAAGTGGAACGGTCAGTTACAGAGAAGCAGGTCAGGAAAGAGGGCTTGTCCTTCATGTGGTGACCATGAAAGCATTTCCTTCCTATAGGAGCTCCGGAGCTCTGGAGCTTTTAGGGGAAAGAAAAGGCAGAGCCGCTGAGTGTGGGTTGGTTTCCTCTGTGTTGAGGGCAGGCACAGAGAAGGGAGGAGCAGGGGCAGGAGAAAAGTTGGCAAAGGGGAACCTATTGTTTGAATAGAGACTCTCTAGGGGACACTGGGCCAGTGTGCTCCCTCCTGTCCTGCTGTCCCCAGCCAGCCACAGGCCACGCCCGCACTCCTCTGCCTTTGCCCCTTCTCTCTGGAGCACCCCCTCCTCGGAGCCCTCCTTCCTGGCGCCCCCTCGGCTCCTCTGTCTGCTGAGCCACTCGCCAGGCAGAGCTCCGCTCAGGGGCGGTTCCTTCTGTTTGCCCCAGTACCCGGCTGGGTATCACCTCCGATAACAGCCAGTGCATCTTATTACGTGTATTTTTTCATCTTCGTCTCGCACCGACTTGCGTGCTTCCGAAGTGGAGGATGTGATGAATCGGTCATGTCTGGTGCAGAAGATAAAGGTAAATGGATGGACAGACGGTGAATGGAAAGGCCCAGAGGCAGAATTAGGATGAGGAGGGAAACACTGATTTTCTCAGCTCGCACTCCCGTCTGTGGGGAGATGGACGTGTGTCCCAGGGGCTGGGGAGGGTCCCCCTGCACCTGCACGGTGAGGGCGAACAGGATGCAGAACCAGCCACGGTGAGCCTCAGCTTGCCACTGGCGTCTTTCCTGCTGCCGTATTCACGCCAGGACAGGGGCTGCGGGACCTTCCGGCCAGAGCTGACGTGTTGGGGGGGGCGGGGGGGTTGCCTACCGTTTGGAGCTCTTCGGGAAGGCAGAAACCATGGTAGCTTTCTTTTTTTTTTTTTTTTAATTTTTTATTGTTATGTTAATCCCCATACATTACATCATTAGTTTTAGATATAGTGTTCCAT